>NW_028087376.1:0-565000 GCF_014824575.4 Sturnira hondurensis | reverse complement strand
ACGGACACCAAGCTTACTGCTGTATGTGAGCTCCTTTTATAAAGAATATCTTTCAGTTATCGTTGCCAGAAATGGTGAGTGCTTTTTAGATGAGAGAGAGAAAATTGAGTTAGAGCATCGCCTCAGTAATAATATGGGTCATTCTGTGTTCTTGCTTCTCAGATGACAAACAGGAAGAAAAGTGTGGCTGTTTGGGGTGTTCAATTGTGGTTTTTCAGTGCTATCCTATAAATTTAATCTAAAAGAATTAAAGTAATCAAGTTATCTTTATTTCTTTGCAATTTTGATCATTATACATATCCCATATAAAATGTAATTTATTTATATAAGATATTGTTATATTTTATTATGGCTAGAAACTCTTTACTATTCCATATAAATATCAGTATCAGTTTGTGGTTCAAGAAATAAGAGTGTTTGCTCTGTACATAACAAATATGTCCTTCAAGTCAAAGCACAAAATGTTGAAGGAATGTTAACAAACTAGTGTTTTGCATCATAAAAAAATGTGTACAAAATAGTCGGTGGATTCTAATTGTAGTGGGAAATGCGGGCACACTGGTGCGGGGTAATGGCACACACATTAGGACGTGTGTGCACGCCGGACACCTTGTCATGGGAGACTGTTTGCTGCTTTCTTCTCTCCACTCTATCCCGATTAAAGATAACAACTTTATAAATATATTCTCTGCATGAAAAAATAAACACATTTAAAAATGTGTGACTATATCATTTCAACCAAATCCAATGTGAACCAAGGGCACTGAATGCCAAAGTAAAAATAGTATTGTTCAGTAAGTATTATTTACCCTCACTGTATACATTTTGAGCTTAAAGTTTATCTATATGTTGGGACATTTTCTTTGTTAAATTGGGAGATGTTCTGTGAATTAATTGACTACAGGCAATAGAGTACTATTGTTCTAATAGTAAGTTTGTCTTAAAACCATTAGTTTTACCCTAATTTTATTACAAAGTTTATGATCATTACCACTGGACCAAATATTTCTCATCCTTAGTAAACTACATGTGCTTATAATGATTTTATTAATCACAGTTCAGGAGTCACAGATGTATTTTTTAATCAGATGAGATTATAGAAATAGAATGCTGTTACAACATCCCACAGTAGTTTGGCATTTTATGATATACCAAGTCTTATTTTTTTAAGTAAGATGCTAGTACAGAGATTTGTGTTTTCTTAATTGCATATTGATTTCTAGGGGAAAAATGAAAGATTTTCAGGAAAAAGATTGCTTATTGGCAACATGCTTGGTCTTGATTTTGAAAACAGTGCAATTTCTCACAAAAACCAACTTCTAGGAGTTATGATGAAAGGAAACACCCAAACTATTGTGAATTTTCCCCAGAAATTACTAAATGACAAAAAAGGTACTCTTAATTTTTATATGTAATTCTTAAAATACAACTTTCAGTAAAAACATAATTTCCCCCTCTACTTTAGGAAGTTTGCAGATCAGGTACAAGCTAAATAGATATCAAGAACCTGATGTTGTTACCTTTGATTTGAAGAACATGGCTGATGGGCAGCTTCACCACATCAAGATTAACAGAGAAGAAGGAGTGGTCTTCGTAGAGGTAACACAGTAAGCCCGGGAGAGGAAACGGCTCAGATTAGGACTCTCCACCACGAAGGACCCACTGCAGAAATGGGATAATGAATAGAGTCAACAAAGACAGCCTTTCAGTGCTGCTTGTGTAGAGATCATACCCAGACTAACAAACGTGGTCAGAGTCTTTTAGGGGATAAGATTCTGTCCAGGATGTTGTTACTATTTGATACTTAAATATACAAATTTCCCCCTGTGTTTTGCTGCTCGGGAGGGAAACGCTGTCTTGTTTATCGTAGAGCACGTCTGGTAGGACCGTTACTGCCCCGCTGAAACCACTTTACTCTGATGGGTCTAGATGCAGCCGTAATTCTAGCACAGAAATTAGTTATTACCATATCAGAATAGGACATAAAAAGTGAGAACCACAGCAGAGAAAGTGGAATTACTTACTCTACCAGCTTCTGAAGAAAAGCACGAATGTTTCAGCCCCCTGGTAAAGGAAAACTTCTTAGCTAAATAACTCAAGTGGAAATACAATATTGGCTTCCCCAATTTTATTTTTCTTCTATAGTGGAAAAAATAAAGTGGTTGAGGATATAGAGGGTGGGCAGCAGTGGTATCTGAGGGTAGTATAGAAATAGTTTAGAAAACAATATTCAACTTTATCAATAGCTAATAAGTCTTTGAATTTTTTTCCTAAGTCTTTGGGGTTATACTAACAGTTGACTATTTTATATATTTTTTGTCTTCCTTTGCTTCCTGTCCTCAATAAAATGGCCTCCATCTGGATTTTTGCTTCTCATGAAACAATTGTAGATTGATGAGAATGCAAGGAGACAAGTCCTCCTGTCATCAGGTACAGAATTCAGTGCAGTCAGATCTCTTGTACTGGGCAAGATTTTAGGTGAGTAAAAGAAACAATCTCTCCTCTGATTATGGTGCTTAAACATGGGTCAGAAGAGTCATATTCCAAATACTCACACACATACACACGTGCAAACACCATGTGCAAATTCATCAGGCCAAAAGAAATCTCTTGCCTTATTTTAGTTATGAAGCGAGTGATAAGGCAGCAACTGCACTTTCTCAGAGGCCCATGTGATTGTGAGTAGGGACTTCTGCAGGGTGGGTAGGCACTCCCCTCTGTAATGCCGCTCCTGCATAACGAGGCATGATACTGTTCTCACACTTCAAAGGTATCAAATAATAATGGTTGAAACAACAGGCGATCTGTCTATTTTGTCCAAGATAGTAAATTGGTTTAAATTTTCATGACCTTTTCAATGATTTGTACCTTGCTTAATCACTCTTTACATTCCTTGTACATAATCTCACCATCTTGAGACTGTTTGATTAAAACACATGGGTGAATGATCAAAATATTGGCCCTTGAAGAGGTTAACAGTTAAGTTTATAAATATTTATAGACTTTCTATGATGTGCACCCAAACTTATTCTCAGAACAAAGGACATGTCCTGAGTCACAGTGTTCTTCCAACGTGCCACGGTGGTCACACAGAATGCGTGCAGAGTACCATAGAGACATTGGGAAGCTTAACTGAAATATTCCAAGTGTGTTTCACAGTGTAAATGATATAAATTCAACTACAGTAATAAAAAATCAAATCGTTATAACAAATCCTCAGCTCAAGACTTCCTCAGTGTAGTAGGATCTAAGATGAGGCATTACATAAAAATGTAAAATACAAGATAGAAAATTCTAACAATTATTCATAATGTCGGTAAAATCGTCTTTTCAAAGAAATAACATCTTCAAATTTAATGCCAGAGTTACTGATGAAACTACTTTTTGTGAGTAGAACTGTGTTAAATATACTATAAAAGAATTGGGACATTGATCTGCATTCTACTAGAAGGATTGTATTAACCAAACAGGAGAATAATAACATCCATTGCACGAATATTTATTCCCCTTTTTATAAGTAAATAGAGGAGATTAGTAGGGAATTAAAGATATTAATGTTTTTATTCAAGAATAGCATATTATTGAAATGCATGTTGCTCATGCTGAAAAATAAGATTAAAGTCCAAATTCAGCAATGACTGCTACTCCTTCTTCTGAAAGTGTAGGAAAAGAACTCATGTGACGTGTGTCCAAGGCGTGGACCTTGACTGGGGACTAATGCCAAGTTCAAATCATTTCAAAGGAGACTGATAATTTATGGTCAAATTTAGTGTGGTATATGACATTACAGTAAAATGTTATGTAGTATATTGTTATATTTTAATGCAGTCTATTAATTTATAGTAAAATAGATGCTAAAATGGAGCTATTAATTTGGAAGTTTCTTATTACATTAGTCCGGGTCCTCCAGGAAGCAGCTGACATGACAAAACTAACCATGTGAGGATTTCATTAAGGGAGTGCCAGCGAGGAAGGAAAGAAGGGGAGCTGGCCCAGACCGCACTGCATCCGATGGTCATGCACCTCTGCCTCTAAATGAAGGAGGGGGAGTGGGAGCTAGATGGGAGTGTCCTGGGTTTCTGTGCAGTCTTAGAGTGGTCACACACCCTTTGGGGATCCCTTGAGTCAGCCAGCCCCTGGAGGAGTCCCCAATGTTCCTTCCTTAGAGTCCCTGCTGTGACCAGCCACTGGCTGGGAGCTGGCCTTGGGAAGCACGGCCTTGGCTAAGTGTGGCGATGCATTTCACAGCCTGGCAGCCGGGGCTCTTGGCCAGCTACTGTCCTCGAGGTGGAAGTCTGCAAGGCCCATCCTTACTGACCCCTGCTTGGCAAATATGCTTTTCATGTTTGTAAGCCCATTTGGCTCGCAGATTCATTTAACACAAAGTTTGTGATCACCTGTTATGTAACACAGAGAATGTCACTCAGCACAGCAGCTGTGCTCAGCTCAGCACAGCTCCCTCACGGAGCTTACAGTCAGTGGGCACACACACAACAGTTAGACAAGATGTTGCTCTGTGCCTAACTGAGAGTAATGTACCCTATGTTGCTTTAGATGAAATAGTCCCAAGTCATCCTCCACATTAAAAGAAATTAAAATACTCGTACTGATTTATAATTTCTGAATATTTCTTTTAAGGGAGCACAATGTAAACATTAACCATTTGCTTTTTTTGGTGTTGTAATTTACCTCCAGTTTCCACCAAAGACTCAGGGACGTCCACCCACTGCAGTTTCAGATGGGAATCCAGAAACAAAGGGAATGCCTTGCCACTCCCACTGTCTCCGGTGCTTGTTTCTTAAATTGAAGAAGAACTACGGGGTTTTGGGTTATTGTCTGTGTTGACATTAGTGGCGGACACTGAGAAAGGAGGGTAAATTTTAAGAACCGATATCAAACTGTACTATGTTGACATAAAACCATCTCTAAATCCCTATCACACTTAAAGTCCTTAAGGACTCACTGACTTTGGCAATAATAATGTATTAAGTTGCGAGCTGTGGTGGAAAAATATCAAGGGTTTAGCCAACCAGATCCTCCTGTCATGAGTAGAATACATTAAATTTACTGCATATTTATACTTCAGTGTAAAATCAAGCTCTAGATTTTGTATCCAGATACTTTTCTATGTTAGGATAGTTTTCTGATTTATTTTAGGTAAAAGCTGGAGGCTACTCTTCCTCACTCCGAGCAGTAGCCTTCCTGTGGTGACCGATCATGATCGCTGTGCTCTTCTCCGGCCACCGAGCCGGGCAGTCCACCCTGGTGCTGCGGTGGAGATTTAGGCCAGACATCAGTAAAATGCGTCATCAGCAAGGAAAGTACATCCACTCAGTCTGCACCGAGGAGCTTTGAGACCACTCTCCAATGTGTCAGAAACCCTTTCTGTAAAATGTGCTGCAAAGTCTAGGGGTGAGGGAAAAAGGTGACCCAGCCAACCGAAGGGCACTGTGATTTTGTAAATATACTGTGCCAAGCCTCTGAAGATCATGGACTGGTTACTCTAAAGCAAGTTTTAACAGAGAAGTACGGTTTAGAACAAGAGAAGTAAGACAGCTACTGAAAATACATTTTTTTAATTCAGCAGGTTGATTTTTTTTAGTGTTTTAACATTTAAAGTGTCAGAGAATGTCTTCAATACATAGTGTGACTTCAATCTTGCAAGAAACTACTTAAAATCAAAGATGTTCCTCAAGTTGACTTTGAATATTGTAACAATTAAAATGTAGACTTCTTCAATGCATGGTGTGATTTCATCCTTGCTTCAGTCATCTTCAAAGAGTTAGCTGTATTCTTCTGAACTGGCCAGACCTAGAAGCCCACAAACAGCATTTGTCCTCGTCTTGATTGTATAAGCATAGGTCAGAAGTGTCACGTCCCAATTCCAAAGGCCATTCATGATGCTGGAATGTGTTATCTGATTTTAATTATACAGTGAATGATAAGGCAGGCGGTGGGACGCTGTCAGTCAGTTGCATAGGGTCACAAGGATGTTTGCCGGGTGTTTGCCGGGCGGGGAGGGCTGGCAGGCGTGCTCCTCAGACAGCGACTTCGCCCCCATCACAATCATAATAAAACACAGAACTTCATTCACCCTTCAAAAAACAGCAAATGATAAAAGCAACATCACAAATCCCAGATTTTCTATTTATCAGCTGCCAAATCGAGAAACCTTCATATGATGATAAAACTAGAATAATCTCTAAAATAAAAAGAGAAAGTGATTGTTTATTTTTTAAATTACTAACATACTTTAAAAACGTATCTGTACCAGGATTTAATTAAAAAAAAAAAACCCGTGATCAGGGGCTTACACTATTGTGTGAGTAAATTTATTAAAGAACAGACATTGATGAGAGAGAGAGAAAGACAGCGAGCAGAAGGAATTGGCAGGGGGTGGATTTAGGACCTCAGCGAGGCACGGCCACAGCCAAGAGATACTGGACAGGCCAGTCTAATGAGCTGTAGGACTTTCTGAATAAGAATGGTGAAATTGAATTCTGCTCGTGTTGTCTGCTAATTGTAATAAAGGGTTAGAGATGGTTTTCATGTCATCATGGTACAATTTGGTATTGTTACATAAAAATTACCCTTCCTGCTTGTTATCTGCTGGTCATGCTCATTACTGATGATTGGAGTGAAAAATTGTTCCTACGGTTCATCTTCACTCGTAGAAGTGAGCACTGGAGGACAAAGAAAAAGCAATTCCTTTCTTTGTGGTTCTCCTTCTGAACAGGCAGACAGCCTGATGTCATTTCCTCGTTAAGTGCGTTGTTCAGACTGTATTAAGCACCAGTGCCAAAGTTAATGGTTCCTCAGTCAGCTCCTTTAAGAGAACTGTTTACTTAAAATTTACATAAAAAGAGATCTCTCTAAGATGTAATTAGTCAAAGGAAATTTGAAGGTATGAAGTTGTGTTGCTAATCTTGAAGCTTTTATTGGATCAGTTCTGCCACAAGGGAAACAAAATCTCAAGATCATTACGTAATCTTGAAATTGCGTAAAACCCCTCATGGAAAATGTGCCCATATTTTGAATAATGATATAATTTAACCTATTGGAAAATGACTGAAAAATCACTGTTTGAAGGCAGAGTGTAGTTCGCAATGACTGTTTATTACAGATCGGTAATGGTGCAAGAACACCACCCACAAAAATCTGTTCACACATCATGGTGGTGGTGGGGTGAACCAGGCTGCATCAGACCAACTCAGTTCATATTCTCCCATAATTTTTAGGTCTCATTACATTTTCTCTTTATATCCAAAACTTATCGCAAAATTAAGTTATGAGTCCTGTTCATGGATTATGTTTTATGTTAGAGTTTAGAGTTTTCTAAAAGCCTGAAGATGGTTTTTACTCATTCTGAGCAGTAGCATTGGTCTATTTAGAGGCAATGACCCATAGGGGTCATTTATCTCTTCTGAGGCTGCAGAGCCAGGAAGTAACTCAGGTTTCTGCAGTGGAGACTTAGGCCAGATGTAAATAAAGTGTGTGGTCAGAGGGAAGAGGATGTCTACTTCATCTTCTCAGAAGAGCTTTAAGAACAAACTTCAGTCTCAGACGTATTTCACGTAAAACCTGCTTCAAAGCCAAAGGAAGCCGTAAGAAAGTTTAATTAGATGACTTCAGGACACTGATTTTGTAAAGGTCTTGTCACATGACAAGAGGAAACAGGTTACACTGAAAGCACAAGAGAAGTACAGGTTATCCGAGATCTCAAAATACCTAAATAATTATTCAGACCTCTAAACAAATAGCTTTTGTATTAACCTGACCTTTCAAGGTCAGATATTGGAGCTGCAGGTTAGGTTGGCAAGTCAGTACCTTTTATGAAACGTTGCTCCTTTATCCACATTGAATTGCTGCCTTCCTTGCCATTGGACTTCTTCACTGTTGTTCGCTGTTGTTACATCCTTGTTGTAATTGTATGTAGTGGGAATGTCCTGTGTGGTTCAGCCCTGCTTCTCTTTGAGTTGCGTTGCCCTTTTCAGGCAAGCCTTGCTTATCTCCATCTTTGTGGATGAGAGATACTGAGATCCTTTGAAAAGATGGCTCCTTTTCTTAGATACGACCGATCTACTTAGATTTGCCTTCTGAGTTTTATTTAACTTTGTTTTATTTTGTCTTTTTTGTCTGTTTATTTTTATTGTTTTTGTTGTTGGTTTTTGTTTCTTGGGGTTATGAGAACCACAAGAAATTTCATGACTCATTCCTTGTAAATTGTTCTTCCACCTGCTTCATACGTCTTTTCCAGAAGTAGCAATAAAAAGGCACTTACTTCATGCAGATTTTAATTATTGGGTACTCTATTTTTTTGGTAGACCTTTTGATAGAGATTTCTTCTTTAGTAAAACAGAAGTGATTCCCTTTGTTGGAAAATACAGTCGAGGCTAATTTTTTTAATAGGTAAGGTTATCCAGAAGTCTGAGTCAGATAGGTATTTTTATAACCGGAGACACCCAAAATGAGGTTGTTGTATCAGGATTTGTGTGCAAAGCAGGAGACAGCCATCTTCAACTCTTCCCCCTTCCCTGTTCAAACCCTTACATCATGTTGGCATTTCGGGACTCAGGTGACAGAGAAGATGCATATTTTTGCTCATTGCCTTTATTAGTACAGTTGTCAGAGCATGTATCTGCTGCTGTGTGTTTCTAAGGCCAACTTTGCTATGAGCAATTTAATATAGCTGTTAATTTTGGTTGGACTTAATTCTGGGGAGACAGGTGCAAAGCCCCTGTAATTTCCCTGTGCTCCTAATTCTAATTCCATCCCACTGATCCTTCCCAAGCAAGGACCTGCTGGGCCAGCCAGCAGGTGGAGGGGAGACTGGAGGTTGCCAGTGAGGAGGTGTCGCAGGGGTGACTCCTCGCCCTCTGATTGGAAGAGAGTCTGGGGTCAGCCTACACATCTTGGGGGGAAGAGAGACCCTGACTTGCGTGGATTCCCACCTCCCACTGGAAATGCTTGGCTTGCACAGATGTCTGGCTCCCACTGGGGAAAAGTCAGCACTGAAAACATCAGTGTGCCCATTTTTCCTGTTTGCCGAAAAAAAAGATCTAAAATTTGAGGGCTTCCTGAATTCTACTGAGGATGACTTGAAATTTGGACCAATTCCTCTCTGTTTTGGGGTTGGGTGGCTTCTATGTCCTGCAGTTCCACTGACATGGACAGCTATCTTGTCTACCTTCTCTGTGTGTCAGCCACCTAAGAAGGCAGCGACTATGAGTCAACTAGCATATGAGAAAAACAACCCATATTTAAAAGGTTCAGGTATAAAATGGGAGAAAAACCTAAGTAACCAGAATCATTCCCTATCAAATAAAGCTACTCAAGGAGACAGATGGCATTCTGAATGAAACTTAGTAAGAGTTTGAAGGAAATTCTACTAAAGCAACAAAAAAACCTTGAGAACTAAAAAGTTTTGTTTCTTAATTTTTCCAGACTCTAGAACTCAGCAGGAATGAATGATCTTTATTGGTGACTGACTTTATTACCTGGAAGATAAAGTAAATGAAGCACTTGGCCCATGCAAAAATAAGTCCTAAAAGATAGAAAACAAGAGGCAAAGTAAAGGACTTAGAAAATATACAGAGCAGCCTCAGTGTGAATAATCCACAGTCCAGAAAGATAAAAGGGCCAGGGTGAAACAGTAGTTGTATACACAATCTATGAAACTTTCCAAGCTAGAGAAAAATCTTGTGTCTGCAGATTAAAAGGGCCCACCAAAACCAACGCCGAATAGGTGAGGGAAGATGCACACCTGGGAACAACCTGATAAATATTTCCAAATCAAAGGGAATCTTGCAAATTTTGAAAAAAAAAAAAAGTTAAAGGGCCAGAAGCTGCCGGACAATAGCTACAGAGAGACTACTAAACAGGACTGTGAAAAGACTCATGAAATAGGCAAACAGAATTACCTAATTTATCAAGATGAAGTTCTGTTTCAGATACATCTCATCACATTTTCTAATTTATTTCTTGATAGCATTATCACGCTTCAAAATTTTCATTGGTTCCTTTTTTCTATCTTTATTTTCTGTCACCCCACTGGAGTGCAAGATGCTGGAATTGCAGTGAATTTGTTCTCCATGCCTTTAGCTCTCAAACAATAAATATTCATTGACTAACTGTCCACTTGAACTTTTATAGTATAACATTTTTATACAATAATTTATAATAGGTAAAATGTTTTCAGTTTGAAGGCATAGTGTTTAAAAGTCACCTCATATCAGATTTTTATCAGAGAAATGAATCTTATCTAATCTATTAAGTTTGTTTTCTTTTGTTTTGGGTTTTTTTTTTTTTTTTGGTTCCTAAAGTAAGATTTTTTTAAAGCTTATTATTCAAGATTTTAACCTTGTAGAAAAAAATGGGAAAAACACTGTTTAGGTTGTGTTGCTATTAAAATGTTTTCATTTATTGTTAAAGTAAAAAAAAAATACACACACTCCAAGGCAAGAAGGCCGTCTTTCTAAAAATATATATGGTTGAATGTTTATCTGTTCAAATAAATGACTGCTGTATTGGGGGACTAAGTTCTTTGGTTTTTACACACTGATGAAGTGCCTCCTGAGTAAGAACTCGATGCTGGGTATTGAGGGCCCCCTGCTTACAGTCTAGCCTGCAAGCCGCAGAGGGGCCATCTCCCAGCGCTGTGAGGCGGGTGGCCTGCTGGCACCGACTCGGCCTCCGGAGGTGGGGTGACTGGGGCTGAGTCCTGTCTCTGCCACCACAACAGGAAAGTGATGTCCTCTCTCTCATTTTCCCATTTCTTTTTGTAGTGAATGATACTCATGATGCTTTACAGTTCATCATGTTTTTACCACTAGGTATAAAATGTGAATGGAAATGGAGAAAAAGAAAGTGTCCTTCAGAAACCTTGATGTGACAAGACAGGTTCAATCAGGGCTGAATTGCCTGAGGTTACTTCAAGAAAAGCTGCTCCCAAACCAAAAATTAATAACAATAAAATAAATAAAAGGCACTGCACAAAATGTGAGCAGAACAAAGAAAAGAACCTGTCAATCAGAGAGTGGCTCCTAAGTAAAGGAAGCTTGTGCTTGGGGGTCCCACAGGCCCAGGGTCCGGTCATCAGGCCCGCTGTCTAATCTCGGGGAGACCACTAAAGTTTGGAAGCTGAGTGTCTTTCCCATATGACTGGCCTCAGACACTCATGGCCACTGTAAGGTTCACACACAGTCCCTTAGAACAGTGCCTAGCACATAAGCACTCAATAAATACTTAATCTCTATTATGTTATTTTTAAAAAGAGAGACTGAAATGCAAACGTGCATGTACAGACACAGGGGAGGGGCGTCGTGTTATTGTATGATCACATTGGGCAGAAAGATACATTCGAGTCTGCTGACCTCTGAACTCCCAAAGTCTACAATTACTTCTGATTGTTTAGATTTCATGCTTTTCAAGCATAAAATATAAATATATTCTCCATGGTAAAATAATGAATTAATATTCTGGCATTCAAGCCAATCTCTGTTCCAAAATAGTCCCACAGTAGCTCAACTCTCACTAAACTGCTGGGAGTGTGCATTACTATAGGGAGCTCACCAATGCTTCTGTCTGAGTGATAGACTGTGAAGCAGGGAGGAAGACAGTGCAATAGGGGAGTTTTCACTGTGGCACCTGAGTAGGGAGAGCCCCCCAAATTTGGGTGTATGACCTCTACTTCACCAGAACGTCATTATGAACCCACCTCTGTTGTAACCTGTCCTGTTCTTGTGGAGGCTTTAATCATTTCCAGAGAGTTGCCATATTATATTTAATTAGCCATATTTAAAATCTTGCTTTTATTAACCCGAAAATTATTGTGGAAGGAGTTAGCGGATCTGACTTCTTAAGTGAAGACAAAAGAAACAGGAATCTAGTCACTGTGTGTGTACACACGCACACATGCACACACACACACACACACACACACATTGCTATTGCACTATCAGACGCATTCTGTGTGTGTCCCGCGGGTTTGCACTTGCACCACTGCCATTGCTGTTTCTTTGTCTTGGCAGAGCACAGTGACGTTGACCAGGAGACAGCGCTGGCCGGAGCTCAGGGCTTCCTGGGCTGCCTCTCTGCGGTGCAGCTCAGCCACGTGGCCCCTCTGAAGGCTGCTCTGCAGCCCAGCCACCCAGCCCTCATCACGGTCTCAGGACAGGTGACGGAGTCCAACTGTGTGGCCCAGGCTGGCACCGATGCCACATCAAGGGAAAGGACACACTCCTTTACAGGTGGCCCATGGGTCGTCCTTTACTGGGACACAAACGCAGTTTGTCTGTTAGATTTAAAATCCTCCAATGTTGCCATTATGCTACCTTCTTGAGGTGGTGTCTTAAAACTGATGCTGTTTAACTTTCAGTCAGTTCTCTTTGCCATTTCTTTTCTAGACTCTCACTACTTCTCTGTGCGTGTGGGACATTACCTGACATTTCTTAAGTTTAAAATAACAGATCCCACATTGACCTACATTCTGTTCTGGTTTCAAATGTTTATGAATTTTTCAAAATTTCTTTTTACTTGCCTATATCCCCTGTCCTTTTTTTCTTTTTTTCTTTTTTACTTTTAACTGCAGACCACTCTGGAACAAGAGATGACAAAGAGCCCCTAGCTAATGCTACCAAAAGTGACTCTGCAGTAATTGGAGGTAATGGGAAGCATGAATGGGCTCTTCTTTGGGTCTTAGTATCATTACTAATAATGGGGAATTATTAACATTACAGAAACTATTTATAAAGAATCCCAAGTGTTAGGCACTGAATGCTGAGGTCCATGGGTGGGTTTATCATTTTTACTGAATTGTCTTGTAGAGTTTTCCTAAATCCCCAGATTCCTTGGAGATTTTCAGTATAAATAATTGATAATTTTGCTGAAGCACCACACTTAAAGAATAGTTGCTAAACTGTGTAATAATGAATATAATTTAGCTTGAAAATGGCCATCTACATTCACTGGGTAATTCTGAATGTGTTTGAAGAAGTGTCATGTTTGATGGCTGCTTGGACCTGTCACTACTTCCGCAAGGGTTCGTGTAAAAAGTTGGAAAAACCTGAGAGTAGCATTGGAAGCATATGCGTTGCTGTGATGATCAGTAAAACAGACGCGGTTTCCACGGTTTACGTGCTGCCATCGATAAATGTGATATTTTTATATGCATTTGTGTCAAATATTAGGAAAATAGAATAAAATGGTTCATAATTACTTTAAAGAATTAACAAAAAAGTTGAAAGTATATCTTTCTGGCAATGAAACAGTAGATTCTCTGAGACGTAATTTACTCAATACCAATCCCCAACATAAATTTTTTTCTTTCAGATTAGTGATTTTAAGAATGTTACTAATAAGATTATTGAAATGTTCAGTAGCTCATCTTTTCTCCATATTCTGTACATTCTATGGACTTAAAAGTAAATAATTATATTATTACATTACCAGGCAATGTGATTACGCATTTACTTGGGCAACTTATGTGGACTCTGTATGGTTTTATTTGTTATACCCTTATTCATCTAGACATCAACTTCCTTTAAGTAGTTCGATTTTATTTAGGCAGCATAGTACTGGTCAGATCTTTGTGAGACTATTAATACCTCCATTGCTATTTTTGTTGCTTTTCTTTTTATCAGATCCATGGTGTGTAAATTAGATACCTAAAATAGAACCCCCAATTAGTCATGTAAGAAACAAAAAACAAAAACCCTGTTAGAAGAATTGTTAATAGCTGCATCTCTAAGAGAAATACATTAATATAGTAGTAATACATTATATGGTAAAAGCTCATTTCAATCTCAACATTTTAGAACAGGTTTTCAGGTCAAACAAATTGTCTCAGTCTCATAGTGGTACTTGCTATACATTTAATATTTACATTACATGAGTGTATTAAATATACACTTAATATTATACATTTAATGAGTGTAGATATAGGGAGATGGAGCTACAGGAAGAGAAAAATAGAGTGTGTTTGTGTAGTCAAGCTAATGGTAGAACAAAATATTTACTCTTTAGAATATTGTAGCTTCGGGCAAAGATCATTGGCCAGATTTACAGAGTAAAGAAGAGGAGCGTTGGTAAGTCATTCTGTGTTACTTTAGAATGAAAAGAAGTTACAGGTCACCTGTGAAATTCTTACTTGATTCAAATGCATGGTGCAGAGAAGGACCATAGGGCAATTTCACAGTTCAGGGAGTGGCCAGGGTCTGCGGATCTGGATTTGGTGTCTGCTCTTGACCATTGTGGGGACATGGCTTTAGAAGCAGAGCAGCTGGTCGTGGCCATCTAAGCTCAGAAGGCCTCGTCCCGGCCCATGTGCAATTTACCTGCAAAATCACAGAATATCCTCCTCTTGTGCATCTCTCCATCTGGGAGTACATGGTAGAATTCTTCACTCATTGTCTAGTTATTCATAAATTGCACCCACAGTGTAACAATAATTAATCCGCTAAGAAGTTTTCCAAACTGGTTAATTCCCCAGTGTTCTATATTTCAGATGATTTTTATTCAGTTACAAACACTGGATATTATAAGATGGGAAATTGATTTACTAAGACATTTAAAAACCAGTGACCCAGATACTGTAAGGGTTTCTGGCCAGGTCAGATTTAGACAAGAGAGAGCTCAATGATTTCCTCATAAAAACACATTCATACAGGGTTTCAGGTGGCCCTTCCACAGAGTGCAGTGGTTGGCCATGTTTTACTTAGAATGTTTTTTTTCTGTTTGCATAACAGATAAAATCAAACATGACAAATTCTGGCATAACGACTTCCCCAAATTAAAGGGTAAAATCATATACACTGAGCAAATAGCTCCTGAGTCCATTCGTGATTTGACTGGATGTCCTCTCTGGGCTGGTATGATGTTGGTGTTTATTTTGTAATTGCAGGAGCTTGCACCCTCCGACATCTTCATCGGTTTTTCACATTGACATTATTCAGAATATTTTTCTTAAACAAGAGGCCTGTACCCAGACAATAGAGATATTTAGAGCAATCAAATTAGAGGTGAAATATAACAACAAATGGATATTCTGATTAGAAATATTGTTTATTAATATGGATAATAGTAAAGATAACCATACCCACTAGTAAATTCTTCAGATTTGAGGTATAGAATTTGGTTATTGCATTTTTATTGGATTTATCTATATTGCTATCCTTAGATAAGGCTGATCTAAAGAATAGTTGGCTTAGTCATTGGCAATTACGATTCACTACAGTGACTCTGACCCTAAAACCATACACTCAGGGTCCTCTGTGCCTGGTGAGACCCTTTATATGTTTGGCTTGGTTGGACTCCACTAGAGTTGTGTACATTTAACTTAAATTTGTGTGAAGACTCCTGGGTTTACAGTAGGAGGGTTGGTCCACATTACTGTTGTCATTGTACCTGTTTTTGTCCAGAAATTTTACAAAAATAATTACTCAATAACTCTACTGACCTCATCAGAAAACTCTCAAACTCATGGTGACAGGCAACAGTTTCCCAAATTCTGTCTTTTATGAGAAAGCTTGACTTTATCATTGGCAGCATGTACAGGGGTGGGCAAAAGTAGATTTACAGTTGTTTGTGCAGAAAAGTACAAAATATGAAATAATAATACAAGAATAAACTGTTTCTTGTACTCACAACTGTAAGCCCTACTTTTGCCTACTCCTGTACCTTGTCAGTTGTTCTTCGAGGGACAGACTTTGTTCTAAAATGAAACTTCATTCATTTTGGAGAAAATATCTGTCTGCCAAATTTCCAAGTCAAAGCAACCACAGTGTGTGTGTCAGTCATTCTTTCAAATAAAAAGTGGTGTTCCATGAAGCAAAATGCTACTCTTTCAGCTCACGACCTGTGTGTTCACACGGTGCTTTTCTGAGAGATGACCATCATACTTTGGGGTGCACCAAAAGCACTTTATGAAAAATGTTCATTTCCCCAAATGTTAAAAAGACTCATAGCCAAAGGTCAAGATGTAATAAAATGAGTAACTTGAAACACTCTTCAATGAGCCTGGCTCTCTCCCCCGCCTGTGATGGCCTAGCAGCAAAAACCTTCTACTTTATGGATTCACTAACCACTCACCTCTGGTAGCTGTGCCCAAATTCACGCTAAAGAAGCAGGCATTGTCCCCAGCCTTGCTGTGCATTTCCAGTGGATGTAGCAGTGCAATGATAGAGCCATCTTAGAACTATCATAAAACTAGTCTGGTCCTGTGGACCCCCTCAGAGTGTCCCCGGGGTCACCATGCCTGCCAGATCACACGTGGAAGACTACTGGCCTAGTGTAGTGCCAAGGCTGGTAACCATTGGCATAGCTCACAATTGTGGTATATAAATGTTTCAATTACAATGAAATGTTTTAAAAAATCAGTACGCCTCATATAGAAATAATCTACATATACTTGTATGTGGATATTGATGTAGTTTATCAGTCAGGAATTATTCAAATATACAAACTGTTCCTGCTATTCAGAAGATGACAAATTATTGAAAATCAACTTAATTACAATGCTTACATATTAAAGTGTAAAAACACATTTAATTATTTTGTGATGTTAACTACTGTTCTATAATTTCAAAATAATTAAAACTTGTCTGCGTGTCAGTGTAAATGACCAAATAGTCTTAGAGACCTTTGTGTGTTAAATATAAATGCACTGAATAAACCCAGTGTAATATGCATTCAGAGTAATTAGAAGTGACCCCCTCAAGGTTAACAGAACTCAGAAGTAAACTCAAAATATTATGATACCACTGGATCTAGAAATACCTGAAATTTTGATGTTTCCAATTTATGAAGTTGGATGCTTGATTTAAGTAGAAACTAATTATACTATGACTTGTTAACGATGAAGTCAACCCGGTCTCTGTTCAGATGAAAGTTCTGACTTTGTATTTCTTTTCCCTTCTCTCACTAGGTTTGATAGCTGTTGTGATCTTTATCTTGCTGTGTATCGCTGCCATAGCTGTCCGCATTTATCAGCAGAAAAGGTTATACAAGAGAAATGAGGCAAAAAGGTCAGAGAATGTGGACAGTGCTGAGGCTGTTTTGAAAACTGAGCTCAGTAGACAATGTGCAGTCAGTGAAAATCAGAAAGAGTACTTCTTCTGATTGGCCGCTGTGATTAACTTACAATTACGACATTGGTTCTTAATAGCCAGGGGCTCTAAAGGGACAAAAAAAAAATGTTCTTGCATTGAAAGTATGGGCAGGGACTCTGCAGCCCTGTCATCTTGCCGTTTCCAGACTCGCGGTGGCTCCGGGAGGCCACACCCAGTGACACACGTCCCGTGGCGGTGGTCCTCTGTGATGAGGCACTAGGTGTTGCTGTTGATTCCCAGCTGTGCTGCTGTGATCCAGAATAGAAGTCTAACTGGCTCCAGGACTATGGTTTTTACAACTGTAGCCCTGGTCTCTCAACCAGGTCACACATCGCTCTGTTCGAGTTAAATAACAAAACTGGACTCCCATGGCCTTGCTTTATTCGACAACAATATGCTGTGTTTGCTTTAGTGTCCCCTGGTGTTACTCATGGACCTGGAAACACTTCTGAGATCCCGTTTGGCTGGTGTTTGCATCTAGTGGCCCAAAGCATTTAAACGAACCCCTCTGCCTTTCTCTGTATCACATTCAATACAATTTACCAATAGTCTTGAAAGATGCTCTGTTGTCATTGGTTTGTTTGTATTGCTTTTCTTCTATATTTGACTGTTCTTAATGATTTTGAATGCATTGCGTTTTGAGTGTCAGAATTCAGCTCTGAACCTAGAATTCGTTGTAAAAACGCTCGGAAAGTGCATTGGTCCTCATTGTGTGATGGCCTTTAAAATTTTTCTATTTAATTTGCTCTTGTTTGGTCATAGCAGTAGTTAAGACCTTGGGTATTGTGAAATGTTTCACCCAAATTTGTTGGTATAAAAACACAATTCTTAACACTGCAAAATGTTATTTTTATTTATGACTGTGATATCACAAATGAAATATACTTCTGAGAATATTTTCCCCAAATGTTATTTCCTTTGTAGGTTTATACCATTTTTCTGAAGTTTATCACCAGCTTTCTTTTGATCTCCCTTCACTGTATTCCACAGAGCATGGTCTTACGCATTAGAAAACAGAGACTTCAAAGTGCAGAGAGCTCCATTCCCCATTCTAAAATATATGCCCCCCCAGGTGTATGCTGTGCTCTGCGCTGACCGCTAGGGCATATGTGTTGAAATATAAACTGAAACCATACCCACTTTCTGCAAAACCCGTGGAGCGATTAAAGGCTGCTCATTCTTAAAGGGTGATGACAGATTAGATAATACGTAATAAGTGTGTCTCTCCAGTCAGTTCTCACTTGCAGTGATGGGGCACACTTATGACAACGGGGTGTATTTATTAAAATGTACCAAAAGTCGATATGGCCCACTAACTAGTACCTTCTGATTTAGTACTATACCAGGAAATTAAAGAATTCCCGTAACTTTATGAAACTGATACAGTAATGAATTTTGAGGCCATGCAAACAAGATACCTGCATATAGCTATCTTGGAATTCTGTAAGCCAATTAAATAATAAAGTCACTTTGCTATTCATAATCACACTTTCCAGATGCTTGCTAGAGAAAAATGGTTTCCTTAGTTTGCCCACACCTGAATGATTTGGAAATATGAAAGTCAAGTTCCTTCTTAACTCTACAAAACCTCCCATCTTTTCTTATAGCACTGTGTCCATGTTGATGTTTCTGTAAATGCCTGACCAGATCTTGAAAGTATGAATTGACATAGCAGTTCATGCAGGACCTGTATGGACAGATGGCACACTTCCTGTTTCTAATTGAAAGGCTTGTGGTGGTGGCCAGTGAAGGACTGAACACAGAGAGGGCGGTTTTGTTTGATGCAAACCTGATACGAGCTTCATAACAACCTGAGTCTTTTACAGACGTTTGTGTTGCTCAGTAGCAGCATCGGCCTGGCTGGGAACTGGGACGTAGACGGGCTTCCCAGTGGTGCAGCCTGGTGCTGCCTGGTGCTGCCCGTGGCTGGCGCAGCTGGAGCTGCACCTCGACGGCGTCCGAGCGTAGCAGTATCTCACACGCCACGGCTCTCGTTTCCCGATTTGTAAACTTTGTTCCTTCTTTCTTCTTGGTAAAAGGCAGTTTTGAATTCAAATGCACAATATATTTTAAGAAACATTGTATAGAAGCTTAAAATGAGGAAATCATACTGGATTTTTTCCCCCAGAACAGTGAAAAGATGTGTAGATGTATGCCTTCCTTACTGGTATGTCTGTTTTTGGAAACCTATTGGTACATGCTGTGATTCTTATGAGTTGTTAACAAAGCTGTATTTATAATGTATTTTTTCTTTTAAATGGATTCCTAAATGAAAGAAAAAAATAGAAAAATGTTTACTGATTGTAACAAGTAAAGGAAATTAAACTAGACTTTTAAGTTTTCCCAGAGAAGAATGATTTGACTATTAGCAACTGTTTGTTCACTGAAAAGTAATTATGTGTTGGAACCAGGGGAAGTCCTTTTACTTCTGTAGAGATCCTGGCCTCTGAGCGCTACACAGACGCACAGGATTGTGTGGAGAAATACAGGCTGAGGCAAACGTAGGTTTACAGTGGTGGGTTGCTTGAAACACAGGGTTCATTCCTGTATTATTACTTATTAATTATTCTGTTATTTTCCAAATGGACAACTGTAAACGTACTTGTGCCTAATCCTGTGTAGTGCAACTTTCTGTTATATAAAAGTTTAAAAAATTCTTCATTTGTGATTTCAAATGAAAACAATACATAATTAACGTTCTCTTTTTGAGATATGCAAATAGAGTGGCGTTAGTGTGGCATATGAAATGGGGGTTATCTGTGAGAAATGATATCTTAATTTTGTAGAAACAATGCCACCAAAATAGTCTTTGTCCACTCTAGGAAATAGCTCCATTTTTCTTGCAGTCCTTTCTCAAGTGCTGCTCTTTAAAGCACATTTAATCAATTCTTTAGATAGTAAATTAAAGACAAGAAGAAGAAGCATCCAGACAACCAACCAAACAGAAATCAATTATTTAAAATTATCTTCCATTAGATGGTATTGTCCTTCATCTATGACAAAGTTGGAACACAGTCCGGCAGGCAGCCGGAGAGCACTGATGTATTATTTAGTGTGGACAGCTCAGTTTTACAGATGAAATGTCCAAGATGCAGAGATACGAGGCGACGCTCCCCAGGGGACATGCGGCACCATGTCAGTGGTGAGGCCCTGGCTACAATTTACTTTTCCCTCCACAATTTGCTGAGCTCAGTGCCTGCAAGACCTGGAACTTCGATAGTTACTCAGTAGTGTCAAAAACTGGAGGGATCTTGGGATCCTTTGTGCGATATCCTCTTGATGTCCAGAATGACGGGGACAAAATTCTAGATCTTTCCCATATCCTTTTACAATGAATATAAACCCTTATTGATAGGTCATTGCCATGAATTGATTTGATTTTCCTTAAAAAGTATTTACTAAGTTTATCGTCCTTGACTCTAAGAGACAGAATTTTAACTGGAGTTCTTTTATATAGTCTGTGAAATATGCCATGTGAGTTAGATCTGACTAACTGAGTCAGATAGATCTAACACACTGAGTCATCAGTGTGTTCCTCATGTTAGAAGAAAGATGACACGTTTCATATCAGAGTGTGGTCGGGTGAGTGTTTGACTCTCCCATCATGTATTAAGTAAATGATGAATCTACCAGCTACGTTCAATATGTCCTGCTTGTCTTCTGTTTTCCCAAAGTTCATGAAGTGGAGAGTGGTAATGGGGAAGAAAGACTCCAGAAGCCAGCTGTGTGTTGGAGATGCGTGTGAGTGAGAACGTGCATACCTACGAGAAAGAATATGAAACAAGGACAAAGGGACTCTGACACAGTTCGCATACAATGTGGTAAGAGGGTGGGACTTGCGGTGAATCAGTGGGTTGCCTGGGGCCTGGCTTTGAAGGCTTGCAAATGAAAATAAAGTGGAATGGAAAACAATCTGACCCACGATTATGTGATTACAGTGGTTTTTCCAATGCAGTCATTTTTTTTCTTCTATTTCTAACATTATCTTTAAATTTGTATTAAAGGACATGCGTATTTTAAAATTCAAGTAGTGTGAGAAATCTTACAAGGACAAATAGCTCTCCATCACCCATCCGTGCCCCCCACTTCGCCCCGCCCATTGCTGTGAGCACTCTTGGCTGTGTCTCTTTAGCTCACTCCATGTTTCCTAATTGCGTTCTGCAGAGGCTGGGTTGTCTGGGAAGCAAGCTCTGTGACGGAGATTATCACGGGAGAAACTTGTTAGGGAGCACTGTGGAGATCTGCGTCTGTGGTGGCAGGGGTGAAGCAGCATGGGGCAGCTGGAAGTCGGGCTGCGCTGCTGTCACAGGGGCCCCTGCAAAGATGTCCCCAGTTGACATGAGGGGCTGCGCACTCAGACTCTGTCAACCAGACAATGGATGTTGACTGCCTGGTGGAGTGGGCATGAAGTTGGACAGACAGACAATGCTCTTCAGCTCAGGCAGTTCCTGAAGATGGCGGACAAACCTCCTCAGAGTGTGGGGAAAAGAAATCATTTAGTCATAAGACAGAGGGCTGGGTGGCACAGCACAGCGTCCCTGAGGGTCCAGCCCTGTGCTGCTCAGATCCACCTGCTTCGTACACGCTGTGGGAGAAGCTCCTTCAGGAATCTGATCGGCCTCGTTTCCAAGGAGAAACTTAACACAAGGAAAGGATGGGACAACCCCTGGCTTCTGGCCCTGCAAGTGGTCTCCTGGCTGCAACGGGGACTCCTCCTCTCCCTCGTCCACAGCCCTCACCAGATGCCACAGCTCCGGGCGACAGCTCTGCAGAGCGCGAACCCTTGTTTATGACGACCTCAGGCTGTAGCTACTGCACATTTGCATTCACCATTAAAACTGGTGAAAAGAATATCTACATGCCCAACATATTCTTCCTGTCTCTGTAGTATAACAACAGCTCTATTACTACTGATCAGGGACCGCTATCCCTGAAATAGCTTCCCACCTAACACTGCATCAGGCGAAGGGTCACGGTTCAGCAAAGGATGTGTGGGATACGCTGGTCCTTCCACGCCATCCATCAGGGGGCCTCAGTGGGCCCTCAAAAGGTGGTGTTGGCAGACGCCTTGCAGGCAGTCAAGGCAACCCTTGGCTGAAATAAGTAGTGATTCTAGTCAAAAGTAATCTCTGTCCCTTTCAGGGTTAAAAAGATCCGATGCAGTCAGTTTGCCACAAAATTGGTGGTGTTGTAGGGGGAGCCATATTGGAGAAGGAGCACTGGTCTCTTGCATATGATTTGAACACCCAGGAGCGGTAGTGGCTCCCTCGGCCTTGATGAGTGGTAGCTTATGCTGCTTGGTAATGCGTTGCTTCCATTCTTGCCTCCACGGCTGCTCTGTTCATACACCCACTGTACCAGCACTTCACTGGCCAGTGACTGAGGTTGGGTGCTACCAGCTAGCTAAGTTGTTCTGTCTGCTTGGTTGTTTACTGATGATTCCATGGCAGTGTATGCTTCCTGGTGGGCAAAACCTCCACAGTTCACTCCCCGATCCACACGCTTCTCCCGCAGACTTCCAAATCTCCATCTAGGCCCCGAGAAACTGGCCAGATTGCTGCCTCTAGGTCCATATGTGTTAGAACCTCGGGCTCTTTATTTCACATGAAGTGAATGACCAGGGGCACCACCCAAAAGTCCTTGTTGGGAGGAAGGTTTGTCTTCACTGCTGTCATTCTATGCTGCCCTGGCTGGGACCGCATTCCAACAAAACAGTGTACAAAATAGGTAGCAGGCTGCGTGTGGTTCATACATGGGCATCATTTTCTGCCCTGATGCACTGTATCCTTAATAATTGTGCTGATTGGGCGAGCGTGCTGTCCTGATGATGCCGGTCTCTTCAGACCATACCATCTCAGAGAGGTGGTGTTACACAGCCTTGGCGTGAGATTATTGTCCACTTTGGGTTACTACAGATTGTTTCTAAATTTCCCCTCTGACAGGTTTGGAAGAGGACACATTTTTCAGATCAACATCCACATATTGTACACCTGAGAAAATGTTATTCTGCTGTAGTAAAAGTACCAACATCTGGCTCAGCAAATGAATTCTGGTTTCTGCAGACAAATTCCTCTTTGCCAAGTACGGTGATGCATTCACAGGTCACAGGGACCAGGATGTGGGCAGCTTTGAGGGGACCACTGGTCTGCCTGCCACACCCCATTCACTGCGAAGTTCTTCATCCCACTGGCCTGATACCCTCCACTCGGACCCTTTTGTTTGGACTCTTCTGTAGAGAAGCCTGTGTTCAGGTGCCTCTTTAAGCTTCTGTGTGTGAAATGCTTGTGAACTACAGGCCTGTCCCCATATTTCCCAAGTTAAGTGTATAGTGTCTGATCCATTTCTTTACATAATATTGGTCTTACTTTTCTTCTAAGGAAGAAAAGCAAGTGGTGAGTGAATCTGGCCAGAGCGGAGCCTGGGCTTCTTGCTAACCCTCTGATGGAGAGGATTGGAAATTTTCATAACTTGATTTGCTCAAGTGACTTCAAATTGCCTTTCTGACAATTAGGAGCTCTAACCATTATTTTTGGAAAGTCATTAAATTATTAATAACAATTTTATCAAGCCATAAAATAGCAAGAGCAGTTCTTACAATTCTCTGCATCATGCCAGACTAATTTGTGTTTGCTCATAATAAAATGATTTCTTCACTCCATGGGCTGATGCTGGACATGACTGTTTGCCCATTGAACTGGCACATCTGTGTCCACGCTGTGTATGGGAGAAACTTTCTGATAAGTTATGTTTCTCTTAATGAATTTGTGTTTTCTTTGAAAATAAGCTGTTCATAATCATTCATGTTACTCTATATTACAGAGGAAAAAATTAATTTTTAAGATTTTATTTTTAGAGAGAGGGGAAGGGAGGGAGAGAGGGAGAGAAACGTTGATGTGAGGACCATCAATCGGTTGCCTCCCACACCCCGGGACCTGGTGCGCAGCCCAGGCACGTGCCCTGAGCAGGGACCGCACTGTGACCTTTTGGTTCCCAGGCCAGCACTCAATCCACTGAGCCACCCCAGCCAGAGCAACAAATAATTTTTTTTTATTGAGCAGTGAAATGACTTGTTCTTTTAAAATATGTGTTAAAAGAAGGTGGTCACAAATGACCATGTGATTGACACTCTTTGCAATAATTTTTTCATTTGTTTAAGATATTTGGTCATTTCCTTAGCAGGAAACACCATACCACCAAATAAGTTATTGTAGAATGGTCTCTTCTGAAATAGGACTGTAGTTTTGTGAAAGGAAATAAGTCACATATAACAAAAGCACCACATTGTATCATATCAAAAAATATTCAGAAGCTAAAGCAAATGCTGATGAAACTGATTTCCACTGAGAATCCATGTGTTAAGGATTGTAGTAGTGAAAATGCTGGTGATGGTTTCTGAACAATGTCACATTTCTGTTCTGATAGCCTTCTTCTGCCAGTAACTTGTATGAGAAAGAAAATGTATCATTATTCCTGATTCCTTTCTTAGTGGAAATTCTTACCGTAGTTAAAATTTCATGATATATGAAATTGATATAGAGCTAAATGCCTCTAAAATTTTCTTTGAGCAATTTCTAGGTTTCTATTGGCTTTGGCCATGAAATTGAAGCTTCATGATAGAATTTAAGCTATAAAATATCATGTAAACATAGTCGATCCTTGAAGTCCTTCATTTGAAGGGAAATACTTTCTGAAATATTAATAATACTTTACAAACAAAACCATTGCTTAAAAAACTTTAGTTGTGCATAAGCCATGACTTTTTGCCATGTGGATGCTTTCCCGCCAAAGCAGTGGGTAAGGGGAAACTCTTAGAAAGTCCCTTTGGCCCCAGAAGCCAACGCGGACCTCCTCCTGGATCCTTCAGCCTTCGCACCCCACCCTTCCCTTTAATGCCCACGTGAAAATGGTTTCCCCGCCTGCCTCAGGTCCGCAGGAAGTGGATCCCTTAAGTATTTATACCTCTTCCCTGCAGAGTTGTTCTGGAGGCCCTGAGGAAACAGTGTCACACACCGTGAACCCTTTCTGGTCCTTACACATTACTTCAGCCAGTGTCCCACATCAGACCATTACTCTAGTGACCAAACTGGAGTCTAGTTCAAGCAAAGTAGGTTAACTGTCTGTTGTGACCAGCTTCTTCTGGTTGCAACTCAAACTTTTCTCTTAATTCACCAAAAACAAGGAAGACAGGACTGTAATGTTTAAGGAAAAATATGTATAGACATGTTGGAAATAATGTAAAAGAATTACAAATCAGAAAAGCTGCACTGAATTGGATATCACTTCTCACAGTTGCTACAGTCCAGCAATCACAGCCGTGCAGTGAGTCACTCTGCTTCACCCCCTGTACTGCCCTCTCACCCAAGGGGCTGCAACTGCCTCCCCACACCCAAAGCCCAAAACATGAAGACCGCAGCCCAAGGGGAAGCGCAGCCCCTTGCTGATTTTTTTCTGTCCCAGGCTGACTAACATGCATGTATATTAACAGTGGGAGCCTTCACCCCAGAGACAGAAGAGGTCTGGCTCCTAAGTTATCGCAGGACAAGCCAAGGGCTTGACTACCCACCTGTCCTTGCAGGGTGCTAGGTGGCAGATTTTGATATCCTCTCTCCGGTACATTCTGTGGACTCTCCACTGGGTTAATATGAAGAGTAACCTCATCTTTCATGCTGGAGGCCTCATTTTAACAATGTGTCTGTCTGTAACTTCTGCCGCCTGCCTCTCCCAGTGTTTCCTCTTTTGTGGAACAGCAGCACCATCCACCTTGTTACCAAAAGGTGAGATCAAACCAGAGAGAGAGAGAGAGGGAACGACAGAGACACTAACTCCTATTGGCCTGATGCTTCAGCTTCCCCTGAGTCCGGGCTCCAGGTGGGAACGCACAGCCTGCTGGGACTTCAGAGTCAGCAGGGCTCTGAGTAAAAGTGGCTTTGGCATGTAGGGTGATTGAGGGTGATTGTTTTCACTTAACTTGATTAAAATGGTAGTAACATAGACAGTCTTCCAGTTATTTTTTATGCAGCCTACTGACTATTGTTTTTCTCTTTAAATGGACATTTACTACCTATTTAGAACAATAAAACACCTCAAAGCAAACATTAAGCAAAATGCAGCTCATCTATCACATGCCCAACTTGGCTGGATGGTAGTAACCGAGAACTTGGTGTCCGTTACATGGTGAAGGCTGCATTTTTCATAAGTTGCTCTATAGACCCACTTTGTGATCACTAACAAACCTATTTAGAAAGTATCCAATTAAAGCAAACCTTAATGAGAACCAATTACTCAGTGCCCTAATTTTATTTTTGTGGTACTGAAATGTGTTTTAAATGAGTCACATTATATACATTAGTGCTAAAAACGTCACCCTTGTTCAATACCAATTCACCCACAGTAACACATAAGGGCAATGAACATTTCCTTTTGCATGCTATATACATCCGTAATTTTCTTTTGCTTATTGTAATGTTTAAAGAGTATGACTACATTTATAGTAAATGCATTTTATCAGTAATCAAGCTGAAGTTTTTCTCATCAATAGACCTGTCAGGTTATTATGGGAGGCTGTATCCACTTATCACTAGTAGAAACTTTCAGAAGAATAAACTCAACTGTGTTCCAGGAAAAAAATAAGTACCTCACTGGTGTTTGGTTTAATTTGCAAAACAGCACAAGAAAAGAGGTGGGCACATGAAAATGCTGTATCTCTGCTTAATTATTTTTAATTTGAAATAATTTCAGACTTACAGAAAAGTTGTAAAACCAGTACAAAGAATTTATGTTTACCCTTCACCCAGCCTCCCTCAGGGGAACAACTTCTGTGATTATATTTCGCTTATGAAAACCAGGGAATTAATTATGGACAGTAACCTGCAGATGTTATGCAAATTCCTCATTTCCCCCTAATATCCTATTCCGTTCCATAATCCAGCCCAGGATTTCTGATTGTATTTAGTTTCTGTGTCTGTATAATGTCCTTTTTTCTGTGACAATTCCTTACTCTCTCCTTGTTTTTCGTGACCTTGACACTTCTGATATTTTAAAATAACTGGCTATTTTGTAGAATGGCACTCGATTTGGGTTTGCCTGATGTTTTCTTGGATTAAATTGAGCTTACGCGTTTTGGGGCAAGAATGCCACAGAAATGACACCATGTCCTTCTCAGTTCATAATGTCACTGGGCGCATGATGTCAGGACGTCTTACTGCTTGTGATGTGGACCTTGAATTCTTGATTTGTGTGACATTTGTCACCACCCTTTGTAAAAACAGTTTTTGCCTTGGCCGATACCCTGTTTCTCCTTAAGTTTTCACCTGCTGACCTCAGCACTCATTGGTGGATCTTGCGCCTGCGGTTACTACTATGGTGTGTTTGCAGCCCCTCATCCCTTCCACGTGTGTTCATTTGGATTTGTGTGTGAGAAAGAGCTGCTCTTCTCCACCATTTAATCACCAATTTAGTTCTTCATGTAACCGTGGGCCCACACATGTTTATTTTAGTCCGTAATCCAGTACCCTGTTTGCTTCGCTGCTTAGACTGTGTCATCTTTGTCTTCCTTGTTGATGGTCCCCCAGGGAGGTTTATGGATGGACCAGAGTATCTTATGACCAAGTCAGCTGAGTTTTTGCTAAGGAAATTGATGTATTGATGTTTAATAACAAATACTTAACTTCATATTTCTAGGAGAGAAATACCTAATGGAACAAGAATAAAGGACCATGTTTTTTCATGTAAAACATAATTCTAGACCGCAACAGTTTAAAATACAGCTCAGTCCAATTTAAGCCTGGTTTCCCTTCCCCTCGACTCTATTTCAGCAGGAAACCTATGAGTTCTCCTTCAACATGGCTGTTTTAAATAGTTCATGTTGCTATTGCCAAAAATAACAAGTTGGCCACTAGTTAAAATGGAAAGGACAGATTTCAATTAGTAATAACTATTGCAATAGGAAAAACAGTCCAGGCTGAACTAGACTCAACTTGGACTTGCACAGAGGTGACTGGGGACTTTAAAGGGAGAAGGATGGAGTAGGGAGGGAGGTGAGCAGGGGCTCAGTAGAGTCAGGAAGGTGAAAAATGACAAGCGATTCGTTATAAATTATAGATGCCATTGGTCCAACTGTGTCTGCTTGCTGGTAATTAGGGATGTCAGGCTCTGTCCTCTGTCCTCAGGCGTCGGCTGGAACACACAGCAGATGACTTGGCCCCCAGGCTTCAGGCAGGCACTTTAAGGGGGGTTAGTTCAACTACTCACAAGGCTGAGTCCTAGTGGGCAAGAGAGATCGGAGGAACTGGTAGAGTTTGGTGAAGGGGAGAATCTTTGTCACTGTATCTTCTGGCTCTTGGTCCTTTTGTTCGTGTGAACTGTTCGGCTCTAATTGACACAAAAATGTAGTCATGATTTTATTCTGCAGACACCAGAGCTCTGAAGCTTCTAGATCACTTTTAAGAACATGTGTGCTTTGACACAAAGGGTTTTCTGTCACCCTCACGGGGTCTGGCTGTGTGGGCATGCATCCACACAGCAAGGGCTCCCGGTCCCCCTGCCTACTTTCCCCCTTTCTCCAGTGGCAGCTGTGACTTCGGTTCCCGCTGCGCTGCAGAAGGTGCGATATCTTTTGTGCACTCAGGTGTTAAAGGGACCAACATTTTCCTTCAGATATTTTAATCACATGCATGTTAAACACCAAATATATGTATGCAACATGTGTAAGTATATGCACACACACATACATGGGCCTGTGTACTTCATGTGTTGAGTGTGCCTCTGTGTGTTTTAGGTGCTCTGTGTGTATGTTTTCTTTTACAGTACTTGTCTGAATTGTGAAAGACATTTTTAAAATCTATTTTGCTGGAAATTCTAAAGGCAGTTAGATAATTTTCCAAGTGAGATGGTAAAAGGGAACGTTGTAAATAGCTCTGCAGACTCATTTGCCTTGCTAAGTTTTCAGAGTGCCTCTTTCCTTCAAATTAGCTCTATCTATTTAACAACACAAACTCCAAACCTCCTCATCACAGCTTCCAGAAGATACATTTTATAAATCCTAACAAGTAGCTTTCAATGATGTTTGGATAAAAATGTACACAGGATGTGTAAGCATGGCATATACTAAGTGCTATGTAAGTGTTAATGTCTTTTATCATGCACTTCACCTCAATCCAAACAACTGACTCATCAGTAATGATGATTTCCATGCATTATTTAACTTAAATGGGAGAACATTTGTTGTTTTACTACAATTAAAGCATAAACTCAAAGCATCCCCAAAGTTGTTTCCAAATCACATCCCAAGATGCGATAGGAATGTGGGCAAATGCTTGGGGTTTTGATGAGTTTGGTCGGCATTCTCTATGCATATTAGACACGGCTCTCAAAATGTAGTGAACTAAGTCGTCTCAGCTGTGCATCCCCAGGCCCACGAGTCAAGTCATTCTGAGTCGGCGTGAGCGACAGGAGTTTCCACTTTTAATCAGCCTCTAGAGCTGGTGCCTTGAGAGCTGTTCTCAGGTGTTGCTTGCTGTTTGGAGGCGGTGAGTGGGAAGGGCTTTGGGCTGTGGAGCTGGGTGGGTAGATAGGCAGTGGCGGCCAGTGGAGGGCGCAGCCTTGGGTGGGGAGCCTGGCTTCCTGGAAGATGGTGAGGCGGCATCACTGCAGGGAACGCAGTACCTGAGTCCTCTTTTTCAGCACCCAAACTTTGCATTTGAACTTTGGTCCAGTGTTGCATTTATTGACAAATAAGTCATCTCAGTATTGATTTCAGGAAGAGGACTTAACTTTACATGTGTGTTTTCAAAATAAGAGCCCGCCTTACAACAGCAACATAAGAAAAAGCTAAAACATGAATGTCTAGTTTTCTTTATCAATAGCAATTTTCAACTTAATTTTTCTAAAAAGTAACTGGATATGCTCCTTCCTGACATGTGGTATGGACAGAAAGCGTGGGTTCATATGATTGTCTGGGGTTGAAGCGATTTTTTTGATGCACCACTTTTTTTTCACTCTTTTTTCTATTTGTTTTCAAACTTGAAGAGAAGATAACATAGCAATCAGCTTTCACTTTGAGCGTAATGGAGCTCCTCTGAAGGTTGTGATGCCTAGTGTGTTGAGTGATCTACTGTTCGGTTCAGTGGAGTGTCTTATGAGCTATGAATGTATCAGGATTCCCTAGTTTCTGGGAATTAAATACAAGTAGCAATAATGTGAATGTAAAAAGAAAAAAGATTTTTTACCCGGGCATATGAACACACTCTCAAAATGATGTAGTTGCAAAATATTGACTTTATTGCTGGTACAAGGTACTGACCCCCTGACCCCCCCTCAAAAAAAAAAAAAGATAAACTTCCTCCGAACTTGGCACTTAAAACCCCACTGCGAAGAAATGTACTGAGAGGTAACATAAATGCACATGCAAACTAGTAACATTTCAAAAAGTCAGATGCCTTTTTTGAAAGGAAAGAAGCATATTGAATCTAAGAATCACTAGAATCACACAGAAATCTCTCTCGTTGTACTTATTTTTATTGCTTGTCATACTAAAACCAAAGCATCTTGCAGGCAGAAAGTAATTAAATTTTAGACCAATTGGTTTTAATTGCTATAGGTCTGTCATGATGCAAGTTTCCAGAAAGCGTTTTGTAAGTGTAAGACTGCATATTGAGGGAATCAGAGTGGAGATGTAAGAAGGGAAAAATTTGCATAAGACTTATGGTTAAAGCTCTAGGAGAGTGTGAGATGAACTGTGAATAAAGCAGAAATAGAACAGCTGAAGATCATTTATTAATTTGTTTGTTGGTTTTGCCTATAGTGAATGTTTTCCGCAAATCACAATTTGCGAAATTAAGATAAAAAGCAACACAAAACCTTTAAATATATGAAATGCAAATGCTGAGTAGTTAGAGACACCTGGAGGGCAAGCGCACTAGAACCGCCTGTGACTGTCAGCGTTAGCCTGCACGCAAGTCACCAAGGAGCTTGTTAAATCTGCTCCGGACTCAGGTGGTCTGGGCTGGCCCCCAGTGCCTGCATTTCTAACCAGCTCCCAGGGATGGCAGTGTCGCTGGTCCACCGGACCACACTTGGACCCGTGAGGTTTCAAGCTGAGTGTGCACACACCCATGAGTGGCTGTATTTTGAACAACCAGAGGGGAGGAATATCAAAGAATCATCGCACTACCCCAAAGCAATATCAGAATGATCACAGTAACACAAAGAAATTTCAAAGTTATGCCAACACGCACAGATAGGGTTTTATTGGATCGAGTCCTTTGTGAGACTCCACGTGGCTTCTCCTTGAGGGACGCCCAGGTGTTGGAGTCCTGGGCCAGCCGACTGAAGAGGAGCAGGTGTGTGGCCGCAGATTTGGTTAGTTCCATCTGTGGGGGAGGGCGTGGGGCGGTGAGTTAAACTGTACGTGCGGATGTAGTTGAAGGGCTGAAAACCCTTAGATCCTGGCTGGGATGAATTTGGGAGGGGGCGGGTATCATTCCACACGAGGGGCCTGTCTGCTGCAGCCTCGTTTGCCCTTGCCTTTTGTTTCTGTGATTCCAAGACAGCTCAGTGTGCTTCCTTGGCAAAATGCACATCATGGTGCAGTTGGGCAAAAGCCTTGATTGTTATCAATGCTTAAACACTTCTCTGTCTTTGAAAAACGGTGTCTAAGTTTTCTCCTGCCAGAATTAAGTCCATTATGGAGCTCCCAGAATTTTATGTTGAGTGTTACTGAACATCTCCAGAAATGTTTGTTCTTATTTGTGAGAAATATGAAGCATGAACAATTCCTAGGTAAAAGTTCAGATTTAAAAAAATTTTCTCGAGAGTGAAATACATACAACAGCCTTTAATGTGAAGGGACGTTTTGTCCCTGTGGTCTAAACCTGCAGCAGATTTTCCTTCTATTCTTACAATATTTCCCACCAGGGTATAAGCAGGGCAAAAGTTCTTAAATGGATATTTTTTCTGTGACTTTCCAAAGGTTGGCTATATGTAAGATTTACATATATGTAGCTTAACATTTTTAAAAGAATTATTTACCTTAGGACTTTATAAGCTAACAGGTAATTAGCTAAGAAATACTAAATGGCATTAGTGACAGGTGGTTGTATCAGCATATCTGCTGATAAACTTATGCAGAGCATGTTTCCTTGTGAAGTCTGATAAAGCTGTGAGTGACCCTTTGTTGTCACCAGAGAGTAGTGTTGGCCTGCCAGGGACCCTCACAGCTGTCCTTTCTCCTCTCTGTGTACTGTCCTGGATGACCTGTTCTGGTCACAGGCCCAGAACCCTCTCTGCACTCCCCCTGCTTGGCCGTCGCTCTGGACGGCGCCTGATCTCCTTCTGTCCGCAGTCGTCTGCGACCCCCACAGCAAAATGCCTGTGCCAGCTCCATATTCTCTTACCTCAGTTTGCCAAACAAGCTTGATTCTTGGCTGGGATGATTCGTGCTACCTTCTGGGGTTCCTGATTTTTGCTACCTTCTGTATCCGTTTTCAGGATCTTTTGAGCCAAACTTCCCCTAATGTTATGCTTTGAATACTTTTATTTTCTATGGTGGTGGTTCTGAAACTTTAGGGGACCTTTTAAAACTTGACCAATGAGATCAAAATTCCTGAGGGAGAACTCATACAGTAAAAAACAAAACAAAACAAAACATCCCTGCAATAACCCGACATGCAGACACACTCTAAGGGACTCTCACACTTGGGCCATGCACAGACACCTGTGTCCTCGGTGGCCACATGCACTGTCCACTGTAGAAGCCCTTGGGGACAGGCAGGGCTGAGGACACTGGCGTTGTTGCACAGCAGCTTTCAGCCGTTGGGAGCACCCTGGCTGTGGGCCTGTTTGATTCCACTGTGTCCATTACAGTTTCTGACAACCTTGACCTCTATAGGTTGGCCCGCCTCCCCAGATTCTTAAAAGTCACTCACTAGCTCCAGGGAGATGGGACAGGTTTTCTGTTGAAATAATTATGCTGAGGGGACATTTGGAAAGCTGTTCTTATAAGGTAATGCATCTGATGTCTATGGCCCTCCATTTTCCTCCCAAACTTCTTCCTTTTGCCAAAAACATTCTACCAAATGCATTAGCCATGTTTTGCAGCCAAAGGTAGCAGTAACATCCTGGAGAAAAACATCAACAAAATGTAACCCATTCTGCATCTACTAGTGTACATTAGAATAGGACCACTTTGTGAGGCTTTTATTTAAATTTACTTTTTTTTCTATCCAGATTTGTAAGAAAATGGGCATTTCAGGTTTTTACATTTGGGGTGGGCAGAAGTGGGTTTATAGTCATTATACAGATAATGTAATGACACAAGAATAAACTGTTTCACGTACTCACAACTGTAAACCTACTTTTGCCCACCCACGTGTGTATATCTTAGTTGAAATCATTTTGTCAGAAGTGTTGCCACACCTTCCCCTGTTGTTCATGGGAAATGTCGCCCCCACACTGAGATGGGACTGTCTCACTCTGATGCTAGACCTCGTGTCCCCGACGTGTGGCCCCACAGGGAAGTCTCCAAATGCTCCTCACAAGCCTCTCTAACCCTCAACCTTGTTAGAGACTTGTCTTTCTGTTCCAGTTTCCTGCATGAATTACTCAGTAGATGCCATGAACTAGACACTTGCTAGAAAACGAGTGAATTACAGACTATTTTCCGCCTTCTTGGTCTGTTGCTGTGCATAACCTTTTAGGTGGGGCAAGGACAATGTGACGTGATAGATGCGTAACAAATGTGTGCGGCCAAGGGCCAAGACAACACACAGGGTGGCAGTGACTCTGTGGTTGCACTTGTGGCTGTAATTTCAGCTCGTCCCTGAAGGATGGCTGGGATTTGTCGGGAAGAAAGTGATGGAGAGAAGAGAGACTCCCGCGTAGATGCGGAGGTGCCGGGGGAGTGGGGTGTGGAGACCACTCCCCTTTTCATTACGTGCAGATGTGGAGAAACTGGTTAAATGAAAAGGGAGATGGAAACTGTATTATTTCAGTCATTTCCTCAGCAGTCATCTCTCTAAAGGTTGGTTCTGTAGCTGCTGGCAGGTGGCCAGCTTGCTAAGTCCTCTTTAATTGACAGAGAAGCCAGATGAATAGTCCCTCTTGGCAGCGCTTCCCTGACAGATGGTCTGGCTTTTGTGGTGTGATCCAAGACAATAATGGCGGAGCTAAAAACTCTCCAGCCTGGCATCTCCCAGTTACAGCGGGCAGCGCGCAGCGAGGACGTCAGCGTGCGGGCAGTTGTGGCAGTGGAAACGAGGGGTAGAACCGCACAGAACAGCCGAGAAACTCCATCCACATCCGCATGGGTGAATGCTTTTGATGGGGGAGCAGGAAACACTGCCATTCAGGTTTAATGTGCAAAATACAAGGAAGCAACACAGTTTTTTTCTCAATTATTTCTAAGAAAGAATACCAGTGATGATACACTTGTGACCCTGGATGAACTGGAAGATAAATGAGCTGCTAGGAAATTTCATTCAGTAGCTGTTCACACCTTCTGGTCGGCTAGTTGGGTTTCAGTATTCAGAAAAAGTTCCAATAACTTATAGGTGCCCTTGATGGCTGTAATTATTTGTACCACTGTTTTCTGGCGCTCACTGTGCCATGTACAAAAATACAGGGCAGTGTAGTGTAGTAATGGCCATGTGATCCTGAGGGGGACAGGGGGCAAGGGGCTAGAGCCCTGTTACTTAAATTGGGTCCTTGGCTGTGTCATTACCTCTCAGTTGTAGCTGCTGTCTCTCTCTTTTTTAAAATTTGAATTTATTGGGGGTGACATCAGTTAATTAAACCATACAGTTTTCAAGCATACAACTCAACCAAACAGCGTCTGCCTATTGCATCGTGCGCCCGTCGCCCAAAGCAAAGTCTCTTTCTGTCCCCATTTATCCCCCCTTCGGCCTGCTGCTTTTCTTAATGAAAACTCTCCTATGCCAATCTCACTTTTATTTTGAACACATTACTGCGATGTGCCAAAAGTGACTTATTTCTACTTTCTGTAGAGTGACTTAGCAGCTTAACAACAAACAAAACAATGAGATAAGCTTAAGAAGAGAACCTCAGCTACAATTCTACAGACCTTGACAGGATGTGAGTAAATGCCTTACAATAATAGAGAAATTAGTGAAGGTCTCAGAAGATGGGAGGGTTGATGCCTAAATTAAGATCTTGAGGAGGAAAGCAGGGGACTCCGTCATGAATAGCGCAGACTAGGGAAAAAACAATATTGATGCATCTGGGTCCTTTAAAATCATGAAGCCATCTATTACCACGGTTGCCAATATCGGCAGTAGAAACTGTTTGAAACTCACAGCCCCAGAATAATTATAGTCTTGTAGCTCCTTGCTGAAAGGTGTGATGGATGGTGCCCTCTACAACTGTATTTGTTGTACTGGGAAGTTAATTGTACCTGTTTTGCCCATAGGTCCAATTGTTTCTAAAAATACCCTTGCTCTCAATGTATATTTTTATGTTAAATGTCTATTAGTGATAATTTTTCACTAAAGTGTAGTTGACCTCTACAGTATTATGTCAGTTTCAGATGCACAACATAGTGATTCTACATTTATAGATCTTACAATGTGATCACCATAATAAATCTGGTAACCATCTGTCACCGTGCAAGGTTATTACAACATTATTGACCATATTCCCTGTGCTGCACATTACGTGCCTGTGACTTACTTCTTTTATAACTTGAAGTTTGTACCTCTTATTCCCCTTCGCCTTGTTCTCCCATCCCCCACCCGTCCCCTCTGGTGGTCATCAGTCTGTCCCCTGAATGTAGGAGTCTGTCTCTGTGTTGTTTTGTGTCTTATTTTTAGAGTCCACATATAAGTAAGATCAGACAGTATTTGTCTTTCTCTGTTTGACTTATTTTACCTTATCCCTGTGTCCCTGCAGTAGACTTATGCCCAAGAAGGTAATCCCCCCTGGGTTCTCCATTTCTGAGTTAAATAATCTGAGTCAGGTGCAGCCAATTCCCGATTACTACATGAGCCGTGTTATCGGAGAACTTCTTTCAATTGCCCCACAAGAACGTGTTGATCATGGAACCCGGGCCTGGCTCTCTTTTAGGTGGTGCAAAGATGACAGTGAACATACCCAGCAAACAAGCTCCCACCTTCCCAGTGCCATCCAACTAAAGACCGGCACTTTCGGTGAAACACAGCTGACGTATTACTCGTTGCAGTGAGGAGAAATCCATGCTGTGGCGAAGCAGGGGTGTCTCACTAACATGAGGCAGAGAGGACCATTAGGACTCGTGTTTCTGTTGGGTGACTGTGAGGAGGCTTTGCCCTGGGTTGGGTGCCCTCAGGAAGTGTGGGCTGTTGGCTGCAGACTGTCACCCCTGGGGATGCAGCGTGGCGTGGCTTGGCTTCTCTTTCTCATTAGCAACAGAAAGATCCAAGATCTTGGATCCAAGTCCAAGATCAAGGTGTCAGCAGGGCTTGTTTCTTCTGAAGCCTCTTCTTGACATGTAGGTGGCCACGCTCACCCCGAGTCTGTCCATGTTTCTTCTTATGAGGGGACCACTCACGCTGGATTAGGGCCCTGCCTCAAGGACCTGGTTTCACCTTCTTTCCCTCTTTAAAGGCCCTGCATCCACATATAGTCACATTCTGAGGTCCTGAGGGGTAGGGCTTCAACATACGAAGTTTGGGGGGGTCAAGTGTAGCCCTGTAATACCTATTAGTCAGGGCTTACATTTCGACAAGATTCCCAGAGGACTCATGCATGTGAAAGTTGGAAAAGCACTGCCCAGTGGACATGGCTTGTCTCACATTAAGTTTCATCAAAGCAGGCAAGGGGAGAGTCTGCTAGCAAAACCCAGGCTACCATGTCATGTGACACAATCACAGGTGTGGCATCTTCTCCAAGTTGACATAGTTGTTTCTTAGCAGCAAGATGGTCAAGTGGTGGTGGTCACAGAAGGCCTTGGATACAGAAGATGGGATGATTTGGGCCATTAGAGGCTGGCTGCCATGATATGTGTGCACATGTGTGTCTGTGTATGTGAGTCTGTGTGTCTGTGTGTCCTGGTGCATGCAGAAAGTATTTCTGGAGAGATAAAAGCACAAAACAGGTTGTTGCTGGAGTGAAGGTGTGAGGTGAGAGGCAGCCGAGTGTTTCCTCATGTTTCCTTTGTTCTTTTCGGACCTGGAAAGCCCAAGTTGGTGATTCCCATCGGATCTTCAGTTGGAGATATCAGAGAGTGAGTTTGAGGATGTACGAGGCTGGAATTCAAGGAGAGTCTGGAACCAGATATGGTGTTTGGAGTCCTGGTTCAGGAGATGATATTTGAAGCCCCGATCCTGGATCCGATCACCTAGGAAGGAGGGTCAGTGAACAGGAAAAGAGTTCGCAGCTTTGGGTCTGGGGCTGATCTCTTTTGTTCCTTTTCAGGACTTAGGTTACTAAGCCATAAATTTGCCTATAATTTATGAGTTACTTGTATATAAAAATGTTTGGAAACATAAAGTACTCAAAAAATGGAATGTAGTAAAAAGATTCCTGAAATTGCCTTTAGAGGGATTGTACCATGATTGATTGGGATTTGGTTTATCACCTAGTGAACACAGGTCCAAATAACCAGATTGACAATTGAGGGTCAAGTTCAAGAGTCCTTAAAATAAGGAAGTCAGTGGAGAAAAGCAAGAAATTAAACCCAAAGGAGCTGATGGGCTTGACTTGGTTCTCTACCTTGAAAAGCCCTCAGGCCCCTAATTACTGGCAGCCCCTGGCTCAGCTTCCTGCCCAGTAGGACCATCTCGGACAGGAAGTTTCTCCAGCTCCTGTTTCTTGCACTTGCTCCTGTGGCAAATCAGCTGCCAGAGTCTTTTCCTCTGAGACCCAGTTCCTTTTATTCCCACAAATGCAGTCATCAGTGGTAGCTGACCAAGACCCCCATGGTTACAATACCAGTATTGACTGACTGAGTAATAAATAAAACTTTTCTGAACTTAATTCTAGTGCCAGTTTCAGGATTCGAGGTAAGTTACCTTAAGAATCACAGAAACCTTTGAGATTTTATGATTTTAAGCAAGAAAGGGCTGTGAGTGCTGGAGGTAAGTCAAAGTATGTAAATGAAGGAGGAGGAGTGGTGGGACTGGGCTCAGGTGGTGTTCTGAAGCAGCTGAAACTGTCCTGGGGCCCCACTGTGCACCCCAGTCTCTCCCACCAGTCTCCCCTGCTTCTATCCCTGGATTTCTCTCCCCTAGAATTACATGGTCCCTGCTGAGGCCGAGGCAGCTCTGTGTGTGCCACACTCACCCACACAGACACAGCCCTCACACGCCCAAATCCCCGCCCCCTAAGTCCCCTCCTCAACACCACCTTGTGTACCTTTTGCACTCAAGTGTCCCCTGCAAGAGCCTGCCCCCCATGCACCCCATCCCCCAGACAACACACATTCCCATCCCCAGGACATCTATACACATCCACTTTCACACCCATTCACAACAAGCACGCACATTTGAATGCACACATGTTCTAACATACATGACTCAATGTGGGTGTCCATGTACACATATGAATACATACCTGTACACTCTGCACCATGCACATGTACTTTCAGGTTTAGTATGCTGCCTATTTTCATAAATTGGATTATTTGTTCAATCTAAAACTATGTATTTCATGAGTAACATGGCTTAGAGAACGACTAGAGCATTTTCTTTGCTTTTATTCACTGTAGATATTAGGCTAAAGTGGTAGGCACTAAATAGCCCACATATTCAATAAAGCTAAGCTTCTCCAGTATCCATTTAAATTAGCTTTTCAGTTTTACATAAAAATAAGAGCTTTGAAACTACCTTGGCAGTGATGGTTTTATAAAATGCTCTGTCCATGTGAAAATTAAGGCTAATGCTCTTTGCGTTGACATATGGAGCTAATTTGATGGATGGATGTGCAAATGAAGTATGTCTCGATGATTTAAAGGCTGGGTACCACTGATATACTAGCTGGTTGGATGGTAATTTTTTAATATAAATTAAATCATTTTTATGATGTAAGTACTTAGGGGCCAGCACTGAGAAAACTAGGAAATCGAGGCTGTAAAGATAATGTTTATTTTAAAGACAAATAGCACTCGCAGTTTGACTTGCATTTACTCAGATCCACACAATAGAATGAGCTACACCTGTAATTTTGTGGCTCCACCTGTGCTAAGTCAATGTGGAAGCATCGTCACAGAACAACGTCACAGAAGCGCTGGATTTGTGTGTGTTGTGTGCACCCCATCCTCTCGGTACTGTGCTCCCTTCAATGTGTGCAAGGCAGAAGTGATTCCTATCTCTGTTCTTCCTCGGGACTTTACCAGTGAAAACTGGGAGTGTTTTGAAAGCTAGCAACCCCTCCACAGGACGCAGGTACATGAAAACAGATGGAATTGCGTGTCTTTTATTCTTTAGGAATTCCTGTGGAATATTAGAAATCAAATCAGCACTGACAAACACTTAGTCTCAGGAGACATTTTACTAAAATCTCACAACATACTTATGAATCTCACAAAGACAATTAAACTGGATTAGCTGAGTTGATGAAATCAGGTGGCCCTTCCTTTAGTTCTGACTGTGGGCAACTAACCACAGCAGTATTTGATTTGCATCAGTAGAAATCAGATATTTTCATGTTATATTAATATTTGTGGAAATATCAAAATACAGTCTGTGTTTACAGTGATTACCTTACCATGAAAGCTTGTCATTTTGTGTAACAAACATGCATGTTACATGATATTCCTCTGTGATAGGTAGTAGATCAGTACTGTTTTGAGGTGGTGTGTATAAACTTTGCTGGACTGTTAAGGGGCTGTGTTGCTCCAACAAGCTCAACAACCCGCACCCTACATGAATCTGCTGGGAGGGTTTGTCATTGCTTCCATGTTTTTCAAAAGCAAAAACCTTGATTAAAATGTAGAATGAAATTTATCAAAAACAATATGGGAAGGTTACTTATCAAAACTCCAAAATTTCACTGTGTAGAGCGGAAAATGGGTGGAGATAGAAAGAAATGTTCCGTACACAGATCACCAATGAAGATTTATAGTAATTAAGTGTGAGTGAAGTTTAAAAGCATCTACCTTAGAGAAGACCTAGCTATCTCCATTAACTAAATGGTCTCAAATTAGTCCTTAAATTGCCATTTCACAGAGTGGCAAACAGTAGACCAAGAACTGTTTGGAAATCAGTTGGGGAAGAAAGAGCGTAAATGTCCGGGTGGAACCTTAAACACTACCGTGTACCATGTGACGTTTTAGCCTAATCGGCATGAGTTCCCTTGCAGGAAACAAAGAGACATAACCTTTGGGGCTATCATGTTGAACTCATATAGTGGTAAATCGATGTGATTTCTTTCTGTTTATTATTTGGCTTTTTACAAAGGAAGGAAATTAACTGACCCCAAAAAGCCTACCCTGAGGTCAAGTTTTTGTTATTAAACACAGCCGAGACCCCTGACTTACAGTGTATTTACAGGTAAAACGTGTGTCTGTGTAGAATACACATGTAAAATGGAAGTACAACATATTTACTGTTCAAAATGGTTTCAAATGGTTGTATTTGTAATAAGTGTCTCTTATTAGTGTGTAATCTTTATGGCTTATAGGTTTCAAATATGGTACATGCACACATTCGCGAAGCCCATTTTGTTGAGAAAATTTAGAAGGAACCGTGTGAAAGAGCATCTGTACATCATCCAGGAGGCATCTGCTTTCGGAAAGGGCTCATCTTTATGCACCTAATACTGGGGAAGCAATTTGTCAATTAAGAGCATTATGATATTTTAATATAAATTCAATTTCTATAATTCGTGTTCGATGTCAGTTGCTACTGGATTAGAAGTGTGATTTGAGTGGGAATTAAAAATGTCACAGTTACATAAATTGTGAGGACAGTGTTTTCCCTGGCATGATCCCTACCTGTTACCCACCTTTTCCCCTTTATTCTTATTAAAGATGTGTAAATAACTGCATTCACTGACACCTTTGACTATCCTTAAGACCATTAGAACAGCTAGTGATAGCCATGCTCTTTAGGGCGTCAGTAAGCAAGTGGGGTTTTCCCAGTGATGTCGGGCCCCTGGGGCTGGTCCGTGTGTGGCCATGTTGGGGCATCTGGACTCGGCTGAGTCACCTGGCTGGACTGTGACCGATCGTGTCCATATGATATGAGAGGGAACCCAGTCATGTACAACCATGTGAGGGGAGGGGCCAAGACACACATGAAGCCATGTTTGTAAGTTTTGCTTAAAAAAATGTAGACTGAAATTTGTTAAATCTTCTGGAAAGTGTTTCCTGATAAACTGATTCCTCGCTTCTTACTATTCTTTTACTCTATCTTTGATCTCTATTTTATGAGTCACTTAAAACTGCAAGCCTTCCTAATTCTTTTAACCTCTTATGTTTCCTCTTCAACCAAGTTCCACAGTCCCAGGCCACGGATTGCGTCTCTCTTCTGCGTGTTTTCCTCATGGACAAGGAGGAGGGCCCACGTGCACGGTGGGGTCTGCTGTGGGAGGCATGGGTGGATTGGTCAATGAGTGGAAGCCGGTTTGGAATAAAACCTTTCTCTGCCCTCTCAAATTCCCACCAGTGCCTTCTTCTTTCTCTTGTCCTTGGCAGTCATCTCACCTATGTGGCACTTTTGAAATTAAGTGGATGACTCTCGGGTGAGTCATCAAACTTCAGAGTGTGAGACTCAGGTTTCTGTGAGCGGTCCAGGGGTCTGGAGGGCATTAGCTCTCCAAAAGGGGAAACTTTATCAACAGGACGTGGGAGAGAGGAGACAGCCAAGAGATAAATGCCCCCTGGTCTCTTCCCTAAGATGAGAGTCCTCCTTCCAACACTTTGGGAGAATTCCCAGTGCTGAGTGATTACTCCCAGTAGCTGCCAAGCTATTCTGTGGACCAGGGTGAAGTGGTTGCCATCCCTGCACTGAGCATCATGTTTCGATTCACTGCATCCCCTGCCTGCCCCCCCTTCTCTGGTTGTGCACCACCCAAATCCTGTCCTCAGACTCTGTTTTCTAAAGTGTCTGGGCAAAGATAATTTGTACTAGAAATGTTTTTAAAATGGAGATCCTCAAATGAGCTTTCAGGTTTATATTAATCACCTGACAGTAAAAGTGACCACATTGCTAGCCGTTAGGCAGGGTAGGGGTGCTTCCTAGCATGCAGTGCCTGGGTTTGATCAGATGGGGGCACCAGCTCACAGCCATGTCCTGGGAGACTGAGGAAACCTTGCTGTGCACCAGGGGAATGGAGGAGAATGGCTTCTGGCAGAACTTAGGTGTGTTGAGTCAGGGCAGCCAGCGGCCCACTGAGGACACATTCTGAAAGCTGGAGGGCCTCAAGTACAGCTTTGAGGGGGTAGCCTCCTGCAGCCTCAAGGAACAGTTGTGCTGAAAGGCAGACCTAGGCTCTGCTCATTGGATAGCGAAGCTACAAACAGAACTAAATGCACAACCCAGTAGATTTCCTGTGTCAAACTCAGGGCCCTGATAGGAAAGAAAAAAGAAATTAGTCCCCCAGACTTGCCTGGGAGTACATGGGTGGATAACAAGACCTTTTTATCTTCAGTCCCCTGAGTTCCTCCTTGCCAAGGAGGTGAGCTTTCTGTTGCCTGGAGACCAGGTGGAGGTCCCACTGAAAGCAGGTGCCTTTCAGGGTAGAACTTTTTCTGCCTTCATTGCCCTTCATTGCCTCCACATCAGTAATGGGCTGGTGGGCAGTGTGTCCTGAACGACAAAGTAGGAGCCCTGCCCATGGGGGTTGGGGAGCCAGCACAGCAGAGCCAACTTGGGACACTGCCAATAATGAGCCAGAGCCGGGGAACATGGACAGGAGCAATGTGTAAGGGTTTTAGACTGATGCTGTGCGCGTGCACACGTGTGTGTGTGTGTGTGTGTGCAATGCAAGACTGAATGTGACAGAGTTCAGACATGAACACCTCCTCCTCTAATTCAACAGTCAACATTCTAGTCAAAACATTTGTCGCTGATCCTGATCATTTTCATGGATGGCACTGCAGAACCTGGATCAGAAGTCTCCAAGTAAGTGAAGTGAAAATACACAGTGAAGGAAAAACTGGAGGGCCCGGGGAGGCAGGTGTGTGAAGATGATTTACGACACACTGTCTGTCTCCACACCCTGATGTAATTGGCCTGTCTCATGCTGAGAAGCTTTGGTTCAGATAAAATTCTCTCTGAATGCTTTGAGGAAAGGAGAAAAAGAGCATCAACTGGTTTCTTCCAACATGCACACAGTAAGGGTACAGTAGGTGTATTAAATACTCGATGATCTCTCTCTTTCTGAAATATATTTTGCACTTGCAAGGCTGACCTCAGTTCTGAATTCTGCAGGGATGTGATCTCAGGGTGGGCTGTGATTGACAGAAGACTGGGATCAGCAAGGCTAACTGATAAATCAATTAGCAATTATTGGTGCATGTACTGAAAATTGAAAGACAAGTTATGAAATTGAATAAATAATTATTTTTCTTGAAAGTAGTGCATGGCTAAGAGTCACTATAGTTTAATTCCATTATGGGTTTAGTCATTAAAAAACTAAGTGATTCGAAGCAAATTTCTTCCCTCAACTTATTTGTAAAAGTGAGTTAGGATTCAACTATTTCCAAACTTTTTTTGATAGAAGAAATATGACATTACACATATGACCTATGATTCATGTTGAAGTTATTTTTGGGGGTAGAAAATGTCACTGCCAATCTCTAATAAATCGGGTTTTAAGGAGCACATCGCAGAGCCAAGTGGCTCCTGAGATTCCCCAAAGAGAGCTAAGAACCTGTGGCTCTCTCTCTAAGCAAATTCACAAAATCAGCTTTGAAAAGGTTTTGATATGTGAGATCTATGGATTGAGTCATTCAGTGCTTGTTTCCAACAAATCTGAGTTACTCCTCAAGGACAACTTATCTTTCATGCAGTCATTAATCTGCTGAAGATAGATGCTCTCAAAAACTGCTGTTTCCATGTAAGTGGAAAAATGCATGTTACCAAACAATCTTTCAATAAAATAATTGGCATTGGATTTAAACAATTACCCCATAAATTATGTCATACTCCGGGATACTGGTACTCGTACTAGCTTCAGATATTCCAGAACATGTCAGGCGGGTCTATGTGCCTAACTTTACATCGTACAGATCAGAATGGATAAGAATAATCACTGTCATCAACTAAAATGACATGTGAACAGGAATTCCTGAGAATAGGAATACAATTATTACTCATCTCTGCAAGAAATAATCACTCCCTGAATCTTGCATTGATATTTATAAATACAATCATAATTAAATTTATACCACTGTTGACAGAATTTTCCAAAATGTTTTCTTGAGCTACTTTCTTAAATGTAATTTATTTTATTGATTGATAATCAATATAATTGAATTCATTTACTGTGATTTAATTTGCGGTGCAAAATGATTTTATTTCTCTCTTTTTAATGATATATTACAGAAACTGTGTTCATTAAGACCTTTCCTGGGCAGCTAACAAAGTTGACTCCCAGGGGAGAATTTTCATCTGTTGGGAATACAGATTAGTGTGACTGGCCGCATGAGTTTCTTTATGAGGGCTGTATAATCCAACTCAAATTATCCGGGCCAGCTTGTTGGGTACATCATTTCCCCTTGTGTCGAACTTTGTGTGGCTGCTCTCCTCCTCACTTGTCTGCGCCACCGAACCAACGGGCCGCTCCCTCATTTTCAATCACCAAATCTGGTGGCTGAAGTCAAGCACAAGCCTGCAGTGAGATCTCGGGACATTGGCAGGATTTTTCACATCCTAGCAATTTCCTTTTTTTATTTTTGCTGGATTTATATAATCAAAAGGTGGTCAATATCGGGGATCATTTTATCCCCCAGTAACAGAGCGATGTCTGTGGGAGCGATGCCGCCTGTCCTGCCCCTTGTTGGAGGCCCGGCAGGTACAATGAATTAGTTCTGGGGGGTCAGGAAGAACAGAACAGAATTAGGGAAAGTCCTTTTTCTAAAACTACTAATGCTTTTCTAACATTCGAATTCTGTGCTCCGTCTGAAATGGTATTGAGGGTCTACCCGATAATTTATAGCATTATTTCTCAGAAAATATGGTTATAAATGGCCAGGATAAAAGTAACTTATTTTTGAAACAATCTGTTTGTTATTTAAAGCCCATCTCATACAAATTTTTGTGATGAGTCAGTGGTATTGAAATCAAAAGTATGGAGAGGCCTGGGTGATTGACCAGGCTGGGTTTTGCCGAAGAAGGACAGACAGTGCCTCTGGGGCCACCAGGATCCTCATCCAGCCACGCACCCACTTATTCCAGACTGGCTCACTGAGACACTGTACAAGGTACATATAATGGAGACAGTGATCTGCAAGACAGATATGTCTTTTGCCTTTCTGGGTCTTAGAACTTAAGAGAGACAAGGAATCATGTGGTAACTACTAGGACTCAGAAAGTATATATACCCTGGAATACATAACCTAGGCCTGGGCAGTTGTCGCACGGAGGGTGTGATCCTAAATTTCAGACAGAATAGGAGCATAGCCTGGTCCAGACTCTGGCTCAGAGCCTCCCATCCCCGGCTGTTCTAACAGAGCTCTGGGGGTTGGTCATTTGCGTGTGCCTGACCAATAGTTACTGAACCCAGACACTGATATGTGAAATAAAATTCCAAATAAATGAACTACACAGGGGGCCAAATCTCTGCTAAGTAGGCCCTTGACTGTCCTGAGGGGCATCTGTTTTCTGCTCCTGGGCTCAGCATTAAATGCAGCTTTTAATTAGACTGCTGATTGAGTCATTTTGGTTGGGAAGTTTAATAAAGTAATGACGAACTCTGAAACATAATCCAGGACTCAGATCAGAGAGTGTATCTTTTTGTATAAGTGCCTGCACCTCTTTCATTTTTGACCTCCAGTTAGTTCAGGATATATCTTGTCGTACTTTAAATTAGAAGCAGTCCACCAGCCCATCTCTGTTCACACATCCTTCTTCCACGCCACAGTACTCTGAGATGCCTCCAATCACCCTCAGCCCCAGCATTCACACGCCCCTGCAATGGGATCGGAAGTGACCTGGACACTGGAGGAAGCATAAGGAGATTGGGTTCAACTCTGTTTGGCCACACATTCCTTGTGACATGGTTAAGTTATAATCGTACTTAAATGGGGAATAATTCCAACAAGGTTACAATAAACAGGATTGCCTTAAAAAGTTAATGAAAAGTTTTGAAATCAATGTTGGGCCTAGGGTGGGGAACGCAGCACACGCTGCCGGTTTCTACTGTGGTTGGAATCCCTCAATGCTTCCTTTCCTTACTCGTCCAGCACCGACAGTTTTCTTATTCACAAGGAGCTAAATTTCTACACTTCAGCCTCTTCCTAGGGAAGCTGGGGATCTTGTATCAAATGTACATGCTGACCGTGGGTAGTTGGTAATAAAAGCAAGAAGTAAATAGTGTAAATAAAAATGATTAGAATATTTTGGAAAAAATATAAAAGGATGAAATATGATAAACAGGAAATTTTAGAAGTGAGGTCGAGAAAATGCAGTTTTCAAGGAGTGTAGGTCATAGGTGGTAAGATAGTGAATAAAATGAGAAAGAAATGAAGGAATGAGAAGCATTGTTTTATTCAAGTGATTGTTGCATTTATTTAGTGAATTTTTAATCCAAAAATCTGGGAGTAATGCTGCTTTAAGTACATTTAAAATTTATTTAATTTTGTTGTTTTGGTAGACAGATTCTCAAAAAATACATAATACATATGTGCACATATATATGGTGGGACCCCCAAAATTTAGAATTATGTTCTGGAGGGTGGGCCCCTTGAAATACAGGCTTCCCCTGCTAGGTGAGTGTCATAGAACCCCTGTGTTTTGTACCAACTGGCATTGTTGTGAGAGGCTGCGTTTGGCTTCAGTGAGTTTTCTGAAGACTCAGCACATTTGCTCATTTCATGGTGGGTGATTTATGAGTGCACCTGCCCACACTGCACTGAGTGTTCAGCAGTTCTTTTCTTTTTAATATACTTTATTGATTATGCCATTACAGTTGTCCCATTCCTCCCTTCATTCCCCTCCACCCTGCACACCCCCTCCCCTACCATTCCTCCCCTTTAGTTCATGTCCATGTGTCATAAGTTCTTTAGATTCTATATTTCCCATACTATTCTTGCCCCCCCTGTCTATTTTCTACCTACCATCTATGCTACTTATTCTCTGTACCTCCCCCCCCTCTCCTCCTCCCACTCCCCTGTTGCTAACCCTCCATGTGATCTCCATTCTGTGGTTCCCCTCCTGATCTAACTGTCCTCTTAGTTTGCTTTTGTTTTAGGTGTGGCTGTTAATAACTGTGAGTTTGCTGTCCTTCCACTGTTCATATTTTTTATCTTCTTTTTCTTAGATAAGTCCCTTTAACATTTCATATAATAAGGGCTTGGTGCTGATCAACTCCTTGAACTTGACCTTACCTGAGAAGCACTTTATCTACCCTTCCATTCTAAATGAAAGCTTTGCTAGATAGAGCAATCTTGGCTGTAGGTCTTTGGCTTTCATGACTTGGAATACTTCTTTCCAGCCCCTTCTTGCCTGTCTTTTGAGAAAGACAGGTCTCTTTTGAGAAATCTGCTGATAGTCTGATGGGAACTCCTTTGTAGGTGACTGTCCCCTTATCTCTTGCTGCTTCTAGGAGTCTCTCCTTCATTTTAATCTTGGCTAATGTAATTATGATTAAGTGGCAGAACCTCCATGTCCCACTCTCTCTGTTCATCTGATCTTACTCTGAGCAACTTTTTTTTGTTTCCCCAGATTAAAAAGGTCCTCAAAGAGAAACGTTTGCCATAAAAAAATTGTCTTGATAGGTGCATTGCATCAAATGGAGAGTACTTTGAAGGTGACTGGTGTTGAAGCATGTAAGAATAAATACACAATTTTTTAAAAATCCAGTTTTTAGGTCCCCCCTCATATACATATGTGTGTGTGTGTGTACACACACACACACACACATATACACAGAGAGTAAGAAATAGAAAAAGAAAAAAATCCAGGCCCAACTTGTAGATTTAGCCAATTTCCATGGTGTAAATACTCCTATTGTGGTCCATTTCAAGTGTCCAACTTGACATCTCTGAATGAAGACTTGAATAGAAATCCACAGAATTGGCTTCCTTATGAGCTGGTACAAACTGGCTCCAGCACATCTTCTGCTTTTAAACTTTGTTTAAAAGTGAATGCCTGTAGGATTGTGTTCTTAATGGTGACCACAAAGGAACCTTAAAATGCACACTAGGAGTCTGAGTAGACTCAATACACGTGTCAGGTCTCTTTATGGGCTTCGAGGCTGCCTTTCAGGGATGGCTCATTTCCTCCTGAGTTCCATGGATTCAATTACAGTTAATTGTGACCATAAACACTATTAATCATTTGGCAAAGGCTGCTTTTGTGTGTGGGGAAATCAAGAGAATAGATTGACACATTAGGCAAGTAATAATGGCTCTTCAATTATAAAAATGTTATTAGAGCCCTGGCTGGGGTGGCTCAGTGGCTTGAGGGCTGACCTACGAGCCAGAGGGTCACTGGTCTGATTCCCAGTCAGGGCACGTGCCTGGGTTGTGGGCTGGGTCCCCGGTGTGGGGCGTGCAAGAGGCAACCACACATTTTTGTTTTTCTCTCTTTCTCCCTCTCTTCCCCTCTCTCTAAAAATAAATAAAATCTTTAAAAAATGTTATTAGGAATAGCAAAACATAGCCTGTAACTATTCTTATTGATATTAGCCTTAAGCAGATCTTAAAAGAATGTAAGAAGAGAGGTCTAATTCAGCTGCTGCTGGGCATCCATTTGACCAGCCTATAAATGTTACCATTACTCCTCCTAACTCAGACATTTTTCCTCTTAATCTCTTCAAAGAGATTTTTTGTTCTGCTTTGATGCTGCTTTGGGGTGTTAGAAAACGAAGGCCTTGCCATTTATAGGCATTTGCCCAGGTTAGCTGCTTACAGGTCTCTTTTTCGTTGTTGTAAATCCCCTCCATGTCTGCTCTAAACACGTCTTAGGGAACCGAAGGGTCTGTGGGAATGTGGGGGCCGGCTGGAGGGGAAGAGGTGGTCCTGCAACCGGATGCTGACCTGTCTGTGCTCATAGCTCTGATCAGGCAAATAAAAATTCTCCCTTTCCTCTATCATGAAGGCAACGGTGAAAACAGAGGTGAAGTAGGGGTGGGCCTGCCTAGCTTGACAGTGAGCCTGCGCCCTCCCGTAAGTCACAGAACAGGGATGGGCAGCATGGTGTTTCTCTTCAATGATGCATCCAACTGGTTTCCTAGGGGGACTCTAAGGAGCACTGACCAGGCTCACCGAGGGGCATCTCTTGAACAATCCTAGCCCAGAAGTTGTGCCTTCACTTGGGAGATGCTGGTTCCCTCCCCTTGGGAAGTGGCATTGACAGGCCAACGGGGAGCTGCCACTTCTCTTAAGAGCTGTATGTTTTGGGGGTAAACGAGGGACACTTGTTTGGGGTGATTGTGGGAGCCAGTGCTGAGGACGCAGCCACCACAAGCTGCCACTGTGGCACAGGTGGTCCTCGGAGTTGCTGATGCCTGGACATCTGGATGGATGACCTTGGCATCACTATCTTCTTGTAAAAGGAGCCAGCTTGCTTTTGGTTGACCTCTTATGTTCTTTCATAAGCTTAGACTAAAAAAACTATTTAACTTAGACCCCCAGGAGTTTGGGGGCCTGAAAATGTATTGTAAGGCTCAGCTCAGTTTGGGGGCCTGAAAATGTATTGTAAGGCTCAGCTCAGTGGGTAGAGCAGAGGGACTGACCAAGGTGCCAGGACCCTGGGCCAGAGGAACTGCTGCCTAAGTACAGTGAGGAGTTTGCAGCCTTCTCTCAGGGGCAAGATTAGACATTAAAGAGCTCTTTTTGTAAGTACTTATATATAACATCCTTGGAAAGAATAATGATTGCACTGACACATGCTTATTTCCAGGGGCTTTGTTTGGAAATCTACTTGCATTGTTACCCTATTCAGACCTCATAATAATACACTGATATTTTATTGTCATTGATTATGATTATTCTGTCCAAGTGAAGATGGAAAACTCAGTTTTAGGGGGGACTACATATTGTGTCCAGGGATTTACAGATAGGATGTGACTTGACCTCACTTACTTGAGAGACCTAAGAGTGATGTTTTACTACTTCTGGTACTGAACACATGCACGTTTATATACACATATGTATAGATGCATACATACACGTGTGTATATATTGTATATGTGTTTACACATACATATATTTGCACATATATCAGACATTTAAGGAAATTACCAAGTGGATTACTCAGAGCATTTAAAATATATTAGAATTTTTGTTTTGCTTTTGTTTTCATCTGCCAATTGTGTTCAACCCAACAATTCTGGATTGGGATTTATACATCTATGATAAAATAAACAGAGGAAGGAATTATTATTTGGTTTAATTAGACCCATGGTACAGTTTCCTATACGTTGTTGAATATTTGAAATTATTAGTTATTTTCATTGTTTTCAGCTTTGCTTATATGATTTTGTTGGGTTGATTACTTGTTGAATGAGGACGGAAAACTCAGATTTTGTATTTCATTTTGTATTTGTTCTGTGTGCGAGGAGTGAGGAGAGTGACTGCCATCCCACCTGCGGGGAAGACGTGCAGGAAGGGCGGCGGAGCCTGGAAGGTGCTGGGAATGGACGCTCATTGGCCAGCAAGTGGCTATTCACAGTTTTCCATCTCAGCAGGGCAGTTTTGAGGAGCCGATTTAGCATTCCACCATCATAGGGAGAATCGATCCTCTCGCCCTTGCCTAAAGTCAGATGCAGTTAGATGAGATGATGCTGATAGTTTTCTCTCTGCGAACTCACAGGAGCCAAATGTTAACCAGCTATTAAAAACTAAAATAATGTTATCTCCTCCCAGGTTTCGAAATGACAGCCAGAGCAGCACCGTTCCGCGTCACCCACATGTGCCCTGCCATTGGGGAGTTTCGCTAATTTACTTTATTCTTTAAAATGTATTTTCTACTGTAAGCACCTATAAAAAGGATTACTGTAATTGTTTTTGCCTATGGCAGAGTAGAGAGAAGGCCCATGCTTCGTGGTAGGGTTGTTTTTCAGACGTGCAAACACAGCAGTTCCTTTTGCGTTTGACTACCCAGCTATTTCCATAATATCTTTACAATTATCTATTGCATAAATGCTTCCACTACATAATGAGTCTTTTTATTTCTTCATTCAGTTTTGTATTAGGGAGGGTGTAATAGCATTAAAAACATGGAACATTCCTCTTTCTTTTAATGCCATGTGAATTTTTTGTAACATACGCCAAATGGATTTATGGATTCAAAAATTGTATAAAATTGCTAGCTTCAGTCTATGGTCTTCAGAAAGATTTGATGTATAATTGGGTGAGGATTAGAAGATTTAAAAAAACATAATTTCAGTCCTTTAAACACAACACTACATTATAACTAAAAGAGCAGAGTTCAGGTATCATCGCTGTGAGTGTTTTTTCTCTCTGGAAATTTGTACTGAATTGAGTCTCTCACTCTTGAATATCAAATTTGCTCTTATTTAACAGGTAGATGGCTGTCTATCCCATTATTGAAAAATACTTAATGATTATTGATAACTGAATGCTTACTAGATGTTAAATATTGTTTGAATAATGCACAATTCATGATTTATCCCTTTATCACTGAAAATAAGAATGATGTTGGAATGCAATGGCTTTATCTCTATTTTTAACTTTTTAACAAAAATGTAAATGCCCAGGACCTTAAGTGGCTTAATTTTTGGTTCTAATTTATATTTATATCTAGGTATCCTAACCCATAATTTAAAAGTATTGAGTAACTGACACTAATTGAATATTTACTAAATGTCAAATACTATTCTAAGCATTTTAATTTATCCCTTCCCCAAACAATTCTTTGAGCTCAATACTGATAAATTGGATTTAGGAAGTTGTTCCAAGTTACATTGTAGGGGAAATGGTATAACTTACTTTGTTCAGCTACCAAGTCCACGTGCTTCCCTCCTGTGGTACACTCATGCCAAGCTTTGATCCGTGTTATAACAGAGATACAAAGCAAAATATAGGCCCGGCCCTTAAAGATCTCATGAACAGAGGAGACAGGGAGGGAGACCAGTCAGCACCACCCACTGTGGCCTGTAGGGAGGACAGCAATGCAGTCTGTGCAGAAATAGAGAGGAATGAAAAATACTTCCCCAAAGAGACAGTGTTTGAGCTGGGAGTCGAAGAGCAAGGAAGAGTTGTCAGGATAAACAACTGTGTGCATGTTTCAGTAAGTGGAGTGGTAAGTGGAGGGGTAGGTGGTAGTGTTTCTATGTAGCAGGAACATCAGGTTTGATCAGAGGAAGCCACAAAGAAGCCTGAAATAGTCAGGTAAATTCCAGGTACTGGATAGATGCAGTGGAAGACAAAAGCAATTTAACTGAAAGAAATAAATGATGAGTAATAGAGGGCTGTGCATCCCTCGAAAAGACATCTCATTCTGCAGATGATGTTATGCTAAAGAAGATTTTAATCAATGAAGGAGACATTTATGTTGCCGATAGATGACTGACTACAGATTTGAAGAGATGAATGCAGGAAGCACAAATGTAGTTATAAGGCTATCATAATTCTCCTAGTGAGATATAATGTGATGCTTTATTTTATCAACATCCTTACTATTGCTTAGAAAACACACAATATAAACATTTCAGGGAAAAATAGTTAACTTTAACGGGAAAACAGAACCCGCCTAAAATGGAGAGAAGTGGAGGGAGTTTATACCAAAGGACATCTTTCTTCAGCACAAAAAGTAAATAAAATAGAGGAATATAGCATGAGAGCTAATGAGCAATTGCAACTAAAGGAGGTCTGTGCTCAGAATTCCTAGATAATTGGCTATAGTGTTTCTATATCAGGAAAAATTTCAGATATTGCTAAGATGTGCTACTTCTCAAAGCCATTTTTTGCTGATAAAGTAGATGAAGCACATTACCAAGATGGTTGCATTGTCAGAAGTATAAAAACCAGAATTTATCCACTACAGAAAGCATTTGAGGACTTATTGGCATGAGGGTAATTTTGGAGGCATGAGGGTAACTTTGCAGGCATGCACAAACTATGCTATCCAGCACTGTACAAAGAAGCTCCAAAGAAATAGTTTGTCCAGTGGAACCTGGTCGCTAACCTAGTATGGGAACCAATATCTTCTTTTCTTTTCTTTTTTTTTTAAAAGATTTTATTTATTTATTTCCAGAGGGGAAGGTAAGGAGAGAGGGATAGAAATATCAATGTATGGTTGCCTCTTGTGAGTCCCCTACTGGGAACTGGCCCGCAACCCAGGCATGTGCCCTGATTGGGAATTGAACTGCGATTGTGTGGTTCGCAGGCCCACGCTCAATCCACTGAGCTACACCAGCCAGGGCAATATCTTCTTTTCTATAATCAATTATCATCATCATCATTAACATCATCACCATTAATTAAACTCTAAACTCTTGTGTTCATTTGACCCTACCATATCGTTGAGAAGTTGGCACTATTATAATACCTACCTCTGTCTGTCTGTCTCTCTCTCTTTTAAGCCACCAGAAAACACAGTGTTAGAGAATTTAGGTTGCTAATTCCAGTAAATTCACGAGGTCTTACCCATGCCATCTGAATTCAGAGCCCACGTTGAATTCACATCTTTAAAGATAATTCATGAGAAGTTGATTAAGCCATAAGTTACATGATTCCAAGGGAATAATTAAGACAGTGAGAATAATCTTTAAAGAGATACGCTGGGGCTGAATAGAAGAACATCATCAACCATCTATACTGGTCCCAAATGGTAGGCTCTTCTGAGGTTGTCGGATAGGTGCAGGTACTCATGATGGGAAACGAGGCAGGGTGGATGGTACCAGCACAGTTCTCATGTTCACTGTGGGTAACTCACCTGATCCTTATAAGGATGCTGTAGAGAGGTTCTAGTACAATCATGCCCATTTCATCCATAAGGAACATGAGGTACTAACTGGTTAAGTAACTGGCCCCATGGTGACAGCTAGTAAAGGGCAGTGCCAGGAGTAAGGGCCATGTGCCAAGCTGCAGAGTTGGCCCCCCTCTGCAGATGCTTCAAGCATCAGGACATATGGTTGCACGGCGTGAGTTTTACATTCCCTTCCAACCTTGAAACTTGACAGCCATGTGCACTCAGCTGACTGACACATTCCTATAAAACACACACACTCACCGCGTCTCCTTGGTGTGCCACTGGCTGCCACGTTTGGAAGTTCTTGATAAAAATAAAAGTCTGCAGGCTACGCATGGGCTCGTGCTGTAATGTGAAAGGAACTGAAATCCTAATTTGAAGAAATGCTCCGTTTGCATCTACAAGCAGCTTCGTGATTGATGTAGGGAGACTTTTTGTCTAAGATGGAAAGTTACACCATGTAAATGATTTTTCATTTTCTGATCTCAACAGGAACTTGGAAATCAAAATTTAAACATTAAAAGTTATCTTGATTTTTATTAGAAAGTAACCGAAGATAACATTTCCAAAGTTTTCTTATTTGGCAAAATGAAATACGTATTTATCATAGATAAACAAAATCTCTAAAAGTGACAATTCAGAAAAAAACCCAAACAACAAATTATGGTATCTTTGTGTGTGAAATAGTTGGCCATCATGAGAATTACCCAAAGTCATAGTAAATTATGTAGCAATTCAGGGAAACTTGTCAATACAGAAAGCAATTACATGAAACTTCATAAACCTTCAAGGCATTTGCTTCTCATCTCCTGCCCTTCAAAACCTCCCCTTTCTTTCTTTCCCCTCAATCCCTGCACATGCAAATACACTGAATACAAAGGAAGACAGTCCAAGTGTCATGTTACCCACCCCACCACTATCTATTGCAACCAAATACAAAATTACTCAGAAATAGAATCATTAAATGTATTTTTAAATTACTTTTCTCCAAGCAGATTTTTATCTGAATATAATGAATGTGAGAGATTTCTCCACTCTCGTGGAATAACACATTTTTATCTCCTTCGCTCAGTAAGCAGAGAATAGTAGCGGTAGTCATTGGAATGAAGACAGTGAGGTACCAGAATGAAAGATAATGCTCAGCCTGGTTCATCTAAATAGGTTAGGAAATTTCATTTCCACTGTATAATGACTCCTGGAGAGTCAACTTTCTATTTTAGATGAGAAGTCTCCCTGTCATAAATCATAGCGTGGCATGTACATGCAAATGGAGCATTTCTTCAAATTAGGGTTTCACTTCCTTTCATATCAAATGGAAGGTTTATGATTTTATTTCCATAGGTCAGCATAACTTGCCAGATTTCATTATAATCAGTGTTAATAACATATCCACTACATTATGTTCATCCAAACTATCTGGTTACATGAATGAAATAAAAGTTTAATAAATCACTGATGGATAGCTGATTTCAGCCAGGTCCCTACAAATGTAAAGGTGATTTAGTAACAGCCAGCTGTGAAAGAAACCTAAATATGAAGTGATGTCTCTATATGTGAGTGTTTCTGTTTTCTCATTAGACATTTAAAATTCTGATCATTTTTCCCTTATGAGCCAAATATTGTCCCAAACTGCTCTTTACTTTCCCCAGAATTTACCAGCGGTGTTACGAAGTGGGATTTTTGGAGCTGCGTCTCTACAGCTCAAGGAATGAAGCATTAGGCGGATATTCTCCACAAGTCACAAGGGTTCCATGTAAGGGATGCTGCGGCCACTGCGTGCTGGGTCATCCTAGTGCATTTGAAAGTTCTTAAAGCGATCTCATGAGGTTTTACCCACCTCGAAGGAGCTGCTGGCATGGAATTTGCTGTGTGCTCCTTTCCAAACTGCAGGTCAAATGCCATGGAGATTAGGAGGGGACAGGAAGTTCCAAATTGGTACATCTTCCTGAGAAAAATTGGTGCAAAATACTTGAAATGCTAATTGGGTAGCTAGTGGTAGCCAGAGAAATTGCTCAACAGTTTAAATTGTTTGCATATGGGTATGACTAAAATTGAGTATTTCACCTGCATCAGTATAGTTTCAAATCTCATTTTCAAAAACAAGTCTTGTGTGTTTCTAAATATCTTTGACACTAATAAATAATGGGATAAAATTGCCACTTATCAGGCATTAAAATTGCATAAAGGACACTGTTCACTGTGGGTTTTCAAGCTGTTTTACAATATATAGTGTAGCCATCTGTAACATTACATATCATAAAATACCTGTGTGTCATACACACACATGTAACAACTGTTACATAAAGAATCAAGATTTTCCAATTTAAAAAATAGCATTAGCAAATAAAAGCAAGTTACTTACACTGAGACCTGGATGCTAACTCTACTAAAACAATTTCAACAAGAAAAGGTGATTAACAGTCGCATGTCAGTTGCTATATTAACCCCAAGTCCCGGCTGCCAGCAGTCTTGTATTTGTGTCTCTCAGGGTTTCCAAATGGGTGCTGGGTGAGACAAAATTGAGTTTAACTATGACAGTTAGTTTTTTTCCCCCTTAGGATAATTTTTTAATAGTCAGAAATGCATTTGCTGAACAAGAAATTCCTTTATTTTCCCCTGTGACTGAAGAATGGCGATTCTCTGGTAGTTGGCCACTCGGTCCAAAGTACTAGCTGGCAAACAAATCGAGATAATTTTTATTTCTTTTCTTGGCTTGTTGCCTACATGTTGAAGGGAAAAGAGATGATTTTTAAATGATATTGCTGAATGGAATCTTGGGTCCTGGCCTAGAAATATATTAATGTTTATTGAGATACCAGATCACAACGCGGAGTGTGATTGAAGTTCCCAATAACAGGTGTCTGTTTCCTCTTCTTGCGGTGACCATCATTTTTAAATCTATCTGCAGGCCATGCCTTAGACCAGGAAAGCGCAGGCCTAAAGGTAAGAGTGTTTGTGTAATTTCATGATGACACTACACGGGTTTGGGGAAAAGGCACTGGAGTAGAAATTGTAATGCTGCACTCAAAAAATGCCTCCTGATGCTCCAGGGAAATGGAAATGGTTAGAGTCGGGGTAGTTTTAGAGACTGGGCTATGGAAACAAACACACATGCAGCCCTTGGATTAGAACGTTTTGTGTAGCTTACATTGAAATCACCTTTCCGGATGCATGGGGGCTTGTAGACGAGCTTCGCTAGCCTCAGGAGGGGCTGAGCAGGACATTTTACCCTAAGGCTCGTGCCCTCGCCTGTGACCACCGCAGCAGCCCTACCTTGGCAGCCGCCTGCCCGCGGTGAAGGTAAGTTTGATGCTTATGTCCCTCTTCTGGTGCACATATGGGATATTTCACAGACATGCATAGAACATTTCTTTGGAACTTAGGAAAAGTATCTTAACTGGCATGCATCAGGCATTGTGATATTTATAAACATTCATTTATATAATCCACATAACAACTGTGTGTATGCATGTGTGTGTGTATATATATATATATATATATATATATATATGATTCAAATGTCCATTGATTTCCAAACTCCGTCTCTCAATATGTTATTTTAGCTATTTGTTATAAATACCATCAGTGTTCCCCAGACTCTGGCACTCACTTTCTCGGGGAAAGGTCACGGAACTGGGGGTTAGAGGCCAGAGGCCAGTTTAGATCGTAGCTGTACATTCCTCATACATGAAATGGACTCAGCGTGAGGACCGTTCCGGCTGTGTAGATGGCCAGATCCCGGGAAGGCAGGAAGCTCCTGTAGTGCTGCGCCTGGTGGGAGGAGGAAGGAAGCGGGTTTCAACAGGCATTTCAAGAAGCATTACCATCTGCTGTGACTTTAACAACAGTTCGAAAAGAACAATAGCAATCACAACATCCCCGATCAGAGCTGTGGCTGAGTTTATGAATTTGATTTTCATGTAAATTCAGCTCTGTACACGAAGTGAGTCCTGACCGAAATTTGAAGGGGTCGTGCTCCACACTCATGACTGACTTCAGCACCCATCTGCCCGGGGCCGGCCAGCGGCCAGCCCCCACCCTCACATAGGCGATGCTGTTCAGCCCGACGTTGGTCGGAGGCTGGGAAATGGGGTCAGCCGTTTGAGAACAGGAAAATGGAGTTCTTTCTGTTTGGTAGTGAATCTTCTATTTGCTTTTGAGAATTTTCCCTCCACCAGGAACATTAAAATATTATAAAATATTACCTATTAAAAGCTGTATGTAAAAATGTTTGAGTCCCTGCAGAGAAACCTGGAGAAAGAATCAGTAAAAATTCAGATTTTCTGCTAAAATCGTCATGAATGTTTATGAAAAATTAAAAAAGAGGGACAAGAGGGAAGCTACACTAAAATAGAAGCTTTGCATCTTTTGTTCTGATAATAACAGTAGAAAACATCTATAGTATATATAGTTGTGATATTACCCCTGAATTTAATGTATGGAACTTTGAATGATTTAGGAATACTGACTTTCCAAGGGTAGACAATGATTTATAAATCTTAAATGAACTGCCTCGTCATAGTAACAATATTCACCTCACATTCAAATGTCTTCAGTGTTTTAGTCTTGTCTAGGTAAACATAACTCTTAAATTGAAAGGACATAATTAATGCTATAGTTTATATTACTTGTTAAATTGCTATTTCACCTTACATTTTGTGATTGCGAAGTTTCAAGCAATGGCATTTCTTCTGAAAGTTTATCATTTTGTCTTATAAATTCAAAATTAATTTATTGTGTGTTATCACACACAGACTGTGTCCTTTTCTGCCTCTTATCATTTTTATCCATGAATGCATGTTATTGTAGTTCTGAAAAAAACCCCCCACAAAACTATAAAGTATGTATATAAGTAACTCCAGAGTTCTAAAGGTGAGATCAGTGTGGCAGCTCTTTTAAATCTAAATACCTGAGATAAAAATACCCCTCCACTTGCAAAGCCACCTCACAGGGGAGAGGGGGTGGGAATCATGTTTTAAATTTGATTTATGAAGCACAGTTTCTTACGGCCACTCTGCGTTGCTTTTCTCTTTTAAACACGGGTGCTCCCGTCAACCTGACAGCCAGGACAGAACTTGTAGTGTCGCATCTTGAGGCTTTGTTTATGTTTTTGAATTTCTTTCCTTAATCACACTTGTATTAACTTTATTTAATCATAGGCCTGATGTTTACTTGTCTAACAACAGGATGGTATTTATTCAGAATGCATACTTTGCGTATTAGCCAAGGCTTTCTGAAATCATCCTAGTATGTCAGATGAATGTATAATTAGGGATTTTTCTAAATAAACAGTAATTACCCAGCAGAAAAATTTCTTGGTTTTGTCATACCCAGAGTGGCTAGTAACTCAAAGACCCAAGCACTCCTAAGTTTTACGTTGAGGCGCAATATACATGAAGAAAATGCACAAGCCATTACTCTACAATTCAATGAATTTTCACAAAGTGGAGACAGGCAGATAGCTGTCACGGAGCATTACTGGTGTAATCCTTCACTGCGACCACTCATCCACACGTAACCCCTGTTCTGGCTTCTACCGCTGTGGATCAGTTTCACTTCTTCCATTAACATTACATGAATGGAATCGTGAAGTGAGTGCTCTCTTGGTTTCGGTTTGATTCACCCTACATTATGTTTCTGAGATATACCCATGTTATGTATGACATGAAATGATGTTCTCTCATCTCTGCAGGACTGCACCATATGAATATACATGAAAGACATAGCCATTCTATCACCGATGGAATAGGACGTTCCTAATGGGGTTTTTAAGCAGTTGAATGGTCTACCTGATTCACATATTAAATCTGGGTCTATGCGATGTGTGGGAAATGGACTGGAAGGAGGTATAGTATTGCTGGCCAGAGCAGCTGTGACAGATGAGGACAGCTGGGATTAAGAATGTGGCATTAGGGAGGAGAGAACCCAGAGAGAAAAAGTACAGTTGATGTCATTGGCAAGGTTTTCTGCTCTGCTGGGCAAGGGAGTTGAGGGAGTTGTGAAGACTGACTCTTTTTTTCTCTTTTGTCTTTCAATGACTTTATTGAGATATGGCTGATACACAAAAGACGATACGTATTTTTTATTTTATTGAATTTATGGGGATGATATCAGTTAGTAAAATTATGTAGATTTTAGGCATACAGTTCTATAGTACATCATCTGTGTACTGTATTGTGTATCCACTACCCCAGTCAAGTTCCCTGCTATCACCATTTACCCCCTTCACCCTCTTCTCCTCCCTGCCCCCTTTCCCTTTGTAATCACCAGACTATTGTCTGTGTCTATGAGGTTTTCTTCTTTGCTTAAGGCCAATGTACATATTTAATGTATAAAACTTGATGAGTTCGGAGATGGTTACATATTCATGAAATCATTACCAACCCAGTTGCTCAAAAAAAAAAAAAGAAAGAAATCAAACCTGCTTTTTAAAAAATTTGTACAACTAGATGAGTGGAAATTCTTTTTTAAAAAATCAGTATTAGAATATGAAGAGTATCGAGGTGAGAGTCATGTCACATTGGCTGCTTGTGAGACACCCGTGGCAGACTGTTGAGTAATCATCTGGCTCAGTGGGCGTGGAGCTAATCAGGACTGGAAGTGTCCACTGGAGATTCCTGATACATGGGTAGTACTGAAAGCTGTGGGAATGGTCATGATCATCTAGGAATGGAATGGAGAGAGGAAAGAGAAGACCTTAGACTCTTGAAAGACATTCAGTAGTTAAGTGATCATGTGAAAGGGGATACTTGAAAGAGAGACAGAGAAGTATTTCAGAGTTATAGATAATTAAAAAGAGAAACAATGGCTAGGGTGTTGTCATAAGCCAAGAGAGCCTGGCCATGTGCCTCAGAGCCTGGCCATGTGCCTCAGATGATGCCTCACATCATCCTGTATACCAAAAGATTGCAGGTTCAAGTCCCAGTAAGGGCACCTATCTAGGTTGCGGGTTCAATCCCCAGGTAGGGTGCATATGGGAGGGAATCAATAAATGCTTCTCTCTCATGTTAATGTTTCCCTCCATCTCTCTCACATCAATAAGCATAACCTCGGGTGGGAAGAGTTGGAGGATGCAAGTAACTTGGTCAGATACTGGTGAGAGGTCTGCTAAATAGAATAAGGACTAAAACCTGCCCATCGGACTTTGCAAAATGGGGGTCTGGTTTGGCAGCCGGATTGAAGTGGTATATGAACACTGGGGAAATGGAGGCTACTGTGTGTAGGTTACTCTTTTAGGAAATGATCAGTGGAGGGAGGTGGAGGATAGGGTGGTAACCAGTGGTGTGTAGGATAAAGGGTTTCTTTCTAAGTTAGAAAGAATTAAATCTTCTGGAATGTTGATAGGAATGATTGAGTTGAAAGAGATACAAGACACTGAACACACAGAAAAGTGACCCAAACCCAAGAGAACTTACTCTCCAGCCTCCATCATCTTGAGGAGCTCCAGAACCAACTTCCAAGTGGCTGGATAGAGTGACAGGGTGTAATTAACCCATGATGTGGATTGAAGTCTCCCCGAGTAATCTCCTAATCATTTATACTCCCTAATGTCACCTCAGACAGCCGGTGGCACGGAGACAGTCAACCCACAGGCAAAGCGTTTTCAATCGCAGTGCTGGGAAAGTAATGAATGATCCCTCCCTCAGCCCCCCTCTCCTCACATCGCCCATGACTTCAGGGAAGAGTAAATGCCCAGAGGGTCCCCGTCATCCATCATAAACCAGACCGGGAATGAACTTTGTTTCAATATGCATCCATCCTTCATGGCTCATCTGGGAGACAATTCATTACGATACTTTTCTGTGACTGCCGAAACTTCAGCCTCTCCCAACGCCTCGTGCCCCTCAGTGAAGTCTGTGCTAAAACAGTGGCTCTCGTACGTGTTCTCCTCTCACCGGAGGAGCCCAGAGATGATGGTACTGCGTTTCGTTCTCCCACTTATCTGGTGTTGATTCAACGGGTATGTATTAGACACACCTGTGAGGTCTTAGGGCCTTCATAGTGGCTGACCCACAGAGGGTGCTACCAGAAAGTCCGTAAGATGAGTAAAGGAGTGAGTTCATGCATGCGCGAATGAAGTCTGGTGGAAGGAGTAACCTGCGTTGTGTTTGGTGGTAACCATCTCTGGAGTACATTCCTCGTTACCTTGAACTTTGATATTGATCTGCTGTAAACAATGTTTATGAATATGTTTATTTACTTTTAAAAATTACACCCTTTATAAAACTTTGAATTTGTAATGGGATTTTATGAATATTCAAAATCATTTTTATTCATTAAGAAATCTTTCAAACATTGAAAAGCATTGTTTTATGCAACAAACTAATTTTCCCCAAACCCACATGATGGGCCAGCATAAGCAGCATGTAAGAATAATTACATGGAATGTTACATGTTGTAACGTCCATTTGAAAAGAAAGAAACGAGCAGCCGAGGCTTCTGTCAAGCACATGTTAGGATTTAGGAACTCTGGCTTTCACCAAAGATCCCACCAAAGTGAGTCAAGAACTTATTCGCTGCTGTGCAAATAGACATCTCTGAAGTCGGTGACGAAATAGTCACATTGAGCACCTAGAAAGTGTACTTACCACTTTCTGGCATTAGGGGAGGAGGCTGTCTGACAGATCCAAAGGGAGACACCCAGAGTCCCATGTTTGCCGTGAAGACAACACATGTGAATGCACTGTAGTCGCGCTGTACTCACTGCCATCAGCTTTCTCCTCTGCAGGTAAAACTACAGTGCAGCCCTTGCCTCCCACTGTCTGGTCTCAGAAGAGGGTCCTGGTGGGTGGCCATGTTGGATGCACCGTGAAACATTTTCCCTGAAAGCTACCTCATGTTCTGTGTAATTGGGAAATAGAAATCACGTTTCATTCATGTTTTCTGCCTGGAATTTAGAGTAGCATGTGGCCTTTAGGAGAAACACCCCACTTCTGTGAAATGAGGGTGTGAATGAAAGGAGAAGTATATAGAGGGGCTCTTGGGGCGTTGCCACCTGAGCAGTGGCTGGAGTGGTCAACTGATGACTTGGGGCCCAGGACTGTCAGCAAGGTCAGTGCCACATGTGCTCTGGGACCTGAGGTCAACTGAAGGAGACTGTGTGAAGGTCTTCCTTGCCTAAGGGGACTTCCCATTTCTGGTTTCTTGTGTAAGGAGTTCAGAAGTTGTCACTTCATCCTAGCAGCAGACCAGAAATCAGTAACTCTTCTTGGCTCCATGAGAGAGTGGAGGGCACAGGGCAAACCTCTGTTCGCAGGGTGGGAGACGCTTATTGGCGGACTCATGGCTCCCCAGAGAGGGGCTCAGGAGCAGAAACTTGCCATGCAAACCAGTGCTGGGTGACTCCATGTTTTTGGCCAAAGCAACTGGAAGGATGGCAGTACCATTTGTTATGATAGGAAACACTGCAAGAAATCAGGTTTTGTGTTTGAGGGCAGAATTGTTACCATTATCTGAACTCCACCACCTAAATTACTAAGTAGCTAGTCTAACATGTGGAAACCATATTAATCTAGATGTTTTTCAAAATACCTTTACAAAAGCTATTTAACTTAGACTATCTCTACCAACAACATCTGTGTGCATGTGCAAATAAAACATACACACGTGCACCTGCACCCCAACCAAAGGCAGTTAGAGAAGTTCCAGTTCCCACTCCAAACAATGGATGAGTACTCCCCGATTTCACTTCTGACATCCACAGTGTGGAGCTTGGTGCATCCTGTCATTCAGATTCCTCCAATTTGTGGCATCAGAGCTCGGAATAGATGAATGAGCACCAAAAATAACGCTTCTCATTATTCTCTTAGCTCGAGTTATCTAGGGGAAAACAACCAAGCTGCAAATATCAGCTGTATTCTGCCTGTCCAGCTGTCAACAGACCTAAGACAAGGTGACAGGGGCTCTTGCCCCAGTGGTCACACAGGGGTCAGTGGCTCACAGCCCCAGGCCATGCTTGTGTGCAGGCCCCTCACTGCCTGCAAGGGAAGGCAGTGAAGTCGCTCCAGTCCCACAGAAGGAGCCCACTAATGCCTGCCCAGGTGTCTTAACAAAGCACCTTGAATTTTCCTCTTGCTTTCAGAGACAGAGTAAGGTCACATCAGACTAGGAAATAATCACCAGGAAACCTCTGATTCCATCCTTTTTAATCTTCCTCAGTGATTCTTCTAATTACTTTTACTTTGTGTCTACCCATTACCGTTGTTTGTGATGACTCGGGGTTGATAGGCTGTGAAACACAAAGCGGAAACACTGCCATTCGGTGCTTCATGTGCAGATAATAGATTTTTAAAGTTGTAGAATGAAAAATTTATTTAAAGTTACAGGATGAACTCTGGGATAATTGAACCCAAAAGCTGGTTAAAAATGGGTGGGATGGAGGGTAAGAAATTACAGGTTCAAAGAATTTTGCTTTTCATGATAAGCCCTTCGGCACTATTTTTATTTTTAGGACATGTGTGGGTTGCTTTGTTGGGCATACATTTTTACATAAAGAAAAAAGATTTTTTAATTTGATAATTTCAATTAAATGAGTACCCTAAACTGTGAATAACTAATTATAGGCAGAACTTTGTACGAAGGCAGGAATATAATGAGTTCTTCTCCGGGTAAGTGTCAACAGACCATTAACAACTAGAAAAAGACCTACATGGCCCCCTCTAATGGAAATGTCCATATGCAATTATCTGCTATTCCTGAATCTTTCATTCTTAGAGACTGAACGGAGACTGATTGGTCAATAAATGTCTGTAGATTGAAAAGATCGAAAGAGCCCACTAATGGGGTCTGAAACTGAGTGTTAATCTCCAGTAGAGATGTACTGAGAGGGCCAGTCTAATTCCAGAAAGCACAGGACATGTTTGTTCAACTTGAATCGCAATGTTTATTTTCATAAGCTGGTATATTTAAAACCATGTGATGTTTCATATACTAGCATCTTTTTTTCATTCCCAATCCAAATTTTCAAATTTCCCTGTTAATCCTCATGTTAAACTCACTCTCTGCTATTCTGTATATACTATGGCAATGGTATTTCTGGAGGGCTTTGTAAGGATATGTGGCCCTGAAAAATATTATGCAGCATCTGAACACCCTTCTCCATTTTGTGACAAGTGCCATCATTTGAGTCCTGGTGGTGGGCAGGCACCTGCCTTCCAACATGCAAGAGGTCAGCTTAAGCCTCGTGTGGTGGGAAGGGCATGGGCGTGGATTACCGGACTCCATCAATCAAATGAAATTGATGAGATTTGAAGGAGGGACCTAAGTACAGGCACCGTGGCAATATCAACATTGTTAATTATTCAGTGGAGGGGGTGCCAGAATCCAAGGAGTGTGGCCTTGATTGTGTTCCCCGCTGCCTTGTCCTTTCTGCCTGTTACTTCTAGTTGACTAAGCCTTATTCGCCAGCCTCCCAGGCACAGCTATCGTATGTCCTTCCAATACGTTCTTCTTCTACTTAAATAATCCAAGGCTGACTTCCATTGCCAGCAACTAAGAACCTTTACTGGTTAAAAATGATATAATGATGAAATACTGTAGTAAAATGCACTTATGCACCTGCAAATTAATGGTCAGGAAATGGACTTTCTCAGTTATTAGCTACACTGAGTGTTTTGCAGGGTAAATAAGAAGGGTACTAGAGCAAAAGCAAGAGCTGAAAAATGATGTTTAAAGTAGACCAGAAAGTCTTTAAAGGTTCGCTGTCCACTCCGTGGCCATGGCTCACATGCAGGGGTTTATGAAGCAGAGAGGAGATGGGTTCTGTGCCCATGAGGAAAGTCAGGAAGAGTTGAAAGGGGCACTAAACCCTGCCTTTTTATCATCAGAGAGCAAGACGGCATGGAGCACCTCTGACCAGTGGAAGTGCAGTGTGAGCCACATACACAATTTTTAAATTTCTGGTAAGCATTCTTAAAATAAAAAGAAACAAGCGAGATTGACTTTAATATATAATCCAAGATATCAAAAATGCGATTTCAATATGTAATAACCAAGTAAATTATATCAATGAGATACATTACTTCCTTTTAAAATCATATTATGTGTTGAAAATTCAGGGTGCATTTTCCATTTATAGCACATCTTAACGTGGACTAGCCACATTTTGTGTCCTCAGAAGTCACACGCAGCAGGCCACCATAATGGATAGCAGCCCCAGAGCCACTGAGGGCAATCACAGCCCACTTTCCTTCAGACAGTCCTAATTTTTGTGCTTTAAGAGACTGATGATTGGCTAAAGGAGAGAATCACTCAGTGGCTTTTCAAGACTCCTTAGACTATAAATGCAGAACAAGCTGCTTTACAGGCTGTTATTTTAAATGAACATCTGCAGCTAATGGGAACGTGGATTCTTTCCACTGCCAGCATTCTGTCTGCCTCAGTCCCAGCCAGGGCCTGCGAAAGAGGGTCGTTTTACATTTGCTGGAACTCTTACTACCCTCCTGCAAACCAGTAACTTTGGTTAATTTCATGTCAGTTCTTTGTTTCTCATTCAGAGTAGAAGAAAGGAGGGGAAACGTCTAAACACAATGTTAGGGTACAACTCTGTGGTACAATGCAATCATTCAGCGTATGGAAGCGGCCGAACAGACGTGTGTGTTCGTATCTTTGTGCAGCGTCTATCAGTGCATTATCTGGGGCCAAAGGGCCAAAATGCATGCTGGCCACGGGGATCAGCAAGTTCACAGTTGGAGGGAAACCCGGTGGGCAGGTTCACTCACCACCTTCTCTGTGGCATTGGCCAAAGGCCCTCTGTTAAACTGGCAGCCATGTAGACAACTCTTGGAGACTTGCGTTTACATGGTTGTGTGTTTGTAAAATATGTGCTTTGCTAATTGTCTATAACTGCTGGAAAGTAAAATTGCAGTCCCAACTGCATAGTGCACAGCACTGCAGGGTGTGGTTCCTTACTGTCGTTCTTTGCCTCTGGTTCTGAATGCCCTGGTGCTACCTGTGCTCTGCTCCCTTCCCAGTGATGGCAGGTAAGGAGGGACCCGTGCATACATGTGAACACCTGGGTATGAGCATGCGCAAGCACAGATGCCTGTTAGGTGTTGCAGAACAGATTTAATCAGAGCAGGCATCCATTTCAGGAAGTAAATGCACAAAATGTGTATGAGATGTTTTTTAGAGAAGCACATTCTGTTTTAAAAAATCTAAGATCTTTTTAAACTTACTAATTTTTATTGAGATATACTTAATATATAAAAATTGCACGTGTTTAACAAATACCTTTTGAAGAGTTTGGATCTATGCATGCTCTCTCTTTATTTCTCTGTGTGTGGTGAGAATACACAGTGAAATCTAACCTCTTATAAAAGTATTATTTATTGCTTCATGTATTCCTTCAACTAATATTAACTCAAAATTTGTTTCAGTCTTGAATCAGACATGCAGGATGCTGAGAATAAAATGAGACTCACATCCCTCTCCTTAGAAACGCAAAATGTGCTTTATCAGCCAGGCATGTGAAATGAAAACTGGGGCATGGGTTATGCCGAAGAGCTGAGCCTTTGTTCACAGGCTTTGCAAAAGATTTAAAGGATCTGGCTGACATAACCCCATGTTTGCACAGGAAATGTTACTCAAGCTCAGGTGGACAGGAAGGGAGCGAAGCAGCAGACTGAGGTGGTAGTAAGACCAGATGGGAGTTGATTCAGTCAAGAGGTGGGAGGTGCTGGTGCCTGAAACAGGGCTTGGGAATGGGAATGACAAGGACCAGAAGAGCTGGAGAAGTATTTGGGGTATAGATTTGCTTGGTTTGGTGATTAGGTATAGCTGATCAGAAAGAAGAAAGAGATGAGAAGGCTTTACAGCCAATTAAACAATGTGGGTACTTAACTTGAATACACACTAAGTTTTCAGATGCAGTCTTGAAGCCTTGGAGAGAGGTGAGCTTCCACTTGTCTGCGTGTGCAGGGTCATATGTGTCAGCAGTGTCATTGCTTGTGAATGAGTGTCTGCTGCAGATACGTGAGACAACAGTTTATATACCAGGGAACTCCTCAGCCTTCACAGTTAAAAGGTCGATTTTGAAAACTCGTGTGTCAGCTATTGCTTAAAACAACATACTCACATTATCTCACATTTTCCCTTGTGAATCCAGCAGTGGCTTGGTTGGCTCCCCAGTTATGGGGCTAAGAAGGCTGCAGCCTGTCTGTTGGCCAGGCCGTCTGTCTTGCTGAGCCTCAAACCGGCACGGACCCTACTTCAGGCTCATGCAGTTGTTGCAAGAATTCAGGCTGAGGGTTGCATTTATTTCCTGGCTAGTGGACAGAGGTCACCCTCAGGTGCCTGTCATGCAGTCCCCTCCATAGGCAGGCTTCCATGCTGTCAGCTGGCTTCTTCCAAGACAGCAAAGGAGATGTCTCTGAGCAAGACAATTCTTACAGTCTTGAGTCAAATAACCACACAGAGCCTCTGGACTTGCTGTATTCTACAGGTTAAAAGGAAGTCACAAGTCTGGCCCACCCTAAGGGGGAGGAGACTATATAAGAGCAAAAGCATGAGTACCCAAAGGTGGGGACCTTGGGGCCACCCAGAGATGAATGCAGTCGCCGTGAGCCCCTGAATTGTTTTCCCATCTACCTTCAAGCACCTACAGACAAAGCAGTACCTAAAGTGAAACAATAGCATCTTTCAAGCACATCTTCCCTGTCTTTGCCTGCCTTACATGTTTCTTTTCAATATATCAAAAGTTTTGTTTGTAAACTTCAACTAAGTAATTATGCAAACCTAGTCAACTCACAGAAAATATATCACTTTCCAAAGCAGTGAAAATTGTGTCACTGTGAGCAAAGAAATGAGGAGCTTAGGGGGGGGAAGTGTGTTACTAACAGGGTTTCTAGTAATTCAACTTCTTGAAGCCTCTTTCTATTCTAATAGCTTCTGTATAATCCCTGATGAGTATTCTGTGTGTGCGCTAAGGCAAATAGGCATCAATTTGGAACAATTTGAATCCTGACTGGCGAGAAATTTATGGAGGAGATCACAGAACTGTTCTTACTGTTGGTTGTTCATCTTTTCTATTAAGCATTTTTAAACTTGGATGAGAGGGAAATAATAATTCCTAATATTTCTAATGCTGCAATTGCATCAGCAGTGAATACAGATATATAGTTGGGTTCCCCACACATTTTATCACTCATAAAATTCACCCCTGACAACAGCGATGTCAAAATCCAGCTGGGAGATCTCGAAGGGTGTTTGAGCCTGGTGTGCGCTCTCCACTGCTCGGGCATCATTGACCCCATTCACACCCACCCAAGGTACAACAGGCACAATGCAGGTACAACAGGCAGGTGTACTTTCCTGTTTTCCTCTCTCCCTTCTGCTCAGTTTCACTGCAGTTAAGTAGAGGTGGCTGTGCTGATACTTCTTTAGTTCAGAATCCAAAATGTGGACTACACTTTCTTCTTCTTTTTAAAAAATTCATCACACACACACACACACACAAGGATGTAAGCACCTACCAGTTGTGAGGTGTCTGGCTGGCCCTGAGTATTCAGGCAATAGGGTGAACTATTGCTGCCTGAGGGTGCACAGTCTGTCTCATGCCCCTAGAACTTCATTGGGCATGGCGAGTGCTGTGGTGGTGATGGAAGCAAGCGAGGCAGTGGCAACTGTGGACAGCTACTGTGACAGGTCCTGCACAAGCTTGCTTTCACATAGATCATCTAATTTTCATAGTTCCCTGAGGATGAGTTCATTATGGATGAATCCATAGTTTTATATGGCTACCACAACAAACTAGCAAAAATTTAGTGGCTTGAAACCACATCAACTTATAACTTTGTGGTTCTGTAGGATGGAGTTCCAGGGCAGGGCTCCCCAGGCTAAAATGGGCTGTGCTCGGCACTTTTGAAGGGCTGTGCTCCTTTCTGGAGGCCCTAGGGGAGAACGGGCTTCTCTGTGCATCCGGTTGTTGGCAGAATGCAGTGTTACCTGGTGGTGGGGCTGAGGTCCCATTTCTTTGTTGGCCATTGGCTGGGGTCGATCTCAGTTTCTGGAAGCTGCCTACATTCTGGGCTCACTGCCCCTTCCTCCACCTTTCAAGCCAGCTAGAACTGGTTAAATCTTTCCCATGTTATGTCTCTTTGACACATTCATCTGCTTTCTGTTCTACTTGTAGGAACCATGTGATTAGTTTGGGCCCATTTTAATAATCCAGGATAATCTTCCCATCTCCGAGTTCTTAGCTGTACTCTCATTTGCAAAGTCCCTTTTGTGAAGTGCGGTGACATGCTCATAGAATATTAAGGTGTGAACATCTTTCATTTACTCTGCCTGACACATCTGTTACTGCAGGCATTTTGAAGATGAGAAATGCCATTTCTCACACTCTTGAAGGTAGAAAGGACAGGATTCAAACCCTGGGTATGTAACCTGCTCCAAGCTGGTAGTTAGAAATCCATACTGAGTACCGCAGAAGACATGGAGGTGGGACTAATAGGAACAGATGCTTACAGTCATCAAATTTTATTGATCACTATCTCTTTGCAGTGAAAGTACTAGAAACTGGGCTGAAGAACACCCTTACTCTGGCCATGTGGCTCAGTTGGTTGGAGTGTCATTCCATACACCAAAAGGTGTGGGTTCAATCCCTGGTCAGGGCAACTACCTAGGATGCAAGTGTGATCCCTGGTCAGGGGTGTAGGGGAGGCAACCAATTGTGTTTCTCTCACATCGATCTTTCTTCCTCTCTCCCCCTCTCTCTCTCCCCCCCTCTCCCCCTCTCCCTCCCTCTCTCTCCCCCCTCCCCCTTTCTCCCTTTCTCCTCCTCTCTCCCCCTCTCCCTCTCTTCTCTCTAAGGTCATTGAACATATCCTTGGGTGAGGATTTTTTTTAAAGAGCACTCTCAAGTATGGGCACAGATTGATGCATGGGTTTATAAACATCAGTCATATTTCTTCATTTATGTCACCAAAGGTCTGTTTTATTGTTTTTTTTTCTCTTCTGTGTGTGTGCAATGACTTTCCCAGATACCCGGGAATATCAGGTTCCAGTGTAGGGGAAATTACTTCAGCTAACTTCCAATGTCTTGGAACCAACTGGGGTTGCCACCTGTGGGCTGGTGCATGTGGCCCTCCTCCTGTGTCTGTCCTCACCCTTCCATGTGGACCAGCTGATTCACACGCATGTCAGAATCGGTTATGCTTCTTTCAAAATTGCCTTTACCACTGGTATTCATTACTCTCATTACATGTTTTAACTAAATACCAAAATATCTGCTGGACTATAAGGTGACAGTAGAGAAAGTCAGTGGTTCAATTTAAACGAAGGCTTTGGAAAGGCTCAGTCAACATGAGCAGCTTCCAAATAGCTGCCAAATTAGGTGGTGATGGCGTAACTGTGAAAGACTGGGAAAATGTTTAGACTGATTCTGCCCAAAATGGCTTCCATTTCTCACTCGGTTTAAAATAACCTAAAACTAGGCCTCAGGAAAGATGAATGATAGGTGTGGATTATGAGAGAATTACACAGAAGAATAGTCATTGGACTATTTTCACAGAAAGCACTCATTTCTCTTTCTAAATGTTAGGAATAAATGCATACTTATGAGTTTGAAGTTACACATATTAAATTGTTTTTTTATTATGATTCAGCTTTTAGTTACCTTCTTTTTATTGACATATATAATTCACACACTGTGAGAGTCACCCTTTACACAGTTCAGTGGTTTTTAAGTATATTTATAAATCTGTCAACTATCACTACTGATTCTAGAACATTTTCATCACCCCCCCAGAGAATCCTCATACCTATTAGCAGTTACTCCTCCTCCCCTCCCCCACCCCCCAGATACTGGCAACCAGTAATCCACTTTTTGTCTTCACGAACCTGCACGTTCTAGACACTTTATATAAACTGAATTGTACAATTTGTGGCCTTTGTGTGGCTTCTTTCACTCAGAATGTTTTCAAGATTCATCCATGCTGTCTCATAAATTGATACTTCACTTCTTTTTATGGCTAATATTTTATTTTATGGATGTACCAAATTTTGTTTATCCATTTGGTATATCCATGATCAGATTTTTCACTTTTTTGGCCATTAAAAACAATGCTGCTATAAAATTTGTTTTCATATATTTTCAAGTCTCTTGGGTCTACACCTGCAAGCAGAACTGCTGAGCCACAGGGCAGCTCCATGTTTGACTTTGTAAAGAAATGCCAAACTGTTTTCCAAAGCAGAAATGCAACATTTTGGATTCTTACTAGCAACATATACCAATTTCAGTGTCTCTATATTCCTCCTAAAATTCACTAGTTTCTGTCATTTTTTATTATAGCCTATTAAAATGGTGTGTCACTGTGGTTTTAATTTGTACTGTATTTCACTAATGACTAATGATTTTGAGGATCTTTCCACAAGTTCAGTGCACATATGTAAATAATTCTCTTTTTTTTAAACTTAATTCATTTTCTTCCCAGAAAGCTTTTTTTTTTAAAGATTTTATTTATTTATTTATCTTTAGAGGGGAAGGAGAGAGGGAGAGAAACATCAATGTATGGTTGCCTTTTGTGCATCCCCTGCTGGGAGTTAGCCTGCAAGGAACCTGCCTGCAACCCAGGCATGTGCCCTGACTGGGAATCGAACCGCGATCGTCTGGTTCGCAGGCCCTCACTCAATCCACTGAGCTACGCCAGCCAGGGCATATGTAAATAATTCTATCAAAATCGTTTGTCTGTGTTTTTATTACCGTATTTCACGGGTTTCCTTTTTCACTCTCGTGATAGTAACCCTTTAAAACACACAGCGTTTTTGATGCCGAGGGTGTCAGTTTGTCTATTTCTTTGTTGATTGCTTGTGGTTTTGCTGTCATATCCGGGGATCGTTGCCTAAACCAAGGTGACCAAATTTACAGCTATGTTTTCTCCTAAGAGCTCTCCAGTTTCACACTTGCAATTGGGTCATTGAGTCATTGTGCGTTATTTTTTGCGTATGGTGTGAGGTAGAGACTGACAATCACTTTCATATGTGGAATCCAGTTGCCCTACTACAGTTGTTGGAAGAAGTGTTTTCCAATCGGAGTTTCTTGGCATCTTTGTTGGAAATAGCTGACCATGACATGTGGCTGGATTTCGGGACTCTTAACGCCTGTTCCATTGGTCCAAATGTCAGTCTTATGCCCACACCCAGAGCCTTGCTTATTGTGGCTCTGTGGCAATTTTTGAATTGGGAACTGTGAGTCTTCCAACCTTGTTCTTCAATTCCAAGGTTATTTTGGTGATTCTGGGTCTCTTGCATCTCCATTTAAGTTATAGGATTACCTTATTTGTACACAAAACGCACCTGAAATTTTGATAGTGATTGTATAGAAAATGTAGATTTTGGAGGGGGGGGACTTTTGTCATGTTAACAATATTCTGTCTTTTAATCTGTAAACATGGAGTATCTTTATAGTTAGTTACATATTTTTAATTTTTTTCAACAATGTTTTATACTTTATAGTGATGTGTGCACTGATAAGCAGTGTCCGCGGTGTCATGGATGAGACATGAGACAAATTCACATGGAATACCGAGTCCTGTGGAGGAAAAGGGCCAGCAAGGCTACTCCCTCAAGGGAGGAGAGCCTCAGAATGGCCTCGCCACCCTCTCAAGGGGAGAGCGGCTTGGAGCGGCCGGGCAACTCTCTTACCAGGGGAGAGAGAGCGCCCCAACCCTTGCCTAGTCAGGCTTTTATTGGGATTTTTACACAGGAGTTCACGTACAGCTTATTAATCATTGTCAAGCAGTAAACAGTAGATAGTATACAAAGAACCATTAGGGCTTCTTCTAAATCAGGGCCTGTCAGCTGAAAGGCTACAGAACTTTGGGAACATCTGTTCTTCTGCTCGGGCCCTTATCATCTATCTAACTAAAAGCATTCTTAAACAAAGCAGGTCTCACAGGGTTTCACATATTCCTTCTCAGACCTAATTACCCAGGGAGCCTGCCATTCCTAGCACAAGGCTTGCACAACCTTCTCCATCATAGGTTTTTAGGCTTAAGTGGATTAGAGCCAGGAAGCACTTCTCCCAGATGGAAATGGGGACTCGGGCTTCATCACAGTCTGGGGGAGAGGGTCCATCACTCCCTCTCTGTCGCAGCCCCCTGAGTCCTTCAATGGTGGTCTCCCAAGTGATCATGTCTGGCCTAGGTTGCCCCTCCTCTAAGGGGTCTCACCTGTCTCTGACCATCTGACCACGCTTTGGGGGCAGGGAGGTGAAGCAGGGGCAGCATCTGCTGCCAGAGACAAGCCTTGTCTCCTCAGTGGCTCCCATTCCAGAGGTTGCTCACAGCCTTAGACATGGGAGATGGTTTACAATTCCTGAAACCAGGCAGGGCGGTCCCCAACATTATAGCATATACATCTTGTACTTTTGGTCAAATGAATTCCCAACTATGTTTTTCTTTGTGTGCTATTGAAAATGGAACTTATTTCCTAGATTCATGTTTCTATTGTTTATTGCCAGCCTATAGAAATACAGGGTGGGGTAAAAGTAGGTTTACAGTTGTTTGTAAAATAATACAGTAATTAATAAACAATAAAACAAGAATAAACTGTGTATTTCATGTATTCACAATCATAAATCTGCTTTTGTCCCACCATGGACAACTAACTTGTATATATTGATTTTATATTCTTCAAGCATACTGAACTCATTTATTAGCTCCACTTTTTAAAAGGACTTCTTAGGAATTTCTACACAAAAGATTGTGTCGTGTATAAATAGTTTTATTCTTCCTTTCCAACCTGATTGCCTTTTTTTTCTTGTCTAAACACCATAGCTAATTCTATAGTATAGTGTTGAATAGAAGTGGTGAGAGTAGACATCCTTGTCTTCTGATCTTGGGGATAAAGTTGTCAGCATTTATTATTAAGAATAATTTGAGCTTTGAGGTTTTTTGTAGCTGCCCTTTATCAGGTTCCTTTCTATTGCAAGTTTCTTGATAGTTTTTTTGTTTGTTTGTTTTTCTTTTCTTATTCATGAGAAGGGTTGAAGTTTGCACCTTAGGAAACCCTCTCCTTCGTTCTTTATTCATTTGATTTTAAATGAACTCTCCAGCCTCTTTGCGTTTCAACCTGAAGGACTCCTTTTCCTATTCCTGGTAGAGAAGATTTGACCATGTTTAATAACTTATTCCCCTCCATTTAAATCAAAATCATCCGTTGCAGAGCCAAGGACTTTGTCCTGCAAAATTTCCCAAAGGAAGGACCTCATTTCTTAGGTCCTCATGTTGCAGTCCGACGTGCTCCCTTGTACTCCTTGGAGAGTGTGCCGCAGGACCTAAGGCGTCAGTGGGCCCACGTTCCACCCCTCTGGGAGGACTCTGAGTGGTGTAGTCTGATCAGAAAGAACATGCTGTTTAGTTGTCTCACTCTTGGTTACGAGAGGAGCTATTCGTGCTCAACCAGTAGATCCATTTTAAAATTAATTAATTAATTTCTAAAAATGGTGGTATTTTAATTGTCAAAACTTCTTTTTAAGTAGTTTGCTAGGGTATTTTTATAAAGAGTCACTTTCCATGGTCCACTCCTATCCTACCCAGTGGTATTTTTGCTGGTGAAAATCAGTCCTTGTGAGGTTGTGGGAAAAGAATTTCAAAAGGCACGCACGTGGGAGAAGTTTAAGGGCAGCAGCAAGACTTGCTGGTGTGAAAGGAAATAACATGCCCTCGAGAATGTAGAGGGTTGGGAAGGCTCTAGCACCAACCGTTCCGAGATCCTTGATAATCCTCCATGTGTTTTCTTGGTTTGGGGGAATAAGCAAGCTTTATTTCAGACTATCCAGCCTACCTCCTGGGTTTTCCCAGCTAGCGCTGGGCCCTCCTCCCATCCAATCCCTTTTCTGGATCTTTGGGGGGGCTTTGTGCCCTTACGCAATTCAATTTGCTGAGACTTTCACAGGTCAGTCTCCTCCCCTTTAGCTCCTACTGTGCATGCCTCAAAGTTTTGCCTTGTCCCATGGTGTCTGCTGAGCCTGTGCTCACCTCCCCTGCGCCATCTTGGTTTCTACTGCACATGTCCCCAGCAAAGGAATTTCCCCTGCATTTTATCCTTCCCCCCATAGTACTGCTGGGGAGACTGGAAAGCCAATTCTTCCTGTCCATTCGGTGACTAAGTCCCTTTAGCAGAGGACGTGAATGCCCCCAGGAGCCTGTGAATGCCACAGCTTCCTACAGCATCCTTGTAAATCAGGCTTAAATTCTGATTCAGTTCCCTAGTTTATTAGGCTTAATTTCTGGTTCCATTTGCTCTCTTCTTTTATTAATAACTAACTAGGTACCTAAGCTAACATCTTACTGTTGTACGGTTCTTACAGATAGGGCTTGATTCAAATGCTTGATTCTTTTCCTTTATTTGCCATTTTTAAAAAGTGACTTATTTTCCAGAGATACCCTCTGGAATCTCTGGATAATAACTTACCCTCCAGAGATAAAAGATTAGTTTTTTGTTGTTTTGGTTTTGTTTGTTTGTTTGACAGTCTATTGATGCTATGGTTTTCCTCAGCATTCTTTAAGGAAGAAGAAACATAAAATTGGACAATATGAGAGTCCCTGCCTTCAGAATCCTCCCCGTTTACTTCTATAGTAAGCCTCATTATAAAGTAATTTAGCAAAAGCACATCCAAAAAACTCTTCTGGCATGAAAACTTTGACTCTACTCATGTCTGGGATCCAAAACCAGTAACCAATGGCGGCAATCCACAGTGTTTGTGCGCGCTAAATAGAGGGACGGCACCACGGGACTCAGCGTATAGAAAGACAACATAGGAAGCAAAACATCTCACTCACGAAAACACAGCATCCAAATATTTAAAATGTCTTGAAGGAGCAGAATGCAGTGCAATGAGTAAGTTTAATAAAGGACACCTCGCTGAAACAGAATGGTGATTCTGTAGAAGCAATTTTTAAACTGGGTCTGGAAGAATGAGTAGGAACCAGCCAAGCAGAGATGAGGGAACAAAATTTCAGGCCCGGAAAGCAACATGAGTGGAAAGAACTGAGGCGTGAAATAACTTGGCATAATTAGGGGAAAGGACAGGGAGGCCTCGCCTCCGAATGCCAATTAACTGCACCTGGGAAGCACCCGGGACAAATTGAAATACAGTAACAACAATGTTTCTCCCCCATTTACAAAGCCTGTTTCCTATGTATAAGCATACTATTGATAAGTGAGAGAAAAGAGAAAGTCTAAGACAATCACAGATGCTTAATATAGGACATTTTAGAAGCTGTTCCTTCAGATACATTTGTTTTTAGTAAATTTTCAAATCTCTAAGCACAAAGACACACTTGCTTGACTAGCAGAACCTCAAAGGTTTTCCTCAGATTCTCCCCAAGTATTGCCAACAGTAAAAAGTGGTATGAAGCAGTTTGTGCACCAAACGTTAAGGTTTGTTTCCTCCTGACGTTTCCAGGGTGGAAGGAGTTGTTTTCTGTGTCCAGTCCCTCGGTATGGTGGTTCTGCCCTTTCCATCCATATTGTTAAACTAAGTTGTTTGATGTGTAATTTACATGAAATGAAGTGCACTAATTTTAAACATATTGTTAGATGAGTTTTGACAAACAAGGACACTCGTATAATCATCATCCCAGTAAAAATATAGAATATTTCTATCATCCTAATTCTTCCTTTGTGATCATTTAATGTCGCCCTCAACTCCCGGTCCGAGGCAAACACTGATCTTGCTGTTACTGTGGGCCAGTTTACCTTGTTCTACATGGTATATAAATAGAATAATAGAACATGGATTTGTGTGTGTGTGTGCCTTCCTATTTCAGTATCATACTTTTGAGATTGATTCATGTTATGGTGAGCATCAGTAATCCATTCCTTTTTGTTGCACAAGGGCAGCGATTTTCAACTGGCATGCTGCAAGAATTTGTGGAGCACGCAGTACCCGACCATTCAGTCAGGGGCACTGGCCTCTTTTTTTTAGATTCTCAAATAAAACGATGACAATAACCAGCACAATGGTAGCTGTCCAGTGTGAAGGAATCAAAATTGCACCTAACTTTTTGTCAGATTGGTGAAAAATATATTTTTCGGTGTGCCACAGATTATTTGGCAATTAGTTTGTGTGCCACAAGATGAAAAAGGTTGAAAATCGCTGTCAGATAGTATTCTATTGCATGGATGTACTGTTATTTGTTTTCCATTTACCAGTCGAAGGACATGTGGAGTATATCCAGTTTGGGCCTATTATCAATAAAATTGTTGTAAATACTTACGTAGAAGTCCTTGTGCGGGTATAAGTTTTCATTTTTCTTGGGTGAATTCTCAGAGGTAAAACTGCTGAGGCACATAATAAGCATGTACATAAGAAACTGCCAAACCGTTTTCTGAAGTAGTTATCAATTTTATACTCCCAGAAACTATATACAAGACTTTCCATTATTCCACATGCTTGCAAACACTATTGCCAACCTTCTAAATTTCAGCTATGCTAGATTTTAGTAATATGCATTTTCTTGACAACTAATAGTAGATATTTTCATGTGTTTATTAGCCATTTATAAGTCCTCCTTTGGAATGATTTTAACTATTTTGTACTTTTTAAAGTCAGATTGTTTGCCTTATTATTGGGTTGTTAGGATTATTTATCTATTCTCAATACATGCCCAATTATATATTATTTTATTGTCCTACTGAACATTTAAAATTCTGATGAAATTTAATTTTTTGTGATTCATGTGTTTATTCATGTATTTCAAACACATTTTAATGATGCGTGCTTGTTGTTCTATTTAAGAATTCATCACATTCATGAATGTTATGAGAATATTCTGTTTTATCCTAGAAGTTTCATATTTTTACCTTGTAAGTATTCCATTATAAGCATTTTGATTTAATTTTTTTAAGATTTTATTTATTTATTTATCTTTAGAGGGGAAGGAGAGAGGGAGAGAAACATCAATGTATGGTTGCCTTTTGTGCATCCCCTGCTGGGAGTTGGCCTGCAGGGAATCCCCCTGCAACCCAGGCATGTGCCCTGACTGGGAATCGAACCGCGATCGTCTGGTTCGCAGGCCCGCGCTCAATCCACTGAGCTACACCAGCCAGGGCTATTTTGATTTAATTTTGTCATATCCAGTAAGGGACAAAGCTTTTTATTCCCCAAGCATGGATATCTATTCATGCTAATGTTGAAAATACAATCTTTCCCCTGTTGATTTATCTTGCCAACTTTGTGGAAAATATGGATGAAAAGGGAAGCAGACAGCTTGGCATAAGGTTGGGCAGAGCAGACGGCTCCCTCCTCATCCTGGGGTCACAGAGAGGGAAAGAGGTCTTAACCTTTGATGAATAAACCGGGCCACGCTTACCAGGTACTTTCCTCCTCTGATCCTTTCTATCTTTATAGCAGCACCATCTCAATTAGTGTAGTTTTCAATTTGGTAGTGAGAGGCCTTTGCTGTGTCCTTATTTTTCATAAGTGTTTTTGGCTTCTGAGGTCTTTTGAATATCACTATAAATTTTAGAATTGGCTCATCAATTTCTGTGAAAAAAGCCAGTTGGGTCTTTCCTTGGGATGGCATTTAATATAAAGATCAGTTTTCAGAGAACTGAGGTCTTTTTTCTTTTTTTTGTTTTTAGTTTTCAGTTACAGCTGACATACAATATCATGTTAGTTTCAGGAGAATAGCATGCTGCTCAGACATTTATGTTACTTACGACATGATCATCCCGTACCTAAGTCTAGTGCCCCTCTGACACCACACACAGTTATTACTATGTTATTGACTACGTTCCTTATGCTGTACTTTCCATGCTGTGGTGGTATTATAACTGCCTATTTGTACTTCATAGTCCCTGCCACCTCTCAGCCAGCTCTCCAACCCCTCTGTCATCTGGCGACTGTTAGTTTGTTCTCTGTGTCTATGAGGGGTTTTTTGTTTTTGTTTTTAGATTCCATATGGAAGTGAAACCATATGCTATTTGTCTTTGTCTTAAATACAAAGGGGGACCCCCCAAAACAAGTTATTTATAAAAATTGTGTATTTATTCTTAAATGTTGAAACTTCAGACACCTTCAAAGTACTTTCCATTTGATGAAATACACCTATTGAGACTTTTTTCTAATGCTTAAAACAGTTTCTGAACTCATCAATTTTGATGCCTTTTATAGTACTTTTGCTGTTTTTTGTTTCACTTCTTTCACATTGGCAAAACTTTTCTCTTTGAGAAATTTTTTTCATATAGGGAAACAAAGAAAAAGCCAGGGTGAAATCAGGTGAATAGGAAGGGTGGAGTGTGGGGTCATGATGTTCTTGTTCAAAAACTGCTGAACACACAGCATGGTGCGGGCAGGTGCACTCATAAATCACCCATCACAAAATGGGCAAACATGTTGAAACTTTTTTTTAATTCATTGAAGCTGAATGCTGCCTCTCACCACAACACAAGCTGGTTCACTGATACAGATGGGTCCCTAGAACACTCACCTACTGGGGGAAGCCTGTGTTATGAGGGGCTCACCCTCCAGAAGGTAATTATGGCTTTTTTGGGTCCATCCATGGATCCTTTTTTGGGTCCTCTGGATCCATCCAGGTTGTTGCAAATGGCAAGATTTTATTTTTTATGGCTGAGTAATGTTCCATTCTGCCGTTCTTTATCTCTTCATCCATCAGTGGGCACTTAATTTCTTCTATGTCTTAGCTGTTATAAACAATGCTACATACGATGAACACAGGGGTGCATAGGTCTTTTCCGAATAGTATTTTGAATCTCTTCAAATAAGTACCCATGAGTAGAATTGCTAGGTCAGTATGGTAGTTCTATTTTTAATTTTTTGAGGAACCTCCATGCTGTTTTCCATAGCAGCTGCATCAATTTATAATCCCACCAACAGTTCACAGGTATTCCCTTTTTTTACCCCACATTCTCCCCAACACTTGTTGTTTGTTGAAATTTGTTTATCGAAATTGGTTAAATGAAAAATTGTCCTCCTCCTTTAAATAGGAAAATGGTTCCTTTATGTGGAGAATTAGGTTTGTAAACCCAGGAGTCATGATTGACAGGCCACTGGGGAGTGTTAGCTCGTGTACTGGAGGGCAACTGCAGACAAAGCGCATGGATTCAAGGGTGATCCTTTCATAAGCTGATCTCATGGTGCCGTGGATGGTTCAGATGCTGCAGGAGAGGAACAGATTTCAGGTGGCCTAATAAGGCTGTCTTCCAAGACCTAGCATTAACAATGCCCTGCAGATCTTATTGAAAAAACGTGGTATAGACAACCATTACTGTTTCAACCCTCGTGCAGACAGAGCCCAGATTATCAGTTGGATTCACTGGAAGTGTGCCTTCCCTAGTGTGAAGACTTAGTCATAATTAACAAAGGACACAGGTGGGCACAATGCAACATGCACTCCATGTCTCTAGGAGGGTCTCTAGGAGGTGCTGCACTTGACAGAGTTCTCCAAGTCTCCTTTTCCAAATTATAAAATATGTTTTTTAGTGATAAGAGTTGGGCATTTGCAGAACAAGTTAGCACAGGGAAGGAGCCAGGTCTGGGAGTCTAATCAGTTCATACATCTTTGTCTTCCCGTGGCCCTGTTCTAGGTGCCTGTGTGCCTACAATGGCTCAGCCTGGCTGAAGTCCATAAATCACAAAGTTATTTATGATAGCGATTTGGAGGAGTACTGTTTGGGAAAAGCAAAATGCACACCACATGCAAAATTTAAAATTTTCTAGAGGTACACTAAGGAAGTAAAAGAAACAGTCGTAGCGAACTTTAATAATATACTGTATTTAGCCAACTATATTCAAAATAGTGATTCAGCATATAATCAATGTAACATCAATGTTACAATGTAACAGTGTATTTTACATGTCTGACACACCTTATTTGGACTACCCACATTTCAAGTGCTCAATAGTCCTATGTAGCTTGCTGCTACTTTAGCGGACTGCACAGTGTAAGTGACATTTTGCCACTAGAACCCTGGTCTCTTGAAATACACATGATTTTATTGTTATTAAAATGTCCCCTGAGTGAGAGCAGACACTCTTTCCCAGAGTTGCTGCCAAGATTGATGTTTGATGAGTTTAATAATACAGACTGTCTATTCTCAGATAGCTTTACCCTGTCTTTTAAGTGATTGCCAGCCATTGCCGTCTCCTGAAAGATAGCTCCCTCTAGTGTCTTTACTTGGGTTAGCAAGTCTTTTTTGGCATAATGTAAAGGTGCTCCGATGCTCAAGATGCCTTGTTTCACCATTTCTCCTCCCAGCCAGGATTTACCGTATATAGAACATGTTGGAACCGATTTCCAAACAGCTTTGTGATTTTCAGGTTAGGAAATCCGATCAGGACACTTAGCACCCATTTTGCAAGGTGAGGGGAGACTTCAGGATGAGACTGTCCAGCAGTCACTGCAGTCAGAGAGGACCAGGCGGGTTTTACCATTGGCTTTGAATGCAGAGGAGAAATCTGTGCGTAAATGCAGTGAACTTCTTTTGAACCCTCAGCGAAAGTGATCTCCCGAGTATGCCATTTCCGTTTTATTAGCGAGCTCCACGGTGCAGCTTCCTCCACTGGAATGTTTCTCTGACCATCAGTCACGCGAGTCTCCATGGGTATTTCTGGTTTCGGGATTGTCTGAAGTTTTCCTATGGTAGGAGCAATTTCTGTGAACACCCAACAACAAGCTTACAGTCATATTTCTAAAGGGCCGTATCAAACAGCTGCGTTGGACCACTTTGAAGTTCCAAATCCCTGCCGCCTCCACTGAGTAGCTGTATTGATTTCTGCCAACGGCTCTGGTCGGTGTGTGTTCTGGCCGCTGACACTTCTCCAGTCATTTGTTCACTGGGGTCATACGGCTCAAGAGGCTGCCTGATTGACAGCCCTTTATAAATCTTTTATTTGCTTATTTCTGTCAGGGCACAATTCAGTCTCCTGTTTCTTTCTGGCGACTTGGTGAATAGGACTAAAGGTATCTCCAAACAGGATATGTGATCTTGCCGTAACTCAGACAGTTTCTCCAATCTCTGGGCTGTTGAGTGGCAGGGTCAAAATCAGATTGTAAATTCTTTCTCATTCTCTGAGGACAGCCTCTTGTGGTTCTGCCTGATGTAATTTCCCAAATTTTCAGTGACCGGGGCAGGTTGTGAATTGTAATGGGGTTTATCTGCTGTGCTGCGTTGGCAGATGGACAGTCTCTGAATCTTCCTCTGAGGAGACAATTATGTGTCATTGATGATGCCAGCTTACTCTTAATGGTTATGAAGACCAAGTGCAGCCACACTGGCCTGTGACAGTGCATTGATGACTGTAAGTGTCATTGTGCAAACTCTGTTAGTACAGCCTGGAGGTACCTCCACATGAACACAAGCTCTTCTTGCCTGACTTCTGAAATAGGAGTAGAACAGAAAGCATAAGCTAAATGGTGGTGAATACTAGTGACCATTGGCCACTGCCCTTGTGAAGGTTTTCGTTTTTTAAATCCAAAGCGCGTCTGAGGCTAGTGGTGGATCTGCCTCGCTCAACTCCCAGTGGTCCACTCTCAGCATCTGTAAATTGTCTGCTTTGCCTTTTGGCTTGAAAGGGCTACTCTAAAGAGAATTAATAGAGATCAGTAGCCCTACTTCAACCATTAATGCTAATTAAAGTGTTAATCTCCTCTTGTACTCCTAGAATTCTATATTGTTTAATATTTTCTGCAGAGCAGGGCTTGGGAATTGTGGAGATCCTCGTTTAGCACTTCAACTGAAACCCAGCAGAGGGTGGACGTGGAATGCAGGCGGTTTAAGAATGCAGAGGTGGTGGCCTCCGTCTGCATGTGGCCTCCAACCCAGTTGTGCGTTTCAGTACAGGGGACGCACCCAGAGAGCACTGTCTCCCATCATGTTCTCTAAATTAGGCTTTAACCTTTATACAGCTATTATCTGTCACAGCACCTCCATACCCTCCAGGTTTCAGCTCTAAACCTTCCAAGGTCCCCCCTTCACCCCACCCCACCCCCACCACTGTGGGGACTGTGGTACACTGGGCACCAAGAGTTCTATGCAGCTTAGTCATTGCCCAGAGGTCACACTGCCAGTGCTATTTTTCAGTTTCTTGGATTCCCCTTCTGAGGTTCTAGTGAGCAGATCCCAAGCCCAGAATTAACTGAAGAAATATTTTGATTTTAACTGAAGGAATGAATTCAGCCAGTGTATGTATCTTTCATTCCAGATCATGATTGTTATAGTAGTTGGATTTGTGTCAGCCATGCTGGGTGATGTGCAGGGAATTTGAAGGGGCTTCTTAAGGTCTGTGGGTGTCCTGGCCAGAGATGAAGCTGCTTTTCCAACTCTCACGACATGAGACAATGCCACCCACATTCCACTGACGGTCCTATCCTTTCCTCCTTCTCCACCCCACTTTCCACCAGCAGTGAGACAGTTCCAGTGCACTGTCAATTATTACTTTCTTTCTTCCTTTGTATTTTCCCTCCCTAGTCTCACCTTTCTTTTTGTGGCATGCACATTTCTGCCATTGAACCTCCTGCCTAATAAATGAGCTTATTGTCTCTTGAGTATTTTCTTAACCCCTGGGTAGCAATAGAACACAATAACCCCAAGTTCAGGGAGCCTCCTCCATCACAGCATGTGCTTTGGTTTGGATCAACAGCGTCATGTTAGATGTAACTGTGACCTTGACTGTGGCTACAGTTTCTGGAGCATCTACCTAAGTTGCTGGGACTTGAAATACGTGCTGTGTGTTGTACACCAAACATGTCTCAATGAAATGGTTTAAAATGAAAGTAGACACAGTGCTCCAAAGGTCATGTGGAGTTGCCTTCACTTTGATCATTCCCACTGCTTCAGAAAGATGGTTCTGACTCAGCCTGCACCCATAGTAGGGCATAATTATCAGTGGGTGAGACAGGGACAGCAGCAAACACGTTATCTAGGAGGCTCCAAACCTGCATGTACAGCTTCCCGAGTGTTCTTTCCCACACCTAAGGGATTTTGTTTTGCTTTGTTTTGGAGTTTAGAGTGTACATGTGACAAGTGACTCAGGGAAGCTGCTGAGTTGCGGAGCTCCAGACGGAGAGCACAAACTTCAGCCCGTGATTTTTAGGATAATTTAATATAAACTACCTCGATGGACCAGGATACAAAGCTAAGGTCATTTCTGCATCAGTAATGGTGACAGCAAACTCTTTCAGGACCCTCATTTATCTTTTAGTGAGTATATTCAATCATTGGATATTGCACAGAATTCTGGTTGGGGTCAAACTTCTTCATGGATCCCTGAGGAGGGAGGAATGAATTACAGGTGCATGGTTATTCTTTCACATAATAGCTAGAAGGCCATTACATGGAAAGATTCTCCCTGAAATCTAATTTTTGCCTCAGCCAGGTCAATTTAGGAAGACTGGGCTGCCAGCAGCCAGCTCTCTAGTGCTGTCCAAACAGATAAAAGCCTGTGGTGTTGAGTAAGGTCCAGCCGGCCCTTGCTTTCTCTATGGAAACAGATGCTGTTCTGTGTGAAAACAACCACTTGCCCATGGACAAAGCTTCCACGAGCTGCTAGTGAGCATGGCAGTTAGAATGTTTTTTTCCCCTATGTTGGTGCTGCAGTAGGTGTAGCTTCGAAGTTGACCCCACAGCGATCCCGGTCTTCAGGTACGAGCCATCGCCAAGTCCTTTCCCTGTGAGTGTGGGCTGGCCTAGAATTTCGTTCCAGTAGAAGATGGCAAAGGCTATTATGCCCATGAATTGTGCCCATCAATGGATTATATGAGAATTCACTTCCATCTTAGTAGCAGATGCTTTGTCCTGCTGGCTTCCATGAAGCCAGTTACCATGCTGAGGAAGCCGGCATGACAAGGATGACTTCTAGCTTATGCCACCTGGAAGCTGAGGCCCCCAGCCCAACAGCCCAGAGGGAGTGGAATCCTGTCCATGACCATGCAAGGGAGCTTAGAAGCTGATTCTGTCCCACTCAAGTTCAGATGAGACCAGAACCCTGGGTGGCCACTTGATTGCCAGGTTTGAGAGAAACCCGGAGTAGAGGACCCAGTTGAGCTGTGCCTAGATTCCTGACCCACTAAAAACTGTAAGATAATGAATGTGGGTTGGTTTATGCATTAAATTTGTGACAAGTTTCCCCGCAACAATAAATAACTAATACAGAGATTCAGTAAATGTACAAGGGCTAAGTATGTGCATTGTGACTTTTCCCCTTTGCTTGTTTTGATGGTTATTTTTCACTCAGCTTTGAAGATGAGCTCATTCACTTAGTGGATCATGCCTTGACATAAATAGCATGAGAAATAAAGCAGCTTTTCTAGGTCAACAAGGAAACGGCATTGCTTTCTAGGTCAAGAAGGAAGAAGGTAACAGAAAGGGAGATGGTGTAAGAACACCGAGTCTGGGTTATTACCAAAGCTGACCTCAAATGCTGAGGCCATTGAAGATGACCTGGATGTGACCATTGGATTAAACCTTGCAGATGTGGAGTGACCAAAGTACATTAGGCTCTCCCAAGGTATGGCTTTAGGCTGGGAGTTTAGGAGGGAGCACAAACTGAGACTAAAAATGGGGAAGGAAATATCACAGTGGTGTGGTGTCCCACCCTCTGGCATCCCTGGGCCAAACTGTTAGTTTGGGCCAAACTGGAAGAAGAAGAGTTGTCTGGGGCCATACATTAAATACACAAACACTAATGAAAACTGATGAGCAAAAAAAGGTTTGAAGTACATTTACGATTTTGTGCTGGGGCATATGCGTAGCATCCAGGGCTGCATGCAGCCCACGGGCCATGGGTTGGACACCCATGGAAGTATGTAGGGATAGTTGGGAGGAAAGGGTAGCTAGGGTTTAAGTACAAGTTAAGGTGAATCCTAATGGGAACTTATGTTTATTAAAAGGACTTGAAGTTTATAATTACACAGTGAGCTCTATTTCATGAGGATGGTTTGGCAATTTTGCAGCTTACCATGTTACCACAAAAATGCATCACATGTTTCAGATGTGCTTGGGGGAAGTCCCATGTAGCTGAAGTCCCATGTGCTTGGGGGAAGTCCCATGTAGCTGATAGTATTTTTAGTCATAGGAACAGGACCTTCCATTTGCTGTGCCCCATTCCCAGACAGGTGAAAGCACCACAGATAAAACAGGAAGAAGGAAAGCTTTCATTCAATCTCGCATGCTATTTCTTTTTAAGAAACAGAAATGTAATATCTTCCTGAACTTCATCTCTGTGCCAATTTCCAACCATCAACGAGCACAATTTACTCAACAAATAAAAAAATTATTTACAAAAGCATAGATTCCATAGGCTTAGCAATTGAAAAATACAAGATGTTGCATTTCGAGCAGGTGGTGATCAATTTAAGCCAAAAATATCTATTGTTTCCAGGAAGCAAAGAAACATTCAAGTGACAAAAATATCTGGGAAAAACACAACCATATTTGGACACACCAGACACTTCTACATTGGATATCTACCAATTTTATAAGGAATAATACAACAGCAACAGTCTCCTCCAAAACAAAAGAACAAATTCTTCAAACACAGTATCAGTGTTATTTCAATTTATGATCCTCCATATTAAAGTATATCTCATATATAGAAAGTGAGAGAGAAACAGACCACTAAATTTACTTCCCAACATTAGATTATTTCTATATTTAAACATTCATGAAGTTCCCTTTCCTTTTAACTTCTTAAAATTTAAGCATAGTTGGTATACAATAGTATATTAATTTCATGTGTACAATATAGGGATTTAGCATTTTATACCTTGCAATGTAATTCTAGTAATTATCTGTCACTGTGCAAACTTATTACAATATTATTGATTATATTCCCATTCACTTTTTATTCTTACCCAACCCCCTCCCTCCTGGTAATCATCCTTTTGGTCTCTGTTTCTATGAGTCTGTTTTTGTTTTGTTTTGTTTGCTCAGTTCTTTTTCTCTTTTGAAGATTCTACATATAAGTGAAACCACATGGTACTTGTTGTTCTTTGCCTGACTTATTTCACTTAGCATGATACCCTCTAGGTCCATCTGTGTTGTCACAAATGGCAAGATTTTGTCCTTTATTATGGCATAATATTCTTGGCATTCAGTGTCTATATGTGTGTGTATATATGACATGTATAAATATAAACATCTTTTTTATGCATCCATCTATCAATGCATGCCAGGGTTGCTCTCATATCTTGGCTGTTTTAAATAATGCTGCAGTGAACATAGGGATGCGTATATCTTTTTAACTGGGTTTTCATTTTCACTGGATAAATACTCAGAAACAGCATTGCTGGGTCATATGGTACACCTAGGTTTAGTTTTCTGAGGAATCTTCACACTGTTTTCCATAGTGGCTGCACCAGTTTGCAGTCCCACCTATAGAGGACAGGGCTTCCCTTTTCTCCACATCCTCATTAACATATATTATTTGTTGACTTCTTGATGATAGCCATTCTGGATGATGTGAGGTGGTATCTCACTGTGATTTTTAACTTGCACTTCCCTGGTGAATAGTGATGTTAAACACTTTTTCATTCTGTTGGTCATTTGCAAGTCTTTTTCAGAGAAATGTCTTTTCATGTCCTCTGTCCATTTTTGAATTGAATTATTGTTTTGTTACAGAATTGTATTCATTTCTTGTATATTTTGTATATCAACCTTTTATCAGACATCATTTGCAAATTTAGTCTCCCATTTAGTAGGCGTTTTTTATTTTGTTGATGGTTTCCTTTGCTCTGCAGAAGCTTTTTAGTTTGATGGTGTCCCACTTGTTCATTTTTTCTTTTGTCTCCCTTGATCAAAGGGACCATATTAAAAAAAGATGTTACTCAGACTGATGTCAAATAGTTTATGACTTATGTTTTCTTCTAGAAGTTTTATGGTTTCAGGCCTTAAATTTAAGTATTCAACACATTTTGAAGTTATTTTTGTATACAATATAAGAGAGTGGTGCAGTTTCTCTTCTTTTCTTTTCTTTTCTTTTCTTTTTTCTTTTCTTTTCTGTACCTGTCCAGTTTTCCCGACAATACTTAATGAAGAGACTGTTGTTACACTATTGTATATTGTCTCCTTGTGGTAGATTAGTTGATATATAGTGAGGGTTTATTTCTAGGCTCTCTATTCTGATCCATTGATCTGTGTGTCTGTTTTTGTGCCAGTTCCACTGTAGTTTTATAGTACAGTTTGAAAACAGGAAGTGTGATATCTCCAACTTTGTTCTTCTATCTCCAGGTTGCTTTGGCTATTTGTGGTCCTTTTGGCTTTACATAAACTTTAGGGTTATTTGTTCTAGCTCTGAGAAGAATGTCATTGATATTTTGACAGGGATTGCATTGAATCTATAGATTACTTCATTTAGTATGGGCATTTTAATGATATTAATCCTTCTAATCCATGAGCATGGTATATCCTTTCATTTATTCATGCCTTCAGTTTCTTTCTTCAATGTCTTATAGTGTTTTGAATAAAAGTCTTTACCACCTTGGTTAAATTTATTACTAGGTATTTTATCTTTTTTGATGCAATTTTAAATGGAATTATTTTAATAATTTCTTCTTCCAATTGTTATTAGTGTATAGAAATGCAATGGATTTCTGTATATAAATTTTGTAATCTGCCTATTACTGAATTATATTATTAATTATATTATTTTATAGTAGATTCCTTAGGGTTTTCTGTATATAGTGTCATGTTATCTGCAACTAGTGAGTTTTGTTTCTTTCTTTCCAATTTTGATGCCTTTTATTGCTTTTTCTTGTCTTATTGCTGTGGCTAGGACTCCCTATATTATACTGAATAATAGTAGTCAGAGTGGTCAGCTTTATCTTTTTCCTATCTTAAATAAAAAGCTTTCAGTTTTTCACCACTGAGTATGAGGTTAGCTGTGGGCTTGCCATTTATAGCTGTTAGCAAGTCAAGGTAAGTTCCTCCTATGTGCCCTTTGTTGAGAGTTGTTATCATAAATGGATGTTGAATTTTTTCAAATGCTTTTTCTTCATCTGTTGAAAAAAATCACATAAGCTTTATCCTATGGTTTTATTGATGTAATGAATGACATGAGTTATTTTGTGGGTATTGAACCATCTTTGATTCCCTGCTCTAAATACCACTTAATCATGGCGTATAATCCTTTTAGTATAGTGTTGAATTTGCTTTGCTAGTATTTTGTTGAGAATTTCAACATCTATGTTCATTGAGGATATTGTCCTGTAATTCCTTTTATCCATAGTATTTTTGTATGGTTTGGGTATCAAGGTAACCTGGCCTCAGAGATTGTTTGGAAGCATTCTTCAAGTTTTTGGAATAGTTTGGGAAGGATAGGTACTAAGTCTTTTCTGAAATGTTTGGTAGAATTAATCTGTGAAATTATCTGGCCCTGGGCTTTTGATTGTTGGGAGTATTTTTGATTACTCCTTTAATATCATTGCTAGTAATTGATCTGTTCAGATTTTGTGTTTTCTCTTGGTTTAGTCTTAAAGTTGTCTGTTTCTAGAAATTTCTCCTGGATTGTCAAATTTGTTGGCATGTAGCTGTTCACAGTATTCTTTAATGACCCTTTGTATTTCTGTGGTGTCAGTTGTAGCTTTCCCTCTGTCATTTCTAGTTTTATTGATTTGCATTCTCTCTCTTTTCTGCTTGATGAGTCTCACTAGAGGCTTATTAATTTCATTTTTCCTTTAAAAAAAACAGCTCTTAGTTTCATTAATCTTTTCTACTGTTTTCTGTGTTTCTTAAAAAAATTCCATTCTAATCTTTATTATTTCCTTCCTTGTACTTAGTGTTTTGCTTGTTCCTTTTTCTATAGTTATTTAGGTATACTTTAGGTTACTTTATTTGGGATTTTTCCTGCTTCTTGAGGTAGGCCTTTATGACTTTAAACTATCTCCTTAAAACTGCATTTGCTGCATCCCATAAATTTTGTGAGGTTGTGTTTTCATTTTTTTTTTGCCTCTAGGTAGTTTTTGGCTTTGTGTTGGGCCCTTTGGTTGTTTGGAAGCATATTTGTTTAATCTTCACATACTTTGATTTTTTATTTCATTTTTCTTCCTGTCGATGAGTTTTGATTTCATGTCATTGTGGGCAGAAAAATATACCTGATATATTAATAATTTCAATCTTCTTGAATTTATTGAGGCTTGTTGTGTGGCCTGGTATGTGATCTGTCCTGGGAAAATGTTCTACGTGCACTTGAAAAAAAAAAGTGTTACCTACAGTTTTTGGATGAGATGCTCTGGAAATGTCTATTAAATTAAAATAGTCTGATGTGGCATTTAAAGCCATTATTTCCTTATTAATTTTCTGTCTGGATGATCTATTCATTGAGGTAAGTGGAGTACTAAAGTCCTCAACTATTATAGTATTACCATTAACTTCGGCCTTTATGCCCATTAATATTGGCTTTATATACTTTGGTGCATAGATATTTACCAGGTGGGGCAGCCCTGCACACATGTGTGTGCTCAGTAGTACCTCTCTCACTATCCCTGCATGTGGCTGCCCTTTGCTGGCTTTGCACTTTCTTTGGGTGAGGCAGCACTGTGTGTATGCAGCAGTACCCACGATCTCACACTTTCTCCGGACAGGGCAGTTCTGCCTGTTGTATTACAGCATTTTGCTAGCTCCGCACTCTCTGCAGGAGTGGAAGCCCCATGTGAGCACACAGTAGTGTCCCACAGTCTTTGGACTTTCTCTGAATAAGGTGGTTCTACAGGCAGGTACCATAGCACTTTGCTAACTCTGTCTTCTGTAGGTTGGGGGGTCCTTTTATGTGCAGCCCAGTGCAACCTGCTGCCCCTGTGGGAACAATCTTCAGGGGCCAGGAACCCCTGTATGTATGCTAGGGCACCTCCACTTTCTGCTGGGTCTAGCTCTAGGAGGGATGGTTGGGGGACAGGATACAGTGTCCTGAAGGTCTGCTGGAGACCTGGGTGGAGCTCCTGGCCACTGGCCACTGCAGGAGGAGTGATGTAAAGTAAACAATGGTGCTCACCAGTTCCTTCTGTCTGGATTGTTCCCTCAGCTCTGGCAGAGCTGTTGTGGCTTCCTGACCTCCTGTATGTGGCCCTTCGCTCTGGTTTGCTGTGCAGAAGCTATTCAACGGGCTCACAGCTGTCTCTCAGGAGGATTTGCTCTGGATAGAGGTGCACGTCAGATGTGTTCTTGAGAAGGGGAAGCTCAGAGTCCGCTTAGGCTGCCATCTTGGACCTGCCTCAGATGTAAAATCCAGCATTAAATATAATTCTTAAATCTGAATAATTTTGTTTATATTTTTGTGGAACTTTTTGGAAAATGACAAATTAACATGGGAATCTAACCTCCCCTCTTCTTCTTAAAAAATTCCCATGTCTTGGTGGACATAACCAAAGTAAGTTCAGAATATGATAAAAACATAGGTAAATGCACATCACAGATAATAGGAAGTGAAAGAACATAATTTGAAGCTTTTCTGCTAGAAAAGAAGCAGGATCAGTTTGAGCTAAGAATTTAAAGGTTACCTAGCAACTCTCCTTTTTGATGAAGCCATGACATGTCATTTCTGTTGGATATAATTGGAATGCGTTCTCTAAGACATTTAATGAGGGAAAAAATATTCATAGCCTGGAAGTTAGGGAAGGCTGAACCAAATGATAACTATGCCATTTGATAATCTGTTTGTCACTAAATATCAAAATCATCTGGAATACTTAGGAAAGCCCCAAGAACACAGTAAGTCTTCAAGAAATATGTGGAATCAGCCCTGGCTGGTGTAGCTCAGTGGATTGAGTGCAGGCCTGTGAACCAAAGAGTCACTGGTTTGATTCCCAGTCAAGGCACATGCCAGGGTTGCGGGGCAGGTTCCCAGTAGGGGGGCACATGAGAGGCAACCACACATTGATATCTCTCTCCCTCTTCCTTTCTCTCTTCCCCCTCATAAATAAAATCTTTTAAAAGAGAGAAATATGGGGATCATTGTAATGCATATCTGATAAGGATCAAGTAGCAGTATTAAGTAGCTGTGGCAGGATCACAGTGAAGCTCCTTCCTGTTACTGGGCTGCCAGTCTGTGGGGCAGCAGGAGGTTGCCACACTGATGGGAAGCTGTTATTAATTCTCATCACACCTGGAACTCTTCATTCCCAGAACTTGATGAAAGTGAAGGTTCAATGTCATTTGTGACACAATCTGTTTAATGCCCCTCCCCCAGCAGAAAGAAAGTGTATTTGTTGTCTGTCAGTCCAAGCTTGGTGACGAACGAGGCATCTGTTCATGGCTCAAGCTGGAACACGATGGAGCCCCACCCAGCACACCCACTTATTCAGTTCCCTGAGACTCAGTTGCCTTAATGTTGGTCCCAACACCTGTGTTAGTCTGTGACAAACAAGTGGAGTTAGTCTCAGAATAAAAGAGAGAATTTCACACAGTAAGTTTCTTTTTAAAGACAGAATTACCCTCTAGTAGTAAAGTTACTTAGCTTTTTGATTTGTTAAAATTACCTTCATACTTTTAAATGGCAGTGGGAGCCAGTGCAAGATGTGTGTGTGTGAACGTACGAGTATGTTTGCATGCTTACTCACCTCCTCTGGTTTTAATTTGCAATATAAAGTAGTGAGAGCATTTTACTCTCACACTTATCTGCATGTGAGAATGCATGTAATGTGTGTGTGTACAAATGTGTGTGCTTTTAAATGATTTTTGAAATTCAGAAGTCCCGGAGCTGCAGCTGCAGAATGTATTTTCCATATAATTCGTCTTGGATGTACTAGGATATCTCTTTCCAAGTTTTGTTATTGTTTGAATTCTTATTCAGAGATGCATGACCTTTGTATATTTGCTGTGATCTTCTGCAAGGCTATGTGTTATGCTGTGGAGTTCCGAGGCTTCAGTCTTCAGAGTGTATATATGTGCACACTTTAACAACAGGTAGTTTTTGCCTGGGGGCAGGTAGAAGGCTAATTTGTACATATCCTATGGCTTTTTCAGCGTCTTCTCCTAACAAAGAATGAAATTCTGCCTGTGGCTGGCTGGTACAGTGAACTTACAAAGGGTGACATAGAATGCCTACACTCCAATAATCATCAGTGAATATAACTTGATTTGTTGAAACTAACCAAAGATTATGGTTGAGTGAAATGATACATTTAGACCTGAAGTGTTTTAATCCATCTGTCTCCCTGGGTGCTCTAAATTCTATCCTTATTGCGCCAAAGGAACCCAGCCTTCTGGCACCATCATGGAACGCCGCTTCTCCTGAAACATAATTGTCTCCATCATTGTCTTTGCAACTTTGAGGGATGATTTAATAGACAAGGTGAAACCTATGTGATTTAGTATAAAATGTTGTTGAAAAGGTTAAGTGCTTTCCACAGAGTCTTTGTGATGCTTGTGGGGAAGTTTTTCTCAGGAGAAGTGGGGATAATTGCATTTCATCTGTGCATGGACTCTGAAAGAGTCTTCACTGCACGCCCCTAACACTGGAGGGCAAGTGCACCCCATCACGGAACCGACTGACGAGGAGAGCGGCTGGTGCCACTGACCTTCAGTGACCTTGTGTAAAGCAGAGCCCACCCTGTACTCAGTGTGTTTGTTTCAGCTTTACCTGATTTTTCCTATTTAAGTTTATTGTTATTTTAATTTCATCATCCTCTATAATAATTTTGAACATTGCCATAAATCTATTTTTGGAAGATGCTAGGATAAATTGTTAACTTTAAAAAATATGTACATTTAGAATATAAGTATAGATTTAATTTTATAAGTAAAGTATGAGATATATCATAATGCATTAAATTATATATAAGAAAATATAAACATTCAAAATAAAAATATACATATATAAAGTATATATATTTTAAGCATTGGACACAACTGTTGAGATATTTATGAAGGGTTATGGGTATAAAGTTATAAATAGTTAGGAATATGAAGATGTTTGTAGTTTAAACTAAATAACCCAAGGAAGAAAGATCATTTTGTTAGAAGAATAACAAGTGAAACTGCAGACCGAGGAAAATAAATGACGTGTTTACACATGCCTCTCTGCTTCTGCTCCTGTGCTTTTCTGTTAACTCTGAATATACCAAGGATAAATATTATTGAAGATAATTACTTGCCTTGGGGAATATCATGAGTGTTTTCTCCCCTCAAACACAAACAATAGACTGTTGTGTTCCATCCCATAATTTCTAGAATCAATCGGTTGTGAGGAGACATCACAGTACCCAGCAACGAGTCTGAGCTGCAGGATGCTGACTTAAATTAAGCCCCGAGATGCCTGAAAGAAATGACTCCAGGGAGCGAACAACCCAGAAGAAGGTCAATAAGCCTCCGTATACTCTGGAGATAGAAAACTTGCTCCTAAAAAATTGACTCTTTTCCACAACAACAAGGAAAGAGGGAATCGGATTGTAAGATACATAATTTCTTCCCTGATAAATGTATCTCTTGTAATTATAGTTGTTTCCATGGTGACTGCCACCACTGTTCAGAACAAGATATTTCCTAAATGCTAATTTTTAAAAGGAAAATTACTGTACTTTCTTATGAAAAAAAATATACCAAACACCAAACACTCATAACTATTGTAGTGCAAAGGGAAACTATTTTTTCACTGTGATGTTGCACAATTATCTTTGCACTTTTCAAGGTAGCTTGTGTACAAATTGATCTATGATTTGTCTTTTCTGAAATGGAGGGCATGGGTAGATCATGAGATCTGATTTATTTGGCAAGATCTGTAGATAATAGACTTTGAATAGTGTTATAAGTAACACAATATGTTAGTAAAATAAGGTATATCTATTATATATAATATGCATTTTTAAAGTGACATGAAGATTTAAAGACACCTGCAAAATCAACAGCAAAACTCTTGATATTCTCAAAATAGATTTCCCCTGTATTTTTTAAAGAATGTAGCTTTCTTCCAATATACAACAATTGTAGGTCATGAAGATAATGATTACTAAGTTGAACCACATCAAAGTTGAGAATTTCCATTTATTACATAGAATACTAGAAGAGCAATTTTAAAAACTGGATGAAAAGAAGTGTTTGTGAGGGCGTGGAGCAGCAGGCACTGCCGTCCACAGTGCACAGGGGCGCTTTGGTGGTACAGTCATTCTGGAAAAGCGCTCACTGCAGAGGTTGGAGAAAAAGTGTTTGGATTACACTTGATAAAATACAGCTGAAAGTCTGAGAAATAAGATTTTAAAATTTTTTTAGTTCATTAGTGTATTTTGTGAAATAGCTTTGATTCCATAAATACACGAAGATATGGAAAACCTAATGTGATCATTTGGATTGTCTTTTATTCCCGGATTACAGCGAAGTGTCACACTTCAACACTTTGGGTATTGTTTTAGCCTTTGAGATACAAAGCTTTAGATAAAAGAGGTGGGTATTAGAGAATGGATCTAGATATCAACCATTCTCAGTAAAGAATAGTTGTTCATAATGTAGAAAAGAGATCCTTAATTGACAGCAAAGATGAAGTAATGTTAAAAACAGTTCTGAGCTCAGAATTCTCTAGTGTCAGAAGTCAGAGCTAGAAGATGGAGATGTGTAAAAGCTAAGTGTCATAGCTAAACTTCTGGTGTAATACCTGAATTTCATGGGAAAAAAGCCCATCAGAGAGCAAGACTATTGAAATTATGAGTTTTAAAAATAAAAATGTCTATTTTCCCAAGGTATCTTCAACAAATGGTGTTGGGAAAACTGGATATCCATACACGAAAGAAGATATTCAACCCTTATTTTTATTTAAAATTTTCTACTGTTTACAGTTATCACCATTTTCCCCCATTACTGTCACCTGTCCTACCCACTGCCCACTTCCCAACTCCCACATCCACGTCTCCCCCTCCCCCTCCCCCCATTGTCTTTGTCCATGGCTCCTTTATACATGGTCCTTGACTTGTCCCCTCCGCTTCTTTCCCCCATTTTCCCCTTCCCCTCTGGTCACTGCCAGTTTGTTCTTTATTTCCAAGTCTCTGGTTCTGTTTTGCTTGCTTGTTTGTTTTGTTGAGTAGATTCCACTTATAGATGAGATCATATGGTAGTTGTCTTTTACCTCCTGGCTTATTTCACTTAGCATAATGCTCACCTCTTCCTACCTTGTTTTACACTTCATGGGAAGATCAACTCAAATGGATTAAAGGTTTAAACATAGCACCTGAAGCTCTAAAACTCTTAGGTGAAAACATAGGGGAAAGCTTTATGACATTGACCTAGGTAATGGTTTCTTGGACTTGACACCAAAACCACAAGCAACAAAGGCGAAGATAGACAGATGGGACTGCATCAAACTAAAAAGCCTCTGCACAGGAAAGGAAGCCATTGACCATGAAAAAACAACCTATGGAGTGGGAGAAAATAGTCATGAACCATGTATCTGATAAGGCAGGGGTCCCCAGCTTCCAGGCTGCAGACCCATACCGGTCAAGGTCTGTTAGGAACTGGGCTGCACAGCAGGAGGTGAGCTCGAGTGTGATGCACTTGAACCATCCCGAAACCATCCTCCCTTTCTTGGTCCACGGAAAAATGGTCTTCCATGAAACTGGTCCCTGGTGCCAAAGAGGTTGGGGACATCTGTGGTAAGGTGTTCATCTACAAAAGAACTTCTACAGCTCAACAGCAAAATGAATACATATATGATCTTAAATAACCCAATTAAAAATGGACAAACTGGAATAGGTATTTCTCCAAAGTTGGACATACAAATGGCCAACAGAAATACACACTGTGAGATTTTGTGTTTGCTTATATGAGGTATCCCAAACAACCCAACTGATAGAAACAGAGGAGCATGGTGGTTGTGAGGATCTGGAAGGAGGGAGAAGCAGGCAGGCCCTGCTTGGTGGGTGTCAGGTTTCAGTCACACAAAGGGGATAAACAATCCCCTGTACCAACCACACTGCCAGCAGCAAACTCTTCCGTGCTGTTCACTCAAAAGTTCAGTAGGGTAGAGCTCATGTTAAGTATTCTTCAAAAAATAAAAAAAATATATATCTAGTGGCTAATAAGTTGTAGCATAGTTTTTTTATTTTAATTGTTGTTCAAGGACAGTTTTCTGCCTTTTACTCCCATCCCTGCCCATCTCTGCAGCCCTCCCTGCATCCCTCCCATTTCCACCCTCCTTTTTTTTGTCCATGTATCCTTTACACTTGTCCCTGACAACTCTTCCTCTTTTCCCCTGAAATTCCCTCCCCTCTCCCCTCTGGTCACTGTCAGCCTGTTCTCTATTTCAGTGTCTTTGGTTATATTTTGCTTGTTTGTTTGTTTTGTTGATTAGGTTCCTGTTAAAGGTGAGATCATACACCAGTCAGAATAGCCATAGTAAACAAAGCAATAAACAACAAGTGTTGGAGAGGTTGTGGAGAAAAGGGGACCCTAGTTAACTGTTGGTGGGATTGCAGACTAGTACAACCACTATGGAAAACAGTATGAAATTTTCTCAGAAAACTAAAAATGGATCTGCCTTTTGACCCAGCAATTCCACTGCTAGGATTATATTCTAAGAACCCTGAAACACCAATCCAAAAGAACCTATGCACCCCAATGTTCATAGCAGCACAATTTACAATAGCCAAGTGTTGGAAGCAACCTAGGTGCCCATCAGTAAATGAATGGATCAAAAACTATGGTACATTTACACAATGGAATTCTATGTAGCAGAGAAAGAAGGAGCTCCTGCTCTTTGGGGCAGCATGGATGGAACTGGAGAGCATTATGCTGAATGAAATAAGCATAGTTTTTATTAAAACCAAAAACAATTCTGACATAGATTTTGAGGAAGAACTTGTTTTGAGTACTTTAAATGAAAGATTACATAGTAGTAGTCCCAAAGTCAATTAGAAAGTAATTATTGATAATGAGAACTAATAACACATACTATTTGCTGGATGTATAGTTAGCTAGTTATGTGGAAAGCAATGAAAAGAAGAAAAAATGTTTTTTAGTATTAGAAGAAAACATATATTGGCACTGACCTGTTAATTGCTTTTCAGAGTAATAAACCAGTATTTTTTCTGACTAAGGAAAGCTAAGGATACACGAGTGAAGTAATACCAAGGATAAAATTTCCTCCAACATGTACTATTTTACAAGATAATTTGTACAATTTGATTCTACAGAATTGACTTGATTCCTTAAATTTGATTTCCTTTTTAACTTTTATTTTTCAATTACGGTTGACTTATATTAGTTTCAGGTGTACAACACAATGATTATACATTGTGCTACCTACACAGTGATCTCCATGGTAAGTTGAGTAGACATCTGACGATACATAGATACTACAATACAGGGTGGGCAAAATTAGGTTTATCGTTCTAAATACGTGAAACATTTACTGTATTATTTAGTAATTACTGTGTTATTTACTTGTATTATGGCTGTAACCCTACTTTTGCCTATGCTTATATTATTTATTATGCTGTACTTTACACCCCCATGACTGTTTTTATAACTGGTAATTTGTACATCTTAATCCCTTCACCTTTTTCACCTATCTTTTCAACCCCCTTCCCATCTGGCAACAGTTGGTTTGTTCTCTATCTATGAGCTTGCTTCTGTTTTGTCTGTTCATATATTTTGTTTTTTAGTTTCCACTTGTACATGAAATCATAGGGTATTTGTGTTTTCCTGTTTGACTTATCTCACTTATCGTAATACCCTGTAGGTCCATCCATGTTGTACTGCTTCTTCTACATTCTTTATTCTTGATGGACACTTATAGCACTCCCATATTTCAGCTATTGTAAATAATGCAGCAGTGAACATAGGGGTGCAGATGTCTCTAGAAATTACTGTTTTGAATTTTTTCAAAGAAACACCCATAAGTAGATTTGCTTAGTCACATGGTAGTTCAATTTTTAATTTTTTGAGGAACTCCCATACTGTTTATTGTAGTGATTATGCCAGTTTATGAATCTCACCAGTTATGCACAAGAATTCCCTTTTCTTCACAGCCTTGCCAGTGCTTGCTTGTTAATTTATTGATGATAGCCATTCTGACAGGTGTGAGATGATATCTCATTGTGGTTTAATTTGCATTTCTCTGATGATTAGATGTTAAACATCTTTTCATATGCCCAATGGTCATCTGTATGTCTTTGCAGAAATGTCTATTCAGTTCCTCTGCCCATTTTTTATTCAAATTGTGGGTTTCTTTGGTGTTAAGTTGTATAAATTTCTTATTTTGGATATCAGCCCCTTATCAGATATATCATTAGCAAATATCTTCCTCCATTCAGTAGGTTGTCTTTTCATTTTGTTGATGGTTTTCTTTGCTGTGCAAAACCTTTTTAGTTTGATGAAGTCCCATTTTATTTTGTTTGTGCTTCACTTGCTCCAGAAAATGTAACCAAAAAAAATATTACTGAGAGCCATATCAGAGTTTACTGTCTATTTTCTTCTAGGAATTTTATGGTCTGGGTCTTGTATTTAAGTCTTTAATCAATTTTGAGTTTGTTTATTCTTGTATATTGAGTGAGAGAGTGATCAGTGTCATTCTTTTGTGTGCACCAGTTCAGTTTTCCTAGAACCATTTATTGAAGAGACTGTCTTTACTCCTTTGTCATAGATTACTGGACCATATAGGCATGAGTTTATTTCTGGACTCTCAATTGTGTTCCATTAATCTGTGTGTCTGTTTTGATGCCCGTACCATACTGTTGTTGAATATGATGGCCTTGTAGTATAGTTTGATATTAGGAAGCACAAAACCTTCAGTTTTGTTGTTCTTTCTCAAGATTACTTTGGTTATTTGGGGCCTTTTGTAGTTCCATAGAATTTTAGGGCTTTATGTTCTAGTTGTGTAAAAAATGCCATTGGTATTTTGATAGGGATTGCTTTAAATCTGTAGATTGCTTTAAGTAGCATGGATGTTTTAATTATGTCAATTCTTCCTATCAATGAGCTCGGTAAGTCCCTCCATTTAGTTGTATCTTCTCCACTTTCTTTCTACAGTAGTGTCATATAATTTTCCAAGTAGAGGTCTTTTACCTCCTTAGTTAGATTTATTCCTAGGTATTTTATTCTTTTTTTGATGCAACTGCAAGTAAGAATGTTTTCTTAATTTTTCATTCTGATAGTTTGTTAATGATGTATAAAAACACAACAAATTTTGGAATATTAATTTTGTATCCTGCTACTTTACTGAATTTATGTCATCAGCAAATAGTGACAGCTTTGTTTGTTTGTTTATTTATTCCTTTCCAGTTCAGATGCCTTGTCTTTGTCTTATTAGATTGCTGTGGCTAGGACTTCCAGTGCTATGTTGAATAAGTATGATAAAAGTGGACATCTTTGTTGTGTTCCTGATCTTAAAAAAGCTTTCAGCTTTTCACCCTTGAGTATGATGCTAGCTGTAGGTTTATATGGCCTTTCTTATGTTGAGGTATGTTTCCTCTATCCCTGATTTGCTGAGATCATTATAATTATCATTAATGGGTATTACATTACATCAAATGCTTTTTCACATTTATTGATTTTTCTACATTATATGAGTTTTATCTTTCCCTTTTTCTATGTAGTATATCATATTAATTGATATACAGGTGTGGAAATAACCTTGCATTCTGGGAATAAATCTCACTTTATAATGGTGTATGATATTTTAATGTATTGGTTATTTGGTTTGCTAATATTTTCTTGAGGGTTTTTTGTTAATGTTAATTAACAATACTGGCCTATATATATATTTTTTATAGTGTCTTTTTCTGATTTTGGTATCAGGGAAAGGCTGGTTTTGTAAAGTTGGCATAGGAGCCTTCCCCCTCTTCAATTGTTTTTGAATGGTTTGTGGAAGATGGGTACTAATTCCTCCTTGAGTATTTGATAAAATTCACCTGTGAAACTATCGGCCCAGGGTTTTGTTGGAAGTTTTTCATTACTGATTTGATATCGTTAGTAGTTATTGGTCTGTTGAGATTTTCTGTTACTTTCTGATTCAGTCTTGGAGGGTTGCGTGTCTCTAGGAATGTATTCATTTCTTCCAGTTGTCCAGTTTGTTGGCATATAACTATTCATAGAATTTTCTTCCAATCCTTCGTATTTATGTGGAGTCAATTGTGACTTCTTTCTTTTCAAATTTTACTTATTTGTGTTCTCCTTTTCCTGATGTGTCTGGTTAAAGGTTTGTCAATGTTGTTTATCTTTTAAAGAATCAGCTCTGATTTCTATTGATCTTTTCTGGTTTTGATTTTTTTTTAGCTTTTATTCTGTTATTTCTGCTCTTTATTGTTTACTTCTTTCTACTCACTTTGGGCTTTGCCCTTTTTTCTAGTTGTTTTAGGTGTAAGATTATATTGTTTATTGGAGTATTTTTTCTTTTTAAGGCTGGCCTAAATTGCTATAAATGTCCTTGCTTTGGCTGTGTCCCATCAATTTTGGTATATGTGTTGGTTTTTTTTTTTTTTTTTTTTTTTGGTCTCAGGGTATTTTTTGTTTTCTTCCTTGATCTTGTTGCTGACCCATTCATTGCTTAGTGGCGTGTTATTTAGACTCCACATTTGTGTTTTTCAGTTTTCTTTTTGTAATTGATTTCTAGTTTCAAACCATTGTAATCAGAGAAGATGCTTGATATGACTTTAGTCTTCTTAAATGTGAGACTTTTGTGGCCTAACATGTGGTCTATCCTGAAAAATATCCCATATGCACTTGAGAAGAATGTATATTTTTCTGCTTTAGTTGAACATGTCCTAAAGATCAAGTCACTCTGGTCTCTTAAGGCCACTGTTGCCTGGTTGATTTTCTGACCAGATGATATGTCCATGATGTGAATGGGGTGTTGAAATTCCCTATGATGACTGTATTACTATAGATCTTCCCTTTATGTACATCAATATTTGCTGTATATGTTTAGGTGCTCCTATGTTACCAAGTTAGGAAAGCTCTCAGTCATTCCTTCAGATAGGTTTTCAACCCCTTGTCCTCTCTATTGTTCTCCTGGCACCCCTGTGATATGAATGCTATTATGATTGAGGTTGTTCTAAAGGTCTCTTAAACTATCCTCATTTTAAAAGTTCTTTTCTTTCTGCTGTTCTACTTGGGTGTTTTCCACTACCTTATCTTCCAGAACTCTGATTTAATCCTCTGCTTCACCAAGTTTGGCATTTATACCCTGTAATATATTCTTTATTTCTGATATTTCATTTCCAACTGGTTCTTTATGTTTTCTATATCTTTGTTGAGGTTCTCACTGAGTTCATCTATCCTTTCCCTAAGTTCACTGAGCATCATAATAACCAGTGTTTTCAATCCTGTATCTGGTAGATTGTTTGTCGCCATTTTGCTTTGTCCCTTTCCTGGAGTTTTGTCCTGTCCTTTCATTTGGGACATGTGTCTTTGCCCCCTCATTTGGCTGCCTCCCTGTGTATGTCTCTATGTGTTAGGTAGATCCACTGTGTTTCCCTTATGTGGCAGGTGCTCTGTGAGGCTCAGGGGCACACTCGCCCCATTCACCAGAGCCGGGTGCACCTGGAGTGGTGGGTTGTGCGCTCTCCCATTGTAGCAGAGCTTTGATCACTGTGGGCACATCCGTGGGTGCGATAAACCCTCGGGCTGGCTGACTTAGATGCTGGCCATGACCACAGTGGAGAAGCAGTTGTGCAGGGGCTTACCCCACGGAGTGGGAACTGCTTTACCAGGGGCCTATTGTTAGCTGACTCTGCCCTTTCACTGTGTCATTTGTGGAGCTGGTGGGGTGATGCTCTGGTGCGGTCTGAAGCTGGCCACTGGGTATGTTGGTTCTCAGGCCTCTTAGGAGGGGCCTTGGTGTAGACCAAGGTCAGCTGCCATTTGTGCCCAGCTTGGGGCCACCTGGTGGGAACTGCAAAGCGATCTGTGACTGGGTGCCATTTGGAGGCACTTGGAAGAGGCTATCTTGTAAGCTGAGGTCAGCTTCCAGCGGTGCCGAACTTGGCACCCTTTGGTGAGCACCGTGATATGAGCTGAGGCCAGTGCCACTAGTGCTGGGTTTGTGGCCACTTACTTGAAACTACATTCCAAGACAACCCTGGCTGTAGCTTATGCCAGGCTTGGGGCCACCTGATGGGAGTTACGATGCAAGTTGAAACTGGCCTCTTGTACCAGACTTGGTGCCTCTTAGCAAGTGGTACAGAGCACGCTGAGACCAGCTGTTGCTTGTCGGGGGTTTGTGGACCTTTGAAAGAATTTAGGAAAGTCCTCAGCACAGCTGCGGCAGGTTGCTTGCATGGGAGAGCTGCTGGAAGTGGCTGAGCTGGCTGTCAGGTTAGTTGGGGTGGGGTCTAGGGATCACCAGGGCCAGGTGAATGGTGTCAGCCAAAGTAACGGAGAGCCCAGATTTGGCCTCTGCCTGCAGCACTTCTGTCCCTGGGGAGACCTGCCCTGCCCCCTGCCCCTCCAGCTACTCAATAGTGGTCCTTCCTGTATTTCCCTGGCACTTAGTGAGTTGCTGCCCCTGCACTGGAGCTGAGAGTGAGGGAGTTTTTTTCGCAAGCCAGTCCATGCTCAGTCCCCTCCAGAGGGACACCTGGGGCACCAGTAGCCCTGTCTTACTCAGATGCACTCCCCATTTGTTTTCACAGCCAGATGTTACCGGAGCTTGTCTTCCCAGCACTGCTGCCCTGGGCCTGGGCCAGGGAGTCTGGTGTGGGGCTGGGGCCCCTCACTCCTCAGGGGGCACCTCTGCAGCTCTGACAGGCTCCCAATTCCTAATTGCCACGCCATGGGTGGTGGGTATGGGACCTCCCTGTTCTGCATCTCTGCCCCTCCTCCCAGTCTCACTGTAGCTGAATCTTAGTTTTAGGACTTCTGTTCAGCTAGTCCTCAGGTGGATCTCAGGGGTGGTGGTTCTATGATTTGGTTGTAATTTTGATCTGATTGTGGGAGGAGATGAGCACAGCATTTACCTCCTCTGCCTCTTGACGGGATGTTCCTTAGATTTGACTTGGTTGCCATTCAGTTTTGCAAACAACCCCCTGAAAAAGCCAGGTGACTAAATCCACCACAGAGTTATTTTAGGAATAGAGAAATCACATGACCCTGTTATCATGGTGACATTCACAGCTGACATCTGTTGGTGCTAGCCTGTGCCCACGCATGTCTTGGGGTAAAAGCTTGAAGACCTGGTCCATTCCCACATACTACTGACACACGAAGAGGCTGACCCTTCAGGATCATTTTAGTAAAACCCTCTGGGAAGCGAGAGAATGTTGGGTGTTTTGGATAGTCTCCCAAGATAAGCCACCTGCCATTCCTTCTCTCCCTGTGCCCACAGGCTGCTTCTCACATCAAGATATGGTGTCCAGTCTACCCACACCCCAGCCCTCCTGAATACTGGGCTGTCCTTAGTGACCTGCTTGACTGATAGAACACAATGGAATTGGTGTTCTGAGATTTTGAAGGCCAGTCATGAGAAGCTGGAGGATGGCCTATTGGTTTTGTTCCAGGGAAAACCAGGCCACATAAGGACTCCTGGTCATTCCTCAGCTGTCCCAGCCACTGAGGTGCTCAACATGAGTCACTAGTTCCAGCCACCCTCTGGTGGCCACTAGATATGAGACCCCAAGTGTGAACTGTCTAGCTGAGCCCACTCAACCCACATAACCACGACAAGTAACAAATTATTGTGTTAAGCCTCTATGGTGGTGGTGGTGGGTTATTCAGTGGTATAAAACCAAACATCTCGACTTCAAGTGAGAATATTTAGCCTTTTCCCATATCCATTCAGCATTTTAAAAATCTACAGAAGTATCGTCTTGGCACGTTTCTTGTTGATGTTCGTCTAATTAGCACACAGCTAAATTATATGCCTGGTGTGCCTTTCCTTCAGGCTCCATGTCTTGTGTAGGTGTGTGTTTTCTGTGGCTGTCAGCTCAGTGATGTTGCGAGCCTGTGGATCCCTTTTAGACCGCCGCACACATTATTTTCTGGCATGCTTTGATTATATCTCCTTCACTGTCTATCTCTGAACTGTTTATAGTCAAAATTGATGTAGTGAAGGAAGCCAAAAAAAAGAGCCTACAAATAAATATCAGAGCAGAATATGTATTTCTCTCTCCTTGTCATAGTAGCCATTAATAACACAATCTGTTGATTCTCTCAAGTCAATTTCCTCAAAATATACTATAGTTTCTTCTACATAAGACAAATATTGGCTTCAATTTGCATTTTTCCTTATTATCAGCAAGGTTGAACATTTTCTTTGCATGTGTTTATTGCTTTTCAGGTGAATTGCTCAGACATATTTTGTGCATTATTGATTTTTAGGATTTCTTTATTCTGGCTCTTTGAATAAGCTATAAAGACACTCCTTGTCTGTGTCTTATATTTTGAATCTTTATGAGTTATTTTATTACACAGATGTAGCAGAATTTCCTTTATCATTGCTTTCTTTAAGCAACTCTTCTTTACTCTGAGGATAACTATTTATACATTTCCTAGATATTTTAAATTAGCTTTACTCATAGAAGTATTTTGAATATTTGGGCTTGACTGTGGCATGTGATAAAAGCAAGGGATGTATATTTTTCCCCATGGATTTTTATTTTCTCATTAGTGTTTAATAAAAAGTCATCGTTTCCCAGTCATCTGTAAAACCACGTCTCCACAACACCTGAGTATGTGTTCGAGCTCAGAATTCTCTTATTTTCTCCCCTTGACTCTCTCTGTTACCATGCTCCTTTAAAAGATAACATTTTAAAACTTCATTTCCAGCATGAGATTTTTATTTGCTATTGTGAATGGAAATCTTTCCAAAAATGTTTTTTAATTATATTTTGATTAATGAGTAACTTATCATTGCTCTTGACTTTAGTGTATCAGAAGAAATAGAAAATATTTCAAATCATTCATGCTGATACAGGACTGCCTGAATTTTTATTTGTATTGAACTTATTGAGGTAACATTGACTAATAAAATTACACATATAGGTTTCAGGTGTACAGTTGTGCAGTACATCATCTGTGTACCATATTGTGTGTTCCTGATTTTTAACCCTTGCACCACCACTTGGTAGCTGAGTGGCTCATCTTTCTACGATTCTTGCTTTCTACAGTCTGAGGTGACATTAGTAAAAGCAGTAATATTTAAGATTATGCTGATAAATGACTTTAAGATCCCCTTTAACTATACTATTGGCTAATTCTCCGTGTGGCAGACATTGCAAAGTTGAAATAGCAAGTGTTACAGTTCAATGAAAGAAAAATGGTACGATATGTCTAGATAGGTGAGAGTTTCTCTCTGCGGCATGAGGGCATTATCACATTGGGACTGCTCTGACAGGGGGACTAGGGACACTGAGGCTGAAACTGAAGTGTGCTTTCCCCTGATTACCCAAGTTTCACTGTGGTTTCAGCACACTCAGTCCAGCATTTTCTCATTCCATGTACATTGGCACAGTTTTGCCTGATTTAAAAAATGAGTTTCCAATTTAACTACTCTCTGAAATCCTGATGATGTTTTATGAGCATCAATCCCCCCTTACTTAACAAATTGCCCCTTAATACAGGCTCTTGACTTTCAGAGCACATTTCCCAAAACCCTGAGGGTTGACTGAGGACAGGTGACTCGTGATGACCTGTGACCAAAGATGACTTCTGTCCCTCGATCAGGGAATTTCACTTTGCTTTGAGACCTTCCAGAGCTTTTCCCCTCTTGGTAATATTCAAAATGATGGCCATCCCCTCAGCCTGTATCCCTACAACAGAGATGTGTAGAGCCACCAGTGATGTGGAAAATATAACTAAGCCCCTGAGATTTGGAGCTGTTTATTGCCACTCCTGACCCCTTCTGACAGTTATAAATAGTGATACCTAGAAGAAGGGGCTGCCTTTGTGAAAACTAGTATATGTAGCCTTAGCATAATAGTTAAGAGGCAGACCAGAAGTAAACTGACTTTGAAGGCTCTGATGATAGCTGTTCATCTCACTCTATAATGACACTCGTGGTAAAATGGGGTCCAAAATAAGCTGGGAGGCAAAAGAGCATTGAGACCTTTCAGGACAAGTAGAGTCGGAAGAGGCAACTGCTTTTTATTATCAAGTGCTGAAAGATAGAAATTCAGAAGGTCTTTCTTCGAATAAATGACAGCTGAGCTTATGTGGCAAGGAGGAAACCAAAGGCATGGCTTTTGTGCGTTGTTAAACATCTGGACAGATCAAAGAGACCCCTTGTGAGCATTTTAGGTTGAGAGAGAGTGTGTGTATTAGTACAATCAGATGTATCTTTTAACAAGTGTTTGTTTATAAGGTTGTGCCTTTGACATATTTTTCGTAGATCCCAAACTGATTTGGCCTCATATACAGCATCTTCCTTTTAAAACATTTCTCTGGTTGAATGGATTCTAAAGAAACCTCAAACAGGTTTCTACCTGCATAATTTATTGGGTTTTGTTACTGCAAAAGAAGTTGTCTTTCTTTGTTGTAAATGTTTTCTTTGTTAATTTTCCTTCAAACGTGTGTGATTCCTTCTGGCAACAAGTTGATTTCACTCAGCAGTTACCCAGAATTCCTCACATGGCAGACATTGGTTTTTCAGACATTTGCATCATCCTAACAACAAAATCCATGTTTAAACAAGTGTCTTGCCGCATCCCAAGCCTAAGGACTATTCATATTGGGTGTCGCAATTCCTGTAGTGCCCTGGGTGAAAGTATTTCCATTTTTCTTATTAATTCATCTCGAATTGTTCATTGCTAGTGTAGAGAAGTACAACAGATTTCTAAACTAGTATTCTAGCATCCTGCTACCTTCTTGTAGTTTATATGTTTAATAGTGTTTTTAGTTATTCTTTAGATTGTTAAATATAAAGAAGTCATGCCATCTTTGAATAGAGGTATCTTCTTTCTTTCAATCTGTAGAGATTTCATTGTCTTTCTCACCTAATTGTCTTGACCAGATAGATCCTCTAATACAGTGCTAAACGTCTTTCTAGAGCAGTCTTAGATCACATCAAAATTGAGAGGAAGGTGCAGAGACTTCCCATAAGCCCCATGGCCCAAATCACGTGCAGCCTTCCCCATTATCGGCACCCTCCTCCCGGTGGTGTATTTGTTGCAGTCAATGAACCTGTAATGACACCTCACCATCACCCCAAATCCATAATTTTCATTAGCGTTTCACTCTTGGTGGTATTCGTTGTATAAGTTTGGATAAATGTGTAATGACATTACCCAACATCACATCATACAGATAAACATCCTCTGTGCTCTGCCCACTCAATCCTCCCTCCCCAAATCCCCAGAAACCACTCACCTGTTCACTGTTTCCATAGGTTTGCCTTTTCTACGGCGGCTCAGGATCACACAGTATGCAGCCTTTGCAGATTGGCTGCTTTCACTTAGTAATGTGCATCTGAGGTTCTTTAATGTCTTTCTCACAGCTTTATTTGTAGCATTCTTTTGCCATTAAATAATATTCCATTGTCTGAGTGGACTGTTTACTTATCCATTACCTATGGAAGAACATCTCAGCCACTCCCAAGGTTTGGCAATTGTGGATAAAGCTGCTATAAACAGCCACGTGCAGCTTTTTGTGTGGAGGTAGGTTTTCAGCTCCTTTGGGTAAATATCAAGGGGTGTGATTGCTGGATCACGCTGTGAGAGTCTGTGTATGTTTTGTTTGCTTTTTTCTTTTGCTGATTATGTTCCAGTTAAAGGTGAGATCCTACGGTATGTGTCCCTCACCGCAGTTTCCGAGAAGGTGCCACACGGTCTCCCATGTTTTCTGCACCACTGGTCAGCACCCTGGTCAGCAGTGCCTGAGAGTCCCTTGCTCGCTATCCTCACCAGCTCTGACGGTGCCAGGGTTCCGGGTCTGGGTCCCTGCAGCAGGCTCTTCTGCATTTCCCTGGTGGTGATTTGTAGGATGTGGGACATCCTTTCATAGGCTATTTGGTATCTGTGTGTCTTCTTTGGTGAGAAGTCTGTCAATGTCATTGGCTTAGGTTTGAATCAGATTGTGTTATTGTTGAGTTTTAAGGGTTCTTTGCATATTTTGGACACCAGTCCTTTTGTGGATGTGTCTTTTGCTGATATTTTCTTCCTGTCTGAGGCTCGTCTTCTCATTCCTTCGGCACAGCCTCTCCTCTGGTGAGTTTGCCAGTTGTGATGCTTTGCAGCTCCAGGGTTTCCACTTCCTTCTTTTTAACAACTTTCTGTTCTTATTGTTGTTTTCTAATTAATGAGACATTATCCCATCTTCCTTTGGTTCTTTAACTATGGTTTTGTTTTAATATATGTTCTTTAACTATGGTTTTGTTTTAATATCTGTAACATCTAAAAAGTATCTATCGTGTCTAATGTCTATGCTCAGATTTTCTTTTGATATTTTAGTCTGAAAGGTGTTGGATTTTGTCAAATGCTGCCTAGGCATTACCCAGGCCCACATGAGCCACATTTTCCTCAAAGCTTGTGCTTAAGTTCTCTTGGCCCTCTAGATTTTAGTCTTTAGCATTTTATGTGTGGGCAGCTTATAGGCTGCTACTCCAGTTCAAGCTCAGGCTGTTGCCCCATGTTGGGCCGGGCACTAGTAGCCTGGCAATCCCTCTCTGATCACTCCTGGAAGGACACAGTCTCGGGCATGCGCACAGTATTCCAGACTCTCAGGGATGTTTGTGATTTTATTTCCAATCCCAGCTTCCTAGTGGATGCCACTGGCTCAGAGTTGCTCATTGTTCAGCCAGGGCTTGGTCTTAATCCCCTTGCCACAGTGAGGCTTCTGTGCTTTGCTGATGGATCCTGTGTGGCTGGGGAACTGTGTTTACGTCTGTGTCACAGTGTGTCCTGAGTGGGTGCAGTCTAGCACAGCCTTCTAGTCCCCAGTGCTGACTGTGAACCCAGGATGTCTCTTATTGGCCACGTCTTCCCTTGATTCTCTGCTGGCCAACCTCCAAGTGCTGTGTCATTTTGCTACCACTGTCATGGAGCTCTGTGCTCCCTCCTAAATACTCTCCACTAAGGTCTCTCTGGTCTCTTCCATCTCTTTAAGTGGGGCCTGCTCCAGGTTCTTTTCCAAATATAGTCAGTCCCCTCAGGAGCAACAGCAGAGCACGTCATCTGTAGAGTCTTTCTCCTCTGGCAGAACTCCTGGAATGCTGTGTATGAGCTGGGGGTCAGGACAGTGGTCCGCTTCTCCCATGTGACCCTTGCTCTCAAAGCAGGTGCTGGGTGGCTGATAAAACATAACAACTCGGCTTCACCCTCCAGCATGAAATGTCCACCTTAAGAGCAAGCTGGGGTAAAGACAGTCAGGGCCAAGCTTTGTTGGCCAGCTAGGCATCGAATTGAGCATGCATTTGTATGTGGAAGGAGGGAGTCTGGTCCTCTTAGCCACGCCTTCCAGGAAAAGAGCTACCATAACCAGGAGCTGAAGGAAAAGAGAAATGCTGGTGCCTTATCCCTATGCCACCAACTGTAATCCCAGCCTGTCATCTGGGGGGACGGGGAGCCCTGTATTTTCAGCTATACCTTCCAGAATAGTGCTTCTGCCTATGGGGTGGGGGTGGGGGCAAGTGAGACGTGCTCAAGTGCCACAGATTTTCACTCTTCTTATCAAGTGCCGGCCTGTTCATACACAGCACCCAGACCTCAGTCCCTGTACACCCCACCCCACAAGGAATCAGGGATTCTTGTAGTAGTGGCTGATGTCAGGGTTGGACTAGGGAAAAAGTACAAGGTAAGCCTGGAACATTTTTGTGCCAAAAAATAAATGGGTGTTTAAAATATTACGGGGCCACGTCAAGAGCCAGTTTGAAGGGGGCTCCCTCTGGCAAAATCTGGAACAATCTGAACATCAAAATGGCGGTAACAAAAAATGCATAGAATTAAATAAACAAATATGAGTCCATACAGATATAAATAAATGAATGTGTGGGGGGAGCTCTGTGTATACAGCAGATTGATAAATATAGAGCTAGTTTATTATAAAATCACTTTTCTGCACTGTCACAGTAATCAGCGATTCCAGCAAGGATCATTAAAATGCTGAATATAATGGATAAAATTTTAATGAAGAAAAGAATATTTACATAATCTCAAACTAGTGCCCTGAAATTACTTGTTAATCACAAAAGAAGAAAATAGTGACTCTACAGGGAAGAAACCCTGTAGACACCACCTAACCAGGCGATCGACGCAGCATCACTGATGACGGAGCAACTGCCGTCTGGTGTCTTCCGAGGTAGCGTGGCGGGAAGAGCGCCTCCAGCGTGTGGTGCTCCGGCTCAAAACGCACAGCTCGGGTGTAGTCATGAAACAACAGGCAAAGAGAAGTTGAGGAATATTCTACAGAATAATTGGCCTGTTTTCATTAAGAATCTAATGAAATGAAAGACAAGCTAAAAATTGTTTTGTATTAAAGGAGAATAAAGGTGCATAACAATCAAATGTGATTCTGGATTGCACTTGAGCCAAAAAATTATTATGAAGGATGGTATTAGGACAGTTGGTGGAATTTGGGTATGAACTGTGGAATACCCAGTAGCGTTGAGTCAGTATTAAGTATGCTGACCTTGAGAGAATTGCCGTGTGACTACAGAATGTCTTGGGGAAGAGTCCCAAGTTACCTGTGGACAGAGATGAGCTGTCTGCAAATTGTACTCAGATCACTCAGAGAGGCATTTGTAATGGGAATATATTCATAAGAAGTCACTGCAAAACTATGTACAGCATCTGACCCACAAATACCAACCATGTCAAATTTATTTTTTCTAAAATAAGAACAGCGGAGAAAAACCCATTTGCATCACTATAAAACTATAAAGTTAATTTCAGTAAGTTGTTTTAAGCAGGAACAGCTTAAACGGCCACTTCACAGAAAGAAAGAATGGTTGAGGTCTGCTTCATTGACTTGGTGCGACGCTGTGAACCCGTTCAGTATCATTACAAAATCCACGGTAACGGCAAAAACGCTTGTTCATCTAACCATATGTGGACTCAGCAAGACCTGTGTAAAATTAGTATGTGAGCTTGGAGTGGGAAGAAACTTGAAAATAATTTGGAATGGAGTTTGCAGCATCTTTTTTACTTTCTTTTGTCCTGTGTTCATGCTCTTTAACAAAATGCGAATAAAAACAATGAACAGATCAGTCTTACAGTCCAGCACCAACACACCGTAAATGTTCTGAGCCTATAGCCATTGAATTCAAGTGAATTTCATTTTTATGGGCATTAAATGAAATGGAAACAAAGATTGTTGTAGTGTTTAACCAATTCAGTTGAGGATGGATTACCACTTTGTTAAAATATAACTTAGATCCTTGCCTTACCACAGTCTCCCACAGTGGCACCGAGCCACCGTAAATCTGTAAAGACAGTTCAGATTTATTTCCTTTCTTGGGGAGGCAGGTGGATGGGAAAGCCCTTCCCAAGTTCCTTTTGCTTTGTTCGCTATGATGGAGCTCAGTTGGACACGTTCATGATTTGTATTCTGAAGCGGTGAAGGATGAAACAACGGTGTTGGCAAGGAATGTTTACAAAGCTGGAACTACAACAGCAACCCCAAAACAAAAAAGAACACTGTCTCAAAAAAAGAACCTCAAGTTCAAACCACTGCTGTTATAGCACAAAAAATAAAAGATTAAAAAAGAAAAGAAGAAAATTTAGCTTCTGAATTTGTATTAACATACAAATCTCAAAACAACAGTCCCAAGACATTCTGAGAAACACACATTGATAACAATTTTATAATCAGAAGAATATGAGATAAAATGTTGACTAAAGATAACTTCAGTTTCATTCCCATATTTTCAGATCTAAATAAATTATAAATTAAGTCAATATCCTGAATGTTGGTTTCAAAAGTATTACAAAGTCAACCTGAGCCAGTACAAGACCAAATTTTTAAAGCTGGTTTTATTTACTTGCCAGCTTCTAGAACAAACCCGTGGAGAGCTTCACTGAGAAATTAGATGAGGGGAAGTCCTGGATTTTGGATGTTAGGAGGGGATTTTGCGAAGGGCATTCTGAATAAGGGCAAAGGGGAGCCATCCACGGCTCTGCTCATTATTAGATAAAAATGACCATACTGCTCCTTGGTCAAGAGTCTTTCAGCAGGCCCAGTGCCAGTCTTGCCGGCATAGGTTGAGTCACTCAGAGTTGACGACTCTTTAGCGGTGCAGGCTGGTTAGTGTGATTTCAGTGACCAGTTTTTGTTTTCCTAGCTCCTAGGCAAGTCCTGCTCTCGGGGAAAATGTTTCCTTTTACACAGTTATAATTTAAGGAAAGGCTTCTAAGTAGGCTGATTTTGGAGAAGTAATATTATATGATATTGTCAAAAGTGTATATTCCCAACTAAATTAAGATGGAGAAAGTGTATTTCAAAAGCAATTCAATCCACGAGTTACACAAACAATGACTAACAGTGAATAAGGAACGTTATCTGAAGGGAGGGTAACAGCCCCCGAGCGGCAGAAATCAGCCACTGCAACTTGATGTCTGTATGAAATACGTATATGGGGGCATAGGATGTAAACATTCATGTAAAAATGTATGTATAGCTTTACAAAATATATATCATGTGGATATATAAATATAGTTAGCATGCTTGTAAAGTGTAAGAGTAATAAAGAAACCCTAGGTACCTCCTACTCAGTTCAAGAAGTCACACAGCACCGGCCCATTGAAGCCCGCTCTCCCCACCAACACCTGCCTTTTAAAAAAAATCACGAACTTGCTCTACTTTATAGTTTTATCTTATGCATAGATGGATAAACAATATTACTTTCAGTTTTAACACCCTAAAATCAGGTTTGATCCTACAATTTATTTTAGCATATTTTTGGAAATGTTATTAAATTTACAAAGGACAATACCATTGATAAGATTTTAGAACCCAGGAAATATGGTAATCTGGGATTTTTTAAAAATAAAAGAACCAAATATTTATCATTTTAAGTGGGTGGGGGGAATTAGAATGCAATGTTTATGAAAGCAACCTTTAGTACTGAAGAGGAGAAAAAAACATTTTTCCTTCCACCCACCTAGGTTCTGCAGCTGGGGCCCTGCACAAGCCAGAGCACCAAGAGAAAAACAGAATTTTATTAGCATGTGCGTCTCTCTCACAGGCAGAACTCCGTGATGAGTAAGAGGGGTGGTTAGAACATGGGCTTAGATGGCATCTCAACAAAAGTGCAGCCACTTTTTAGAAAAGTGACAAGACAAAGGAAACAGCCTTCGGGTTGCTAGGGCAGCAAACCGTGGGAAGGTACACGGGAAACTACACATACAAATCTAATGGGAGACAAGGGCTGGTGAGTTACATCTGCCGTGCGGATTCTGTGGGGACCTACTGGATCTGGACTTCAGACTTGGGTGACGAACTTCTGTCCTTTCTGGTACAGAAAGGAGAGGGGACACCTTTATACATTTATGTCCCACTTTTAGGCAAATAGGTGGTAGGCAGAGAGCTTTCCTTTTACTTCTTTCCGATTGCCTTCAGCTCAAAATCATTCTTTGCCAACATGCCAGAATATTCAGGTGGCATATTCTGCTACTCTTCAGTATTAAATACAAATAAAAAATAGGAAAGAGGTGGAGTCACAAAAAGGAACATCATAGGGTATGGACTCTGAACATTAGAGTAATAATTCAATGTTATCCAGATTGTTGATCTTTGAGAAGTGATTAAATAGCTAGCAAATACATTTCCACAAACCTGCGTCTTAGATGGCTTTGATTTCCTTAGTGTTAGGAGTCGTCTTTCATTAGGAGACTCTTCAGAGCTGAACAGTATGGGATAATCAAGACTTCAAGGGGAGGGGCAGCCAGCGGGGACGGATTGAAATAACTTTACCTCTGTAAAGACTTTGGAAGTTGAAAAACAGGGCCCTGGGTAAAGAGAGAGCCGAAATGATCTTCAGTCTTCTGAAAAAGAGAAAAATTGCCAATATCTAGAAAGGAGCAATTTGCATTTGAAGGTGTATCCAGTGATCTGAGAGATAGCAAGTAACACATCTGGTGAATAACAACTTCATCTGCTGCAGGCTTTTCTTAACATCTCTATTTAGTGCTTGAATGCATTCTTCCATTTCATTTTCCTAGCTCCTACTCTCCCGAAGTACTGAGCACTACACAATATCGAAAGTTATCATTTCTAAGGCTAACGACATCTAATTCTTATCCTGGGTGGTAGGTGTGTAGACTAACTCTAAGGAAAGCTATATTTCCACGTCTCACTTTTTGGGGGGCCATGTCACAGTGAAAATGTAAATTGCATATCTCTCTACTTCTCAGATGGCACGCAGGTCCCCTGCAGTCACAGAAATAATACACTCTTATCATCACAGGGTCAGAGTCCTTTACCTGCATGGCAGTGGTGAGCGCAGTTCCTGCTTCCCAAATTGGCCCCTTTCCTCGGGGAAGCCTCATCCACTTTGCCCCAGGGTGCTTTTCTGGTATTCCTATATTTCAAAGCAAGCTTCATTCCAGGAGAGAAAAATTATGATTGTTTCTGCTTCTCTGAAACGATAAACACTCACAAGAATCTAGTCTATGTCAAGTAGGCTGAATGTGTCGCCATTAGGTGACTGCTTTATTCAGTGAAAGCGGGAAGGAAGTTTCTCAGAGACATGCACTCTTCAGAAAGGTCCACTGCCTGTGAAGGTCAACTGTATGTGTCAACTTGGCTAGGTCATGGAACACGGGTATTGAGTTAAACATCAGTCCAGATGCTGCTAGATGCAGGTATTTTTAAGGTAAGATTAACATGTAAGTCGGTGGAATTTGGGGAAAACGGGTTATCCTCCATGACCCACTCTGTAATGTTGGTCCCTAAGCAAAAGGGGATTCTGTCTTGAGGCTCCAGCGGCAACATAAACTCTTCCCTCCCTCCCTCCCTTATATAGATACACGTGTTCCTATATTTTTCATATAAATATACGCACACACATATATTCTACAGCACACATACAGCCTACTGGTTATATTTTTCCTTATGACTCTAATATACTACCCCTGTATATAATTGCTTTGGTCTTTTTTAGGAAGCTCAAATATATTTACTAAGATGGCTTTCATAGTAACTGCACCTTGATACATTTTACACAGGATTCTTCCTGACTTTAGGCATCTGACCTCCTTATCTAAAACATTTATATTAGAAAACTTGTAACTGTACATTTCTCTTCGGCCCCCTTGAGATACAAATCTTTTTAAAAGCCTCTTGCTAGTTTTATTAACCCATTTCTTTGAATGTAACCATCAGGGGAGAGAGCCCCCCTGCCATTCCCAGTGTTCTGTGAAAAGCGAGAGCCCAATTTTGACCTGTGCTTCGCTCTTGGTCACAAAGCTGCTTCCCATCATGAAGAGCCAGGAGAGCTGACTCTTCCTTTGGGCAAACTCAGTTACCGAACACAGACGGCCCAGCTCGCCCTCTTGCCCCAGCATTTAGAGGCTCCCCTGCCCTTGGTCTCAGTGAGGCTGGGCTCGGGCTGCGTGGGTCCTGGTCTCCTCGCTCTCCTGCAGCAGCCTGTTCAGCTCAGGGGCAGTTTTTGCTTTGGCAATAATATAAAGAGGCTCCTTTTTCCTAAATTTGATAGTGAACTTACTAATAACTGGTCAGAATACTCAAACAACTAGGTTTTCATGATATGTTCAGATCTAATTAATCATTCAGAAATTGTGTACCTGCCTGAAAAGGAACATGAAGTTTCTAATTAAAAAGAAAAAAATTAAAAGCATACTTTGCTTGGAAGAAATAAATAGTAAATATCTTAGAAGTTAAAATCCCCCACCCCAATGAAAATTAATTAAAACTCTAAATAAGGTAAAGCGCAAAGTTTCCAGTAAAATGGTGACCCAGACAAAGTCTATTAGCCATACAGAGTGAATCATCTCTCTGCACTGACCCTCCTCAGGCTGCCCGGTGAGCGGTGAGTGCTGGGGTCCCTTTCTGTGTGGCACTGCCTTCTCCTCCCTCCTCTGACCAGAACCTCTCTGCTCCCCAATGTGAACAGAGATTGGAACCAAAATACCTCAGCCAGAAAGACACAGTCCAACATGCTCGTCTTTCTTTCTAAATTATATGATTCTGGAAAATGAAGGCTAAAATACTTTTCTGACATTTTCTGTGTGTGAATGTTTATTGGTGAATGTGTAATATCAGATAAAAAATATTTTGTCTTTCTTTTGGGCTCATCTAATTCCCCAGAGATGAATATTTAAATGTTGGATTTAAGCCTCACAAATTAAACACTCATCAACTATAGACCAGAACCCTCATTTTGGAGATCAGGAAATAGCAATACAAACCTCACTTCAAGCTGCTGCTGCCCTCACTCTCCTCCGAATCCTGCTGGGGAGACCAGTGTACACTGTCTGGGCCACAAGTTAGATGGCCCATTTGTCTTGACTTGCTTTGAACTGAAAATTATTGTTCTGGAGAAATGTCAGTTTCTATGATGACATACAGCCTTTCCCACACACAATATTGTTCCCATCGCTCAGTCATGACTTCCCAGAATTTGTCCGCATGGACAGAAGCGTCAGGCCCTGCCATAACTGGCCCATGCTCATAGAATTTATCCTTCTGGAATGATTTACTCAAGCTAGATTGAAACTTGGGTCAGATTAGTACATTTAACTTGTTCAACAAAATAAGTTATACAAACTTACAATGTGGCAGCTACAAACACCAGCCGCAGTGGCTCAGTGTGTTTATGAACCAGAAAGCTTTACAGATTCTGTGTCCAGAGACTGTACAAGGCCTTCTTTTGGAGGCACGATTTGTTAAATTGCTGGACATGTGACCTGACTCGATCTCCAGATGCCCTCCTTTCCCCAGAGGTCAGACTAGCCCAAAGTCCCAGCCCCCCAATCACATGGTGGGCCTTTTGCGGGGCCAGGGCCCATCCTGAAGCTATGTAGGGGCCTAAGCTACCTAGGGCCTACCAGGACTTACCTCATTAGCATAATAAAGACACTCTTGTCATTGAAGAAGTTCTAATGGTCTTGAAGTTTGTACCTGAAACCAGAGACGACGAACAGGTATGTTCCTTATTATACCACAAATTAGAGCTTTGAACATGTAGGGTTCATGAGAACTGTAAAGGAGGCTGTAAAGATTCACTCTCTGAAGATCCAAACTAAGGTTCAGAACTTCCTAATTTTCAAGAGCATATAAAAATTCTATATGGCTGAGTGTGTAAATATGTCAAAAGCCACTAAACCTGAACATATACCATATTTTGCCATATATAATTCACACTTTTTGCCCACATTTTTGAGGGAAAAATAATGATGTGCATTATACATGGGTATAATGATGATATGCCATGGGCATAATGATCCCATGCATGATGCGCACAAAAAGCATGGTGGGCATTATACACAGCAAAATACGGTAAATACTTCCTATCCAGCAGATCTGCTTTTAGGTATTTACCTGTTAAAAAGGTCCACTGTCTGGAACATTTGTGAAACATTTTGAAATGCAAATACACCCACACTAAAGATTACTGGGTTTCTATCTGGCTCACTTTTCCAGGTTTTCCAATTCATTGTCTTTGTGTATTTCATGGTGTCGGGGAACATACAATAATGTAAATTATTTTTCCATAGAAATGCTAGGGAATTTAATCTTGTAGAATACAACTGTTTATTGTTCTATAAGTGTTGGCCACTTTAGCATTTGCTTGTAATCATTCCAGCATTCCTGATGGCCTATTTGAATTCTCCTTTGAACCAATGGGACCTTTTGCTGGCTTGCTAATTAATTAATGAGTTCATATAAAATCTACAGCATGTGTTCTTTTTATGCTTTTTATATTTGTATGAAAATTGTTATTTTTCCCTTTAAAAAATTACCATTTATCACCACCAAAACCAAATGCTAGACAATTTACAGAAGCACTATCTGGAGTACACACGGGTAAGACGGGGTTAACTGTGGATCTGCAACTCTGGTTCGTCCTCCTTGGGGATCCACAGTCCTGTCCTCCTTTAAGCATACTGATGGAATTTACTAAGTGGAAGATAAATGAGGATCTTTGGGGGCTGCTGTATACTGATTTCTTACCTAAGAGGCCCTTTTAGTATGCTGTGCCTGGTGTGTCTGGGTTGTATATTGTAAATAAGGGCCTGTGAGGATGTGCTGGGGATGGGAGTCACCACTCCATTCCTCTTGGACCCAAAAGGCATCCTGGTACAGAGAACAAGGTGACCCATGGAGCTGCATCTGGAAAGAGACAAAGATAATGATTGCTGTTGATGTTATGTTAAAGCATTTTATAACATATTCTGCCGGGCTCTTATCTGATACTCTGAGAGGTGTAACACTGTGGTCACCGTATATTTGACTAATAATCCACAAGTGATAAATGTGCAAGTAGTTTAGAGCTCAATAAAGTTAGAGGTTACCCAGAAAGTATTGATAATTTAATTTACTGGCCTTTAGACAGCCAGTCTTATACATAATTTAGCAATCTTATTTAGACATTTATTTCTTGATTAATCTCCTAGTTTCCCCACTGTGCTTTAAGTGAGCTCTCTTATATTCTTGACAGTTGCTTTATTGAGTTTAATAAAATTTTGAGAACTGTGTTTTGTATTTTGTTATCAATGGCTAAGAGAAAAAGGCATGCTAATATACTCTCTTGGAAAGGGAGGTCATATATTTCATTGCATACTCTAAAATATTATTTAAATTTTAGGATTTTCATTTTGAGATGCAATTGTTCTTCAATTGAAAAGTTTACCAAGTCAAGAAATATTCTTGTAGGTATAAACAAAGTCAATATTTATCCCAACAATTCAGATTCACTAGTTGTGTTTTGAGGATATTTAGACTTAGGGCCATGCGAACTTTTTGTCCTTATTTATGATGCATTTACTGTTTAAGAGGTGACCTGTATCCATTCCCTCAGAACAACATCAATATTCACCTTAACAGAACTCCCTACCCTTGTGGAGGTCAACATCATAATGGACCTTTATTTTAGGAAGGAAAAAAAGAACCCTGTAGTTTGTCTTGGATGGGAGAGTTGAAGGAAATGCAGAACTAAATTGCTCTCCAAAATTAATGTAAAATGGCATTTTGTAGGAAAAAAAGCTTTGCTTTTGTTTTTCTTTTTAATCTCAAAGATTTTGAAAACACATTTTTTTGTTACAGTACGGGCTCTGTACTTTTGTTCTATATTTATGGGTCCTGAATTATTTTTTAATGGCTATAATAAAAAGTTTTGATTCTATTCTTATATCTAAGAAGCTTAGAAGTCATGACTACATTCTAACAATAAATTAAAACATAACAATGAGCAAAGCAAAAAGGCAACGACTCATCTTGGGTCTGTTGGATAGGATAGGTGAGGTCACCAGGCAGACAGCTGCACCACACTAGGAGATGCGGCGGGTAAATGCAGAGTCACACCTTACAGGGGCAAAAACTCTGCTGGGGCCAGTGCTGGATCGGAACCCCATATATCATGTCCAGATATGAGTATGCAATTTTAAGGAATACTGAAAGGTAAAACAAAACAAAACAAACAAACACTGTCGGAAGAGAGCATCAAAGCCACACTCATGTATGTTAGGTATGTCAGAATTATCAAACCAGGAATTTCAAAGAATTTTTCAGTTATATGCTAAAGAAGTGCAGGGAACACCAGGAATAAATGTTTAAAAAACCCTACCCCAAGGTGCAACATATCCAAATTTCAGAAAATTGAAGACAAAGAAAATTCTTTATAAAATCCAGAGGATAAAAGCATCTTACCTAGACAGGATCAAAAGTCAGAATTCTATCCAACTTTCCTCAGAAACCATGCAAATTAGAAGAGGAGGGAGTGAGATAATTTAAAGTGTTGAGAAAGGGAAATCGCCAGCCTAGTATTTTGTACCCAGAGGTGAAGGAGAAATACTTTCTTAAACAAAAATTGAGCAATTTTTTTGCCAGTAGACATGCTTTGCAAGAAATGTTTAAAAGAAATTCTTCAGAGGAAACTAAAACATATATTTAGCTCAGAAACTCAGATTTAACATAAATAAAGGGAGGGGTATTGAAGAAAAGAATAAGTGATGGCAAAGTAGAAACTTTTAATTTTCTTTTTAAAAATATATTTAATTGCTAATTCTATTACAGTTGTCCCAGTTTCCCCCCTTTGTCTCCCTATTCCCAGCACCTTTATTCCCTCTAGCAATCCCCCACCTTAGTTCATGTCTGTGGGTCGTGCATATAAATTCTTTGGCTTCTCCATTTCCTATACTATTCTTAACCTCCCCCTGTTTATTTTGTACCTACCATTTATGCTGCTTATTCCCTGAACCTTTTTCCCTACTCCCTCTCCCAGCTGATAACCCTGTAAATTAGGGTGTCCAAGCTGTGGCCCAGGATGGCTATGAATGCAACCCAATACAAAATTGTAAATTCAAACATTACACATTTTTGTGTGTGTGTGTGTGTGTGATTACATTTTGCAATGTATCTGATATGTGGCCCAACACAACTCCTTTTCTTCCAGTGTGGCCCAGAGATGCCAAAAGGCTGGACACTCCTGTACGATCTCCCTATGATTCTATTCCTGTCCTGCTTGTTTGCTTAGTTTTTTTTTTAGATTCAGTTGTTGATAGTTGTGAATTTGTTGCCACTTTAATGTTCATAGTTTTGACCTTCTTTTTCTTAAATAAGTCCCTTTAACATTTCATATAATAATGGCTTGGGGATGATGAACTCCTTTAGCTTTACCTTGCCTGGGAAGCATTTTTTCTGCCCTTCAATTCTAAATAACTTTGCCAGATAGAGTACCCTAGGTTGTAGGTCCTTGCTTTTCATCACTTTAAATACTTCTTGCCAGTCCCTTCTAGCCTATAAAGTTTCTTATTCCAAATTGATCTACCACAGTAATTTATTCAGAATAACAAGAGTAACAATGTACTTGATTTTCCACAAATTATATGTGTGGTTATGTAAAATTATATATAATGAAATAAATGACAGCAATAATGTGAAGGACAGGGAGAAAGAATTAGGATTATCTTGGCATTATAAGGTACTCATGCTACGTGGGAAGTGGTATATAGTATTACTTGAAAGTGGAATTACATTTAGGTAAATGTATATTGGAAACTCTAAGACAACCTTTAAAAAAGTAAAAATGAAGTAGAGCTGTGAAAGTGGAATTACATTAAATGTTCAGCTGAAATCACAAAGAGAAGAGCGGTATAGCCAAAAATAGGAGGAGAGGACAGGAAACCAAGTGGGAAGATGGTGGAGCTTATGCAACTGTATCGATGATCTCTTCAAATACATTCAAGGGTCCAAATACATTAATTAAAAGACAGGGGTCAAAGCATACCAAAAGACAAGACCTAACTGCATGCTTTCTATAAGAAACACACCTTAAATCTATTAAACATAAGATTACATGGAGCTTTACAGTAAACAGACGAAGAAAGATGTATCATGCTGACACTAACCAAAAGGAAGCAGGGGTAGCTTCAGGAATTTCAGATAGAGCAGCCTTCAAAGCAAGGAGAGTTGGCAGGTCTGAGGAGTGGCGTTATACGATAAAGGAGTCAGTTCTCCAAGAAGACATAATGATCCTTAATATGTATGCGCCCACAACAGAGCATCAAACTACACGAGGCAAAAACTGATAGAAGGGCAAGGAGAAATAGATTAATCTAGTGTTAGAGGGAGACTTCAATACCGCGTCACAGAAATTAACAGAGCCAGCAGGCAGAAAATTCGTAAGGACGGAGATGAACTCAACACACCATCGATCAGGTGGATATGTCGTCTCGTCGGTAGGCTACCTCAGCCAACAGCGGCAGAACACGCCTTCCTCTAAGGCTCCCAGGGAACATTCGCCCAGAGAAACCACGGTGCGGGCCGTAACACTCCTCGACAAAGTGCCGCGAAAGCACATGTGTGTGCTCTCTGACCACAACGGGATTAAACTAGAAATCAATAATAGGAATAGACTTCTCTACAACACACGGGCCAAAGAAGAAATCACAAGAGAAGTTAAAAAATACTTTGAACTCAATGAAAACACCACTTACCAAAATGTGTAAGGCACAGAGAGGGCAGTACTCCAAGGGAACCCGCGGCTGCCTGCTCATGGGACCAGGGCCAGGCCTGCCCTTGCTCCTCCTTCCACCAGATCCTCTTTTGGTCTCTTTGAGTTTGGGGCCAGGTGCCTGTTCAGCTGTTGAAGGGCACCAGCTGGTCCTGCAAGACACCCATGGCATCGGGGTTGAGGACAATGCAAACTTACACACGCTCCACTCCATCCGCATAGGTCCCAGTTCCCGCGTGCAGGTTCCACCTGGTCTGTGGTTGCCCCATTTTGTATCTTCCCTGTTTAACTGCCTGCCTTGTTGACTTCAAATTCCAACATCCTCAGATCCAAGACGACAGCCTCATGGAGACTGTTTAACCAGCTTCCACAACTGCGTAAGGTCTAATCCCTGTAACTGACAGTCAGATAACCTCTGGCTTCATGATGCAAGATTGGACATTTTCCTCTAATTTCAGAAACAACACAAGATATTCACCCTTATAATTCCTATTAGTTGTCTTGGAGTGTCTACCCCCTAAAAAATATAGGGCTAAAGAAATAAAATGCATGCTTCTAGAAATGCAATGATAGAATTGCCTGTAATTACACATGGCATGCTTGTCCATGTAAAATTTCTAAGGAATCTACATAAAAAGCCATTAAAAAAACAAATGAGATCAGCAAATGTACAGAGTGTAAACCAAGTAAGAGTAAGTTAAGTATAAATATGTAAGACTCTTTTTAACACTAGGAAATAAAAATCTATCCTGACAGAGAACAGATCAGTGGTTGCCTGAGGCCGGACCTTGGTTTGGGTTGGAGTGGCAAGGGTCACAGGGGAACCTCTTGAGCACATGAAATGTTCCGTATCTGGAAAAGTGGTGATGCTTGTCTTAGTGCATACATTTTTAAAAATTCATGCAAATCTATACTTTAGACAGATGTGCTTACTTATGTAAAATACATCTTAATGCATTTCAGAAAATTTAAAAACGTCACCAACACTTAGCTAAATTCAATTTTAAGACTGCTGGCAACCCCTATCAGATTACAACCACATTCAAGAATATACACACGCACACAGTTACATGCAGCCAGGTTCTTTTTAAATGTAGTAATTGAACTAAAATGAGCTGGAATCTGTCATTTGAAGTTTTTGGACAAAGAGCTCCATTTGAAAACAGAGACTTAATTCTTTGATTTCCATATGCCTTGGGTCCCATCTGGGAACCCCAGGCTCTGTGGGGCTGTCCGTGAGAGCCTGCTGAGATGACGTGGACATTCTGTACTTACCCTCTCCAATGCAGCAGCACAGGCTGCACCTGGCCAGTGAACACTAAACAGCGGCTGGTGCGGTGGGGAGACTGGTGTTGGCATTTTATAATTTCAATTAATTGAAATTTAAATAGCCATATATGGCTAGTGGCTACTATATTTGATGAAATAGAGTACTTTTCACCTGAACCTACTATTCTGTCAGTCTGCAGCTATGCCAGTAATAAAAAAAATTGTCTCTTAAAATAAAACACCTAAAGTTTTACTACATGCAGCTTGAGTTAACTAACAGTCTGATGTGGTGTGAATGGCCGCAGACACAACGTGGCCGCAGGGACAGACCACACATATATTTACTATAAATAAGCAGTGTAATTGGCGTGTGTTTGCTTCCTGGCACGTGAGTGTGTTGTCACACATACCACCTGCTGGTCCGATCCGTTTCACAAGTGCAGCCTGCGAGGGAAGAAAAACTCAGAGGCAGTTTAAATGGCGATCAGGGCAAGTTGACAAGAATGATGGTGCACAGGTAGTTTCTCAGACACAAAATGTAAAACGCCTTGCTTTTGGAGAACACCAGCCATCGAGCGCAGCAGCAGACTTTTGACAGTTCTCCTGAATTTGCTCACTCCTGAAAGTTGGCTCATTAAGATATTTTCCCGCAGATCTGCCCCTTTTGTGTAATGTTGTAAGATGTGCAGTGTTCTTAAGAGTGATGGTTACTTTTAAATGGAAATTCCTGTAAGAATCAGTGCTGGGAGAAATAGTCTGCTTTTTATTGAAGTGTGAAGTCAAGACCTCAGAGTACAAGCAGTGAATTGACTTACCTATAAGTCTTCCCGTGTAGAGGAAACAGTGACAATGAGGAGTCCCTGGGTTAACCTGCAGTATATTCCTGTCATTCATGATCTGCTTCGTCCTGAAGAAGTGTGTGTCATGTACATGTGGCATTCTGAAATTAAATTTTTATATCCTGGAGGAAAAGGCTCTGCCTAGAAACTATTTAACTACAGGGATATGCATATATTATATACTTCTTTATACATATATTTCTATAATAAAGTTCTCATGTAACATCATCAATAGGTTCTACAACTTGAAGCAAGGTGATATATAATGAAACCAGCATTACTATAGGCTCATCGATACAAACAAGAGCTAAGTTCCTGTGGCATCTCATCAACATTACAATGTTGAATGAAACAATGCCTGAAATAATGTTGGATGAAACAACGCATTTGAGGACCTGATGTATATTTATTCATAAATATATGTGTGCATATCTATGTGCATATACACATGCATGCACATACATATGTGGTGTTCTCCAAATGCAAATCATTTCATATTTTGTTTCTTAGAAAATAATTTAACACCATTGTTCTTGTTTACTCGTACTGATCAGATTTAAAATGCATCCAAGGAGTTTTTCTTGCTTCACAGGCTACGCTTGGTGAAACTGATCCAACCACTGATACACACACACACATATTTCCACTGAAGTCTCACAGCATTGAGTGAACATATCATGCTTAACATGTAACTAATGACAGAGGTGGACAAGGTAATGTAAAACATCACTTTGAACAGATCTTTTAAGAACATGATTCTGGGACACCTCTGTCACAGGACAGCCCCACGGCCGACAAAGTGGGGGGAAACTCTCTGCCTTCCCCCCGGAGACACACTGGGCACACCTCACACCTAAACTCACACATAATAGTGCAGGCTGGAGAATGCTGTATATCCAATTCATTTACAACGTTTTTGACTAAAGTATCCTTTTCCATGTGTAAAACTAATGGTCCAAGGAACACAGTTGGGGGAAAACCACCACAGAAACCTTCACTCACGTTTTATTTATTTATTTAAAAGATTTTATTTATTTATTTTTAGAGGGGAAAGGAAGGAGAGAGAGAGAAATATCAATGTATGGTTGTCTCTGGTGTGTCCCCTGCTGGGAACTGGCCTGCAACCCAGGCATGTGCCCTGACTGGGAATCGAGCCGCGATCATGTGGTTCGCAGGCCTGCACTCAATCCACTGAGCTACACCAGCCAGGGCTCCACTCACGTTTTAAAGTGGATCACAGTGTTTATCTTAGTATTCATTCAAATGCAATTGCTATAACTTCTACTACTTTACATAGTTTGTAGCAACCTTACATAAGCTTTTTCTTCAAATGTTAGTAAAAATGGACTCCGATATAATAATCTTGTATGTAAATACTTCACTGAAAATTGTATCTTTGTATGCATATAGGTTTACACTTATAACACAATGCATCCTGTATGAAAATATAATACAGGGTTTAGCACAAATAACACCCTCTTTTTATTACAAAATCCTTTATCACAAAATCACAAGCATGGATTCTATAACATAATATCACCCTCAAGCACACCATATAACATTTTGGGTGAAATATTCAAATTAAAATTATAAATTATTATTTCCATATTATTCCCCTACCAACCACACTCAAGCAGGCATTACTTCTGCCAGATCCTGCAGTTTGCATTATTTGTGACTATTTTGTAGGTTAAAAGGTTCTACACATAGTCAATTGGCTGACGTTTCCCGTTAAGGGAAATACACAGACAGTGTAAGACAAACTCTACAATGTCCCTGGGCTGCAGGGGCTTTGCTTCTCCGAGTATCTGACTGTCCAGCTGTGTGCTTGTCCGAGTGAGCTGATGAGTCTTCAGTCTCATTTTAATATCCAAAAATTGAAAGAAAGTATTAGTTTATCTACTCGTGTTCTAAAATGAATCTCAGGTGATCTCTAGAAGTACATATTGTTACATATAAGGATATATATCTCTTACATGTAAGATGAAAATATAAATGGTTAAAGAGAGATATTAGTACAAATACACAAAATGAAACCATGGCTGAGGAGGACTGGATCAGTTGTCCTTAAAAATGCTTTGCATGCCAATCTTCTGGGATTCTATTTTGGAAAATGAGTACATTAGTTTGTTTTACTGGCTCTCTGTGTTCATGCTTTTCCAGTATAACATCTAGAGACTAGATAAATGTGCTGCAAAAATGCATCTGTAAAAGAAATTACATTCTGAATTTATTTAAATCAAAATATACTTTATAAAAATTGTTTTCAAGATTTGAGGAAAATTAAATAAAATTGCAATATTTAGGAATTTACTTTATATCTTTGAATATTAATTAAGTTCATTTATACTAGTTATAAATTTATATACACATTTGAATTTCATTAATATGTATTTTACTGAGTCTTCATTACTTCATAATTATTCTGTTTTAGCAAAAATTCTTTTAAGACAGAGATTTAAAAAATAAGTTCAACACCTGTCTCATTTATTTTCCAGTTCTTCCTTCATATATTGACTCTTCATTTTCAGAGTATTTTCCTAAAGATGTTTTAGTTGTATGAACCTTTTTCAGTTTACAACCTGTTGCTTCATGCTTTAGTTTTATACAGAGAAGATACATTTATTGACAGTTTCTATGTACATGAGCCCCTCTTTGTCACATGACAGGATGAGGCGATCCACAGGACTCGGACTGTAAGCATTTGTGGTTGACAGGATGGGGCTGCTGGAAGTGAGCTGGGAGTAAGGAGATAATTCCACATGTCTAGAAAGAGGATGCTCTCAGTTTATCCATGGCTGCTCTGGTTGCTGGAGAGGTGAAGGTTTTGCTGTTATATTACCTTGTATTTTTTCCAAAATACTGTACTCTCTGTTCCATGGTGGTCTTTGTACCGATATTCTTTTCTTGGGATGATATATATTCCTTGACCAAAAAAGACACAATCATGTGTGAAGGGCTCCACCCACAGGGCTCCCCTGGCCACCATGGATTAGAATAAGTCTACCAAGACATGATCTGCCTGGGGAGGAAAGGTGGCCAATCTCTCAAAGGAGAAGGACCAGGAGCTGGGTCTTCAGTGGGCTTTTATTGGGTTTAATTTGCACAGGAATCAGGGTGTATACATAAAGCTCATCAATTGTTGTCCGGCAGTAATTATCAAACAAAAGATAACATTAAAGAAACTCTGAGGGCTTATTCTAAGTTAGGGTCCGATAGCTAAAGGGCCATAAAACTTTGGGGAACAAACTCATTTCATGCTTGGACTCTTGTCACTTAAATTGAGGGTATTAGCAAAGTAGGTTTCATAGGATTTTATGCATTCATTCTTAGGCCTGATCACCCCAGGGAACCTGCCCTTTACAGTGCAGGGCTATACCCACCTTTGGCATTATTTTGGGCTTAAGTCAGGCAGGAGAAGTAAGGCAGCCAAGAAATTAGGAGACTTTTTTTTGCAGACAGAATGAGGATTTTACTATGTCAAAGCTGAGGGGCAAGGGCCCATCACCCCCTTTTCTATGCCCCCAAATCCTCCCCGGAGGGCCCCTTCATGATCATGCTTGTCTTAGGTTGTCCCTGCTTTGCAGAATCTTACCCGTCATTGGCTAACCAGTCATCTGTCCAGGGCCAAGCAGGGTGAAGTAAAAGGGGGCAGCGGTGGTGCCCCTACCAAGAAGATAAACTTTGTCTCCTTAATTGCTTATGGCCCCAAGGTCTTTTTACTTAGCCTTAGCCATGAGGGGTTACAGTTTCTGAAACCAGGCAGGTGGTTCCCAACAATCATGCCCTTTCATGAATTTTTTTTAAAAAAATCACTAAAACATTTAGGAAATAGAAATACCTAAATAATTCCAGGTTGTTTTCCTTCAAAAATGATGATAAAATTTATAATGTGTGTGTGTGTTTTTCCTTAAATTTGGTACTTGATAGTAAGGTTTGACTTCTTTGGGCTGACACGGAGAAAGCATGCGATTCTAAGTTAGTAGCCAGTTGCAATTTCCTATATGCTAGGCACTGAATGAACTGATTAACACATCAACTATAACACTTAACTCTCAAAGGCATGTTAAAGATTTTGGGAAAAAAAGAGATACATAGAGATTCATTGATTTGCCCCAACCACTGTTGCGACCAGGCAAGAAACTCATGAACATCCACACACAGAGCTAAAAGGTTCAGCCACGTGCACACTGGGTAATTATTCTGTCTGTGATAGTCTCCTGCCATCTCCAGTTTAGCACAAGGAAAAGTGATCATAAAATAAATACAGAGATGTAGCTGTGGGAGTTTTGAGCCAGTAGTGTCCCATGACTTGGAAAAATTAATCTTGTTTGGAAAAGTAGAGAAGACTGGAAAATAGCTGAATTAAAAAGAAAATAACATAGTTTCCAAAAGATATATGAATTTTTACAGTGATGGAAATGTGCTTAATATAAAATCATTTTCAATATATTTTTGATAATACAAACATTAAATTAAAAGCATTTGAGTCCACTGAAATGCAGAGAATCATATAAATATTTCCATGTTTTTGTAATGAAAGTAAATAATAACTTAGGACTTGGCTTAATTTGATTTTAGGCAAGTTCCACAGATATTTTTATGTCTAGTCCACAAAACAGGTTATACATATCTTCTCGGAGATACTGATATAGATTATTTAGTCTACTGGGTTTCAGCATTTTATTTAAGCATCAAACCCTGCTTCGTGTAAAAAACAAAACACAATATTACCTTCACCTGTAAAATATGAGCAAACTAAAGCAGGCAAGCGTCCTTTCATCTCTGCCCCACCCCACCTTCTCTGCTGGCCCTCTTCACAGATAATGGTGTAGTGGCCCAAAGAGGTTCATAATTTTTCAAAGGTTGAAGACTAGGGAGTGGTTGCTGCTCCAGGACTTTGAATTCAAGCTCTGCCCCCCACCGGGGATGACCTGTAGGCAGTACATGAATGGAAATGCAGAAAATCCACAAATTATTAAAGATAAATCAGCAACTGACTCCTGTGATAACCTGTTCCATTACAGCAGTGACAGGCAGGAAACCCCACTCCCAGCACCGCTAAAGCTCTGGAGAAGATGAAAGCAAAGGGAGCCAGAAGCCTGGTGATGACTAATGTCCTGGAAGCAGAGAGAACCAGGGGACGAATGTACTCAAGGATGTTACAGAAAAACGTTTCCGAAAGGAAGGCATGTGTTAGGTAATTGCTTGTAGTTCAGTGATTCCCTCTTTTGAGAAGAGACCATTAACAAGCACAAAAATAAGAGGAGGAAGAAGAAAAATATAATACATGAGGAATAAATCTTAAAAAGGTCTGGTTCTTGGAAAGAAAGCTTTGAAATTCTACTAAGGTAACTAAGGTGCATAAATATGAGATTCTGAAATAGTGGAAAGACTTACTTCCCTTCTTCCTGGAAGGGAACACTGAGTATCATAGATGTGTAAATGTTTCCTAATTAAACTGTCATCTCCAACCAGCAACAGGGTGCACTCAGGCACACACACACACACACACACACACACACACACCATGTTGCAGGACAATAAATGTTTTCTTCCTGACTGTTTAATGTGTACACATTCATGCATAAAAATGTCTGGAAAGAAAGATACACAGCAAATATTAATTGTAATTATATTTAAGAATTGGGACTGGAATAGGGAAGTATGGAGGATTTGTAAAATAGTAGTTAACACGCTCCATGTACTGCTGGATGTTTTACAACTATAATTATACACTGTCTTTACCTTGTAGTTTCATATTACAATGATGACGGTAGTAGGGTGAGCTCAAATACAACCAAATACTACCTTTTCTTCCCTCTTCCTGCTTCCTCTCTTGTTCCTGTTTAGGTTGACTTTACTGATAACCTGGAGGCTGAATTTTTTTTCTAGTAAGAATAATGGGCAGTAAAAAAGGAAGTGAAGCTTGCAGATGAATGCTAACAAAATGTGATCAAAATCTATGCAGAGCAGCAATGATGAAATCATTCCTGATCTCTATTTATTTTGCCAACAATCAGATGACCAGATGCTCACATCACACCCTGTGACTCTCCAAAAGAAACAGGAAGGCATGTTGGTAAATACTGATTTAGCTGAGAAAATTAAGCAACTGTCCCAGTGAGTTCCCTTTATATTATTGTATATAATATTAAAAAAAACATGTTCGATCTGCAGTGTTGCATTTCTTCCTTCCCTATTTTGGTCCTTGTATTAATTAACCTTTTGACTTCAGTGGTAAGCAGAGTGAAGACCTCCCACGGAGGTCTGTGTCCTCATTCCCAGCTCCTGTGGTCATTACCTTTCATGTCAAGGGGAAGTCTAAGCTGCAGATGGCGGTAAGGTTGCTGACTAGCTGACCTTATGATGTAGAGAGTATTTTGAGCTCTTTAGGGTGGGCCCAGTGCAACAGCAAAGGCCCTTATTGGAAGACGGAGCTGACAGGAGGTAAGACCCTTGCAGTGTCATGTGAGAAGACTCCACCTACCACTGCCGGCCTTGACTGTGAAGGAAGGGGCCAGGAGCCAAGGGGGGTCTCTAACCTGGGAAGGGCAAGGAAATTAGTTCTCCCCTAGACCTGCAGAAGGAACACAACACCACCAACGTGGCCATTTAGTCCACTGAGATCCATTCCAGGTTTCTGATCTCCATTAACCTAAGATAACGCACTTTATATTGTTTGAAGCCACTAAATTTGTGGTACTTTGTTACAACGGCAATAGAAACTAGTATACACACGTAGAAAACACAGTCTACCCATTGCCTCCTGACTCACTGTCCCTCTGCACCTTCCTGCCCCCACCCCCAGGCTGGTCTGTGCCCCTACGCAGGCTTTCAGACCCTCTTGTCACCCTGGGTTAACTTCTCTCAGTGTGGTGGTTGGAGGGGAGTTTGAGGACAAACCCTCGCTGGTCTGAGGCCCATCCCTTAATCCCTGGACTCTGTGATGACTGCACCTTAGTCAGGGATGCAGTGACAATACATCGAGTATGACCATAGGTTACTGTGTGCAAATAGTTATTTTTAGAATATAATTTTACTACAGTTCAGAGTGTTTTAGTAGTTCGCATGTGTTTACCATGTTCTAGACTTTGCCACGTACCATATAGATTAATCTCATACAGTATTTAAACAACCCTGTAAGGTGGGTACTGTTATCATCATTATCAGTAGCGTCGTTCCCGATTTACGTGTTAAGCAAGTGAACTAACACGTGGAGAAGTCGCTGACAGACAGACTCCGAGGTGGCATGCTTTCCCCCCATGCTTTTAACCTTGGCAGCTTGCCTCTGGAACCCGAGTGCTTAATCAACACAATCTGACAGCTCTTCAATATGTCCATGTGAAAAAGTCTCCCCCCATAAATCACCTGCGATGCCGAAAGAGGAGGCTTTAGCTAGAAATGCTAAGGTTATCATGCCTAGGATGACAGGCCCAGCCAGGGGAGTGGATGGAAGCTGCAATCGCGTCACAGCAGGTGGATGGAGAGCAGGGAGGCCTCCAGCTTCTACGGATAGTTTCCTCCTGCAACAGACGCGCAGGACTGGAGACGAAGGACCCGGCCATGCCCTCCTGTTTTCATTTAGCAGCATTGCAGAGTCTGCAGTGTATGGGTCTAGGGAGGCCCCTTAACGCCTGCAGGTATGATGGCTCCAACCGGAAGGTCTTCCCCAACTCCTGAGGGGTGCCCCTGGGAGCCACGCACCCCCGCTGCCTGCGCTGGGAGCCCTGGCTGCTGGCCGCTCCCCGTGATCCCCTCGGGGAGACCAGCTCCTGTGGGCTAGGGACCAGATCGCATTTCACTTTTTGGTTTTTCTGGCCAGTTTTTCTGGCCCCAGTAAAAGTGTGTTCATTGGCTATCAGCTCCTTTTTGGTGACTTTACACTCTGCAGTTATACACATTACCATCAAGTGATAAGAAAGGGTAGGAAAAGAATTCCGTAAGCACTCTAATAAAATTCTTACCTTCCTTGATCCTAGACTTAAGGCTACTTTCTACCATTTGAATAGTCTCTGGTTTACAATTTATAAACTCAAATGTTTAACAGAGTGAAATTTTATTCAGTGATCTGAAAGAGAACCCATTAATACTTTCTGGATAAAACATTCAAACCATTCAGAAGGTAAATGGTTACATAACCTTAGTGGCAATGACATTCTGAATGGGCTGTTCATTGAGGAAGATTATTATTAGGTATGTCAGATGCCAAAATAAAACTTTGCTGGTGAGAAAAATAGTAGCACTATCTATTCTCATCGTGAAATGTGTTTAACCTTTCTCTGAAAAGTGAACATATGAGAAACGTTGCCTGACATATACCGAAAAATGGAGACAAAACCCAGAGCACTCACAAAGGTTATGAACTTCCCATGTTGCTTTTTCTTCAGAGACACTCGGCCATCGAATATGCATTCTTGCAAGACGAGTTCGTGGAATGAGACTCCGGATGCTAGAGCAAAGGCTGTCTCAGTTCACTGAATGTGAACAGATAAGAACTGTTATAATATTCATCAGCCAAAGTTACACTGAAAAGATTTTTTTTGTAAATGCAGAGCACAGCATTTTATAAGGCATCAAACTATGGAATGTATTCATAGTCAATAAGCCTAGTTGTGTTTTATGATTAAAAATAGTATAAGGCTCGGCATGAACGACACTCTTGATGTACTTGGAGAAAATAAATGTTTAACGGCATGAAAGCATACAGTTTAAGGGCACTTTTTAAAAAAGCAGCTCATGCTTAGAAAATTTAAAGCTAATGTTATGAGAAATGGTATTTAGGCAGGTGAGGAGTTCCCAATTTTACCTTTAATTTGCCAATTTAATGTCAGTTCCTGTCTGCTGTTATCTCCCCACTTCCTTTAAGAGGGGAAAGAAACCAGTGTACCGGTGACCTCATTGCAGCCACTGACACATCCTGGAGGGGATGGAGGAGCGCGTTCTCGTCCTGCCAGGGCCTTGGCATTTCCCACACTTACATAGAGGAATTATCACAAAGAAGGTGACTTTCAAACTTGGACTAACAGCTGTGGAAACCTAAACAGTTTCAGCTAAAAAAAAAAATCACTCAACTGAATTATGTGTATACCATCCTGAAGGTATACATGGGTGCTTACCCGTGTCTGTATCTGTGGCTGTATCAATGCTGTGTCTGTCTGTCTGTCTATCATCTCTTTGCCATATAAAGGTAAAGTACTGCATTATTTTTCATATTTAATTTGAAACTTGGTCCTGAAGGAAATAAAGTATTAAACTAGTGAAAATATTAAGAGAAAAATATTAAGCTCCTTGAAATTTGCTTCCATTGATATTATCTTTAAGTAGGCAGAATTTATTAATAATTTACATAAAAAGAAAATACTGAAAAGTCTAAACAGCAGGGACCTGGGTAAATATGTAGGATATTGTCAGATCAGATTTAAAAGGATCTCCACTATTTCAGAAGAGCATAAAATATGGCTTCTTACTATTTGTAGTCATTTAAAATATAGCTTAGACTAATTCCTGAAACTCACATGGCCAGTGGTTTACTTACCATCTCATGAACTTGTACGAAGGTGAAGCCAAGGCACCAGATCTTCTTCATTAAGTCCTACCCTCCTTTCTCTTCCTCATTCTTTGGTTTGAAAGCCAGAGTTCAGGGCGGAAGGTTACAGGAAAATGATGGGAGAGTGAATATCCTGCAGAGTAACAATACAGAGAAAGCGGTCTCTGGATGAGCAAGAGCTAGCTTGATATTTTTCACAGTTATTGTAGAACATGTTATCAGGCAGAGACCACCAATTGAAAGATTTTCTTAGTTACAAGTTGATCATAACATTCAGAGCTTGAAGTAACATAGAAGCAGCAATTTATAAACTGCCACCGGTGATGGAGTCATTATAAATCTCCACTTGTTTCTGTGACCTGTGAAGCTGCCCTGGAGAAATCTCACATGGGTGATACATTTTCTGGCACCCAAAAATGACATTGGGTCCTGATGGCCATCTTTGGGTATCAGGGAAGCTACTTTCAGGCCACTCAGTTTCCCAGAGCAGATGTTTAGCGATCATCCATGTCTCTCAAGGGTGAGACTTTCAACAAGGCACATCATGTATATTCAAGCACACTGATATTTATACACTATTACTGAAGTGCACCAGATCTCAGTAAGTCAGAAATGCAAAGGTAACTATGTTCAAGGAAGTGTGTAGATAGTTCCTTTCTCAGAGACAGTACAATTTTGTGCTTGTCAAATGGAAAGTAATGATACTGATTAAATCCTTTTTGCACTACACTAGCTAGCAAAGGTTTACTTTTTTTTTCCCCTTGGATGATATTTTCAGATGAAATGAAGTGCCTGATAATTTCTTTTAACATATTTGCAAAGCTGAATTCATTGTAACTGCTTCAGAACACCATGTAAGAATAAAAAAATGAATAAAAAGGCAGGAGGAAGGAAAATTCAAAGCACACCATTTGTTAGAAACAATTTTTTTGCAAGCATAGCACTTCAATCTCAGTAGTGTTCCAAAGCCTCTAAAACTTATAATGATGGAGATGCACATATTTTTCTTTCTAAAGAACTGTCCAAGAGATAATGAAACCGTAATTTGCGAATAGTGCAATGGATACACACCGCCACATGCATGGTTCTGAAACACTTTATATGGGTATTTTCTGTAATATAATCATATGTTAAACTCAAGGAGGAAGGAAAGTGAATTTTATAAAAGCAAAGGAGAAATACTAAATACTGTGGGATAACACTCTATTCAAATCAATGTTTATATTAATCCAACTTGAATAAACTTAATTTCTTCCTACATCATCATCAACACAGCCTTGAAATGACAGGGACTTCAAGGCAAAGTTCAGAAGTCAGCAGATGGAGGAAAGCCAATCTGCTCTTTTATATAAATAATTGCATCAGGAGCAGAGGCTGCTTCTATCACACAGGTGTGCAATTGAAATCATTTTTAATGCAGTCATTAGGTGTTTGTGGAGCTGGATCTATCAATTTACACTTGGACAGGCACAAGCACATTTCGCAGTATATTGGCTTTTACTGGGTAGAAAGAGGAAATCCGACACATTGAAGTTTGTTTTTAGTTTCGGCTGTCAAAGACTTAACTTGAGGTTCTAGTGATAGATATAGTTGAATACAAAGTTCATTTTTTGCTTCAAAGACCCTTTCAGTGTTTTTTAACCTTTAAAGTGTCTTCCAAACCTTGCTTGGGGATCAGAAAGACAGTCTTGTGCTCTTGTGTGGTCAGCGGGGGAACTCGGGACCAGTAGGTCAGGTTACTGACTGGATGCCACGTAATAAGCAGACGGGCTTCTGCTGCCCAGCATCACAACCCTTCTACTTGGCCATTTAAATATGTTTCAACCTTTATTCTTGTAGAATTTCACTATTTTTATTTTCCCTTTTTCAAAGGCTATTTATCTGCATGTTTAAGGTTGGGATTTAATTCTTCATGCAATAGACTTTGATGCAAGTTAAAATAATGAAGCCTGGTCATTTAAAAAATTAATATCTTCATGGAAATTGGGGCTTTTGTTTAATCTCTCCTTTGTAATTTTAAAAATTAATATCTTCATGAAACTGTGGCTTCTGTTTGATCTCTCCTTTAGCATCTACCTAGAATCACTTCAGAGTGGGACATTTGAAACTGTAAAAAAGAAGAAAACAAAACAAAACCTTACTATTACATAATTAGTTCAAAATTCTAAAATCTTAGGGGATATAGGAAAAGCCACATGCAGAAGAATATCAATAAAGTTATGCAAAATATTTTAAAATCCAAATACTTCTTGTTTTCTATATGCACATCTATTAAATGTCAAATGACAAACTAGAAAAATTTAAGTAATAAATAAAACAGGAGTGATTTGTAACACATATGACAAAAGATTTATTTCTTTGATTTGCAAAGAACTTAAGGCAATAAGAAAGACAGAGTTATTATGTTTTATACACACACACATATATAAATGCAGGAAAGTAAATACCAATGGCAAGACTACATTGAAATGACGTGATCACACAGATTCTCTCATTTGAACAGGCCTACAAGAGAGATAAAAGGACAGTTTGAAATCACTCAGTTTCAAGGTGCCCATGACCCTCCCACGTAATGAAGAATGTAAAAGGGCACACCGGTCTGCCAGCAAATTGGGGCTGGGATGATGCAGCAGGCTCAGTTCAGAGACAGCACCAGTGGGTTCAGAAATGCTGGATTCATACTGTACAAAGACGTCACTTAGGAATGTCTTTACAAAGACATGTGAAGGCACGCAGTGGCCCTCCCTGGGCACTCTAAAAGGTTTAAACCATTTAAAAAGGGAAATTGGAACTGTGAGTCTAAAGATGACGGGCATGTAGAAAAATAATCTTAGTGATTCTGTAAACAGGGTGCTTTGGTGTCTCATATCTTATATCAAAGTTAAAACCCCGAATGTAGACTAATAAATAAGTATTTGTATTTGAGATTTATTTAAATCTCAGTTATATGCAGTCCTACTAATATTAGTGAAAAATCTAACCCCTATATCAAATAATTTTCTATAAAATTAAAATCATTATTCTACTTGCATTTCTAAATATTAGTTAAACTAGAGGAAAAACGTGTCATTTTGGACTGGGTTTGGGCACATTGGCATTCACCTAGGACAGACTGCAATACCTAGGGACAAGATATTCATTGTGCATGTGAGAAAAATTAATCAAAGTATTTACTATTCATATGGCATGACAACAGCTCTTATGATGAAATCTTTTTCTTTAGAATATTAGGAAAGTAAAGAACTACCTCTCTTTCTGTACGCAAAATGATTCCATTCACTGGAAGTGATCGGATCTACTGAGAGAAAAATTCCCACAGATCAAACTCTGTATTAAAACTTGCAACATTAAAAATTGGTCTATTCCTACAGAAGCTACCAAACACGACCATAGTGTGACTCAGAGGTGGCTAGTGGACATCCGACTGCAGCCCTAGGTGGATTGTGGTTTACATTTTGTGGTTCATTTTGATTAGTTTCCTCTTTTTTCTTTTGAGGACATTTTTTAAAGGCACTTAAAATTAGCCATCAGAAACATGTAGAAGCTAGAAGCTGTGCCAGTGGGGATGGCATTGGTACAATAATCAGTGAATACTCTGATGATTTGTTTTTCCTCCAACAGTTAGATCAGTGCATTTGGAAAGTGGGGGAAGCAAAACTAAACAATATTCCAGACATTTTCCTCAAAATTGAAATTACAAAAATTGAACCAAAATTCAATTGAGTACATGGTCTCTAGTCTTTTTAGATTAAGTTCTAGTAGCAATGCTGTTAAAAAGTTACAGCTCAAGGACTGCATGGATTTCTGGACCTCGCTCAATAATATAGTTACTAAAGATAGTTTTAGCCTGGGACATAGTGTTTGTGCAAGTTACTCTCTCTCCTAAAACTTACTTGAAAAGACCCAAATATTGCTATGCCTTATTCTCCTCTTACAAAGCTCTCACCTTACGTACGTGGTTCCTATGTTTATGTGTAAAACCCACATGAACATTTCTCTGCAATACACTGAGGAGGAATTTCAAAACTATGTGATTCCCCAAACCAGTTCATCTCAAAAAGGCACTCAAAGTTGATTCCGTTACTCTTACCATCCGTTACTCTTACCATCCGTTCATTGCAGGGTGGGCTACCGGTCTGTCCTCTTCTTTAAATGTAAAGATTAATGTTAATGAATTAATGGGAATTAATTATATGTTTAGAGTTTAACTTACAGTTTCTCAGTGGTTGATTTACCCCTGTTGCTAGTTGGTGGGCCAGGAATTGTGTATATAAAAGTTGGACCATGTTCACTGCCTAAGTTGGATGGAGACGATTGGACAGGCAGTGAATTGGGCCAGAGGACACTGAGGTCAAGGCCATGTGAAAAGCAGCTGCAGCTGTAATAAACTACGCACCTCTCAGCCACAGTGATCACTCCTCACTCATGCCGGTGGCAATAACCTTGCAGACGTACACGTGAGAGATGAACTTCCAGTGTACAAATTTAAAAAGCTGAAGTATCCCAGGTTATCACAGACACCTGCTTTCAAGCTCAGTGGTTACCCCAAAATGTGTGGTTAGGATCACGCCATTGTAAATAACTCCAACACCTGAAAAAGTCTCCTCCAGGAAGTTGTTTAAAAAGTCAGAGGTGGGAGGGAAACATGAGTAGCTGAATGATTAGCATTACAGATTCTGTTGATGTAAAGACATTGCTGAGTTTTCCCAAGCATGGCTTAAGGTATTAAAAGCTAGACTCAGCTACTGTTTGCCCAAATTTGGGTGAAATGCATCCTTTGTGTGAAAAAGGATGACTCACTCAAGAGAGTCCACTGACTGCAGAATGACTAACAAAGACAAATCAACTCATGGACAGCCTTAAGGGAAATCTATAAGGAGCACTAGGACACCCTAGGGCACAACCAACTGTAGTTCGGTGGCACGGTGGTAGATGTTTGACAGCTGGCTTTGGGGGCAGGAAGGGAGGTCTCTGATTTGTAACACCTGTCAGTTTCTGTGGTTAAAGATCCCCCCATGGCCAGTTCTAACAAACTGTGTTTAACAACCACCTTACAAAATTCCTAACGATTTAACTGTCGACTCCTGCAAGCCGCCAGAGCCAGCTCCTGCACACCACTTGCCAGAGGTTCGGACAGAGGGAGTCCCCCTCTGCTGACAATGCCACACACTTGCAGTGAGAAAGGGAGGCTCCAGTTCCGATTCTGCTACTTACTTGCCTCACAGCTGAAGACAAGTCACATACACTCACTGAGCTTCAGTTTTGTCGTCTGCGAAATGGCGCTAATGACATTACTAATGTTGTAAGGTTGGTGTAATGAGTAAATGAGGTGATGCTTATAAAACATTTAGAAGAATATTTGACAGAGTGTAATTTCCTAATAGTATTTCTTGCCCACACATATAAGGCTCCATTTATTATCATGAGAATTATAGCTATTACAGTTTTATGTTTTAACTTGAGCTGTGCCTATAATTTTATTTCCGTTAATCATAGATTGCTTTAAAAAATAAACTGTCACTGACTTAAAGGTGACATACATATCAATTAGTTTGCCAAAGCTTATACAGCATAATGTCTGAAATTTGAATTGCCGTCTGCATTCAAAAGCAAACTGTAACACCCTACTTTTAAAAATATGATCCATGACAGCCTCATGATAAACCTCATTGCTTTTTCACTTAACCCTGATTGTCAACTTCTAAATTTCAATATAATACTTTTCTTAAAAAGCACAACTTTGCATGTCAGTCCTTTCAAGTTTTTATTTATTTTACAGCCTCCCTAATGATATGTGATTATAATGTGTCAACAAATAACCTCCACTCACAATATCTATTTTAGTCTTCACAGTTGTCCACCTTATCAAACATGGCATTTTGATATGAATGTTGGGGTTAACAGAAGTTCAGTGATATGTCCCGAGCAGGTCACACGAGCAATAGTGGCAGATCTGGAATCTAGTCTCGGGCCAGCTGAGTGCTGTGTCAGCGATGAAGTTGGGAGGCAGGACTGAGTGGGGGGTGAGAGGGCCTTTGGGGATCCATGGCCCTGACGCTGAGGGCTGAGGCTGGGGCAGAGGAGCTCTGGGCACTTAGTCCAGTGAGGGACCAGCTGAACTCAGTTGCACCAGGAGAACTAAAACTGTAAGAATAACGTTTGGGATGGGCCAACGTGAGTGGTCACAGGGAGTGGAAGGCTGGCTTTATTTTTTGTCAGGCGAAGCTTTCAGAGCAGATAGAAACAAATAAGCAAGCCTTGGCCCTATTAAAATGGTCTCTGGAGAAAAATCTCCTCTTTGAACATTTATTTCCCCCTTGGGATACACGCAGAGACCAGCTATATTGGGAAATCCGGCTAAGCATCTTCTGGTGCGAACCCACCACAGGAAAGACATGCTGGGTTGCCTCAGGGACGACTTCACTCTTATGGTTGTTGTTTTTCTTAGTACAAAGAGTTTATCAGACACTTCCTTGGAGCAAATGTCAAAATCTCCTCTGTCCCAACCCTGCTTCCTGACCCAGTGGTTCCCCACAGAGGTCCTCTCATCTCCAACTCAGTCCTGCCAATTTACAAAATACGAGTGAAAAAGCATTCAGTGTTTCCCAATAATGGACCAGCTGTAATTTTTGAGGCCTGATCAGTTCAATTTCTCCTGTTTTGATAACTTTTATTGCTCAAACTACCCATGGAGAATGTTGCCAAAAACTCCATTAGCCTGTGTGAGATAACATTGAATTTGTACTTGTGAAGCTTCCTTAAAAAATTCTTATATATTTTCCATGTGCCTCTCAGGAGAGTAACTGAAGTATGAACGCAGAGTTTTAATAAAAATAAACCAAAACATGCCCTTCTTTAACCTTCTCCTTAAATGCATTTGTACATGTCCAACAAGCATGTTCAGTGGTGCTTAGAAAACAATGTGTGCATTTCATGGGACTGATGTGCCTTAGAATTCAATGAAACCTCAAAGAAAAGATGAATACAAACAGGGAACATCAGAACCAAACATCCGCCATGTCCTTCTTACAGTTAATGTCGGAATGTATCAATGGTCATATTTTAAACACTTAGCGTTAGCAGGTTTCGGTGTAGACTCTTGTTCTGCATTAAGATTTGCGTTGGGCGAACGTTACCACTCAGCACTGACACGCAGTCCTGGATTTTACTGCCTGCATCAACTCAGTTTTGAAACAATTTGCCTCTAGATGTAAAAGACACTCAGTGTAATAACACAATGTTGAAAACAAAAATAATGAATCCCATTGGATAAGCACATAAAAATCTGATAATTCTTAGAAACCATAAAATTTAACAACTGCACCTCATTGTAAGTAGAGCAAAAATGATATATGAGATCTTGCAAACAGTAGAGATGGTGAGGTGTTGGTGGGTGTAGGGTCTCCAGCATGAATGTTTACCTCCTTTTATTTTAGTCCACTGCTCTTTAAAACAGTGGCCATCCTAATACTCATTCAGTTTTTTCTTTGCTAGATAACACACAGCCCTCAGAACATGGCCAGACACAGGTGTATGCTCAGTAAGTGTCATCGTTATTATTAAACTCTCCCAAATGCCGCTTGCCTTTGGGGGCATTTTCTAAGAAACATTGTAGCTACTTGTGGAAATTTAGTATTGGTATTGATCTGAAAATGTTAAAGTGTGCTTTCTTCCTCATTTTCTTGTGAAGCATTTATTTATTTTATTCATGGACAATTTTTGAAACCTACAGAGTCTCTTACTAGTTATACCACTTACTAGTTATACCGTTTCAGGTGTCAAGGCACCCATAATTAGATGGGGGAAGAATTAATCTATAATACCAATCATTCTATATGCCATAGTAGCCCCTCTCATATTATGAGGTCATAATCTATCCCATATATGTCTGGACATTGTTTTATAGCTGCTGACATTCTATCGCACCACAGCCTACCTGTGGATGCTTATGATGAACTTCCTACATCCCTCTGACTGTGTGATTAGCGAGAGCCAGGTAGCGAGAGGCTGTGGCAGCAATGATGAAAAGTAGTTTTCCTGATGATACAGAATATAAATAATGTCTGCATTCTAATGTAATTGGAAAGGTATGAGATGACAATTTAAGTGAATTATTATATTACACTAATGAGAAAACATATTTACATATATATATTTTTAAAAAGACATTATCCTTCTACCTTATTTCCTCTAATCAGAGAGAGGAAATCAACTTTTGGTCTTCACACATATTTTTGCTCATGGTTGACACAAAACCTGATTATCATGATGACACTCAGTCAGAGAAAGTATAGCTCCCCAGGAACTTGGAAGATGAAGAGTACTTACTGAAGGATCTCTCTTTCTGGAAGCAGGGTCCCCAGGGCAAAATTGGTCAGCCTCATCTAAGCAACTGTATTTTCAGTAGTCAATAAATGCTCATTTTTCTGAGTGTGATGCTATATGCTGTCACTTCTCTACACAAAAACCTTTGTGGGATTAAGGAAACTAAACACAAGGAAGTGAGCCTGGCAAATACTCCCTGGTTAGATCAAGTTTATGATACCTCACCCACGCCGCTGCCAGCTAAGCGATGATGATAAACTAAACCCATTAGCAATGAACAGACCCAAGCTTCCTCCATGACCTGACCCTTCTGGAGCCTGCTATAAGTTATCTGATCTGAGTGCTATGCCTCAGCTCCTTTGGGAAGTGATACACCCTCCCAACACCCTCGACTCCCTTGTCACTGAAGTTGCACAGGCATTATAATTTTTGTCCCATTTTCCTACTCAAACTTCTAAGCTCCCAACTCTGAATCCGTCCGGTTGCCTGCCTCTTCTGCTCAGGGCACTTAGCGTCCTGCAGACTGTTAGATTGAATCACACATTTCAGCGGATTGGCGTCATCTTGCTTTCTCAGTGTCTGGGTGGGAGGGGGGCGGTGAGGCAGCTGGACTCCAATGCTGCTCAGCTGTGTTGTTACACTCACTGCTCCCCTCCCCATGCTGTTCATGACAGCAACAATTTTAATCCTTTATTATTCCCCTCACAGAACCCACCCTGCCACCAGCTGAGTTTCTGTGCTGATAATTTCTGCTCTTTCTTCACAGACAAAATTGAGACTTTTAACCTATATACACAACGTTTGCCTGAGTATCCTCTACTATCTTCTAATAAAATAGAAATGTAATTCCTTTTTAACTGCACTCCCTCTTTAGCTACTGCTTTATCTTTCTCCATTCTTTCATAGACAAGTTGTTCGAGAATTGGGTTTAAACTCGCTAGCATGTTTAGTTTCCCATGTTAAATCTTAATCTATAGCAAATGGACTCTCCCCATCCCCATCAACCTCACCGACAATGTCCTGGCTACATTCCTCGATTACCCTTAAAATGCCAAACAAGGAAATCTCAACCCTCATTTCACTTGAGATCTCTACAGCCCTGAATTTATTCTAAGCATTGTAAATTGTAAGGGTATCTCTACTATAAAGATTATACTTTTCCACTGTAGAAACTTTTGACTCTATATAAAAAGGGAGGGAAGAAACATATGCTCACCCCCTCACCGCTCAAACTAAAGAAGTGTGTGATGTTCCCGCATATTCCTGCCCAGGGTCTGCTCTGTGCACATGCAGGTGTCATGTACAAGTGAACACTAAGCTCTTTTTGTTTAACATAATATAAATGCTTCCCCATGTTATTAGTAATCTTCAGAAACAATATTTTAAGGATGTATAATTTTCCATTGTGTGAAAACACATAGCTTCATTAATTTTGTCATGGAATGAGAACGAGATACGTTTCTACATTATTAAATGCCCCTGAATAACTTGCTTTGAATGGTTTCAGAGGACTTTGTGCTATGGCTGCACAGTAAGTTAGTTAATCTCCTCCTGCTAAACCTTTATGTTGCTACCAGATAGTACTATTTATAGATAGTGCTATTGTAAGTAGTGCTGCAAGGAAGACCACAGTCCCCCAAATCGACTCGCATCTTATAAACATTTACAGCCTCCTCCAATATTAGAATGTAGACCTTCCCATTTAAAATCTATTTTTGTCACCTACAAAGGAGTTCCCATCAGACTGTCAGTGGATTTCTCAAAAGAGATCTTACAGGCAAGAAGGGGTTGGAAAGAAGTATTCCAAGTCATGAAATCCAAAGACCTACATCCAAAATTGCTTTACCCAGCTAAGTTTTCATTTAGAATGGAAGGACAAATAAAGGGCTTCTCAGATAAGATCAAATTCAAGGAGTTCATCATCACCAAGCCCTTATTATATGAAATGCTAAAGGGACTTACATAAGAAAAAGAAGATGAAAAATACAAACAGTGAAAGGACAGCAAACTCACAGTTATTAACAACCACACCTAAAACAAAAGCAAACCAAGAGGACAGCTAGATCAGGAGTGGACCCATAGAAATGAAGAACACATGGAGGGTTAGCAATGGGGGAGTGGCAGGAGGAGAAGGGGGGGGATGGTACAGGAAATAGCATAGATGGTAGGTAGAAAATAGATAGGGGGGAGGGTAAGAATAGTAGGGGAAATATAGAATCTAATGAACTTGAGACATGTGGTCATAAACTAAACGGGGAAATGGTGGGGGAGGGGGTGTGAAGGGTGGAAGAGAATGAAGGGGAATAGGACAACTGTAATGGTATAATCAATAAAATATATTTAAAAAATCTATTTTTGTAATCGCCACACAGAATTTCTCCTGATATCTGGAAAATAACATAGAGTTTGCACCTAGTGACAAAAACACAGCAAAAAGCATTAGTAGCGAGGTGCAAAGCTAAATACTGGGACCTGTTATTGAGAAGTAAGAGGACTAATGTTGGGAGAAAGATCACTTTACATACCACCCACGTGTAAAAGTATAAAATGCAGTTTATTCCATAAAATGACATTTAAAAAGGAAACAAACTAGTAGGAAATGTTGGGGGAAATGAGAAGAGTTAGAGGGATGGAAAATGAAATTTCTAGAAGTCTCACCTAGGAGATGCTATTCTTTTACTTGTCTTGATTTGGGGGTCACAGAGAGAGTTTATATCAAACAGAGCTCACCCATTCGAATTTCTGTGTTAACCTCATCCATACATGAGCACCGCTGATGCCTGTACTGCAGGACAAATCAGATGAAGTTACAGAGAAAATTAAAAATGCTGAATAAATAACAAAGCCTTGTCTGGCTTAAGTTATTGCAGACAAAATTGAGTTTTTAACATAATCTCTTAAAGATCCACAAAAGCCTGGAAATGACTCTTTTGCTCAATGTTTTTCATAATTTAAGTCTGCCTTTTCTGCTGAGCTCGAAGGTACTGCGGAGAAAGCCAGTCGCTGAGGGTAAATAGAGACTGCAAATCGCATGGCTGCCCTCTGGCTCTGAACCTCACCCACGTTATTAGCAGCCTCTGTAGCTGGAACAGCACCAGAGGAAGGACAGATCTCCACTGGGGGGTGTGGAGGACTAAGCTGGGAAAGAGAGGGCAGGCAAGAAGGAAGTCCTATTGGAACAATAGTAAACTATGTTTCGGGTTCAGCTGCTAAATTATGCTGACACAAACTGTGAAAAAGCTATGAAAAGAACAAGTTTTCATTTTCTATGGCTGTTTATAAGGAGCTAATCTGGGAAGAAAGAGTCTCTGTTTAATGGATTGATTGGTTTAACGACCTCAACCATCGTAACTGTGCTTTTAAATGCAGTGACTGATATAAGCCCCGTGTTGATCCACTACAGCCTCCATTTTCTGAGATCTTTTGCAACCCAAGTAAGTATAATGAACTAGACTTTCTGCATCTTTTATTGTCACCCAACAGTAAATGGCATTACAGTGAAGGTTTGGGCTGAAGTACCTATATATAAAAGACATTGCATAATAAGGCGCGTTGTGAGTCAGAGTAGATGGAGATATCAAAAGGAAACGCTAAGAACTGGCACTCGGTTTCAGGGGAGAACTTGGTTAGGGGTTGGAGTGACACAGAAAGTTGTAGAGACTTAGGAAGATGCCGATTTCTTCAGAGAAACCTGTACCATCAAACCACCTGGGGAGAAGGCAGAGCTCCACCAGGGAGACCGTGGGGCCGGAAGCCCCTAAACACGGTGGGGGGCGGCGGGGGTGGATGAAGAGAGAAGAGGCCACAGCTGTCACAGAAAACATCACCCACCATGCAGCCCCGTGTGGCCTGCAGATTGACAGGCGGCGGGAGCACTGAAGAAGGCAAGAACACACCTGTGCAAGAGAGAGTCTGCCCTCAGTATCTTCCACACCTAGAGAGAGTGAAGCTAGGAGACAACAGTGCTGGTCACCTAGGAATGTCTCTGCTGCCTGTTTCTGTCTCTCCCTCCCTTGCTTGCTTGCATCACGTAGGGTGCTTTAGAAGCCTAGGGGACCAATGAGAGACATGAACAAGCTGCGACTACTCCTGTCCCGTGTCCCAGATTTCCGTGTCTGCCGTCCCACCTGGAAGGGAGCCAGTAACCACAGGAGAGTTAGTGTTGATGACTAGGTACCGTTCATTACTGGAAGGAGGTCATTCTTTGCTCCCTAAGGGAGCCACAGGGGTTGCTGTTCTCTAAGAGAAGAAAAGGCTGGGCCAGGGACCTGTTCAAAGATGCTTCTGCTGCCTCAGTTGCACCGGCAGCTTTAAAGGGCCGGGACATGATCCAAGATAACGTGCTTCTGTAAGGTCTGCATGGGTAGGGCACCTTCATCCCCATTATTCGAGACCGGTTTCTCTTTCTACTTTCTCCTCTCACTTTTCTCCTCCTGTCAGGGGACCTTGAAGAAGCTATGGCTGTTTTAAGGCATGCTTACTTCTCAGATGAATATTTATTTTTTCCAACATTATCTATCAATCATGCCCAAATTCCAAAAGGACCAGAAGGGCAAACTGTAGAGAGAGATGAGACTGACCTAATGCAGTTATATGAAAAGTTTCTTTTTTCACAATCACGTTCCCGGTAATATTCATGGATGATCAAAGAGAATATATATGGATAAAAATAATGTTTCTCAGATATTTTGTGGAAAATGTGTTTGAAAGGTCACACTGTGATGGGATTCTGAATAGCCTATTCCATGACTCACAGTTTTATGGAATGAATATGTTGTTTGTGAACTGTTTTCAGAAAGACAGAAATCATTTATATCACTTGGGTTCTAGGCCCGCATGCCCATCGCATCTAGTGATGATGTTTGAAAGTCATGGAGACTCCACAGGTTAAAAAAGTCTTTGTTTACTTGGCCCACCCATAAATAAATATACACAGATTGGGTGGTGTTCCGAAGTAAAAATGAAATGTGATATTCAGCACTGTTTTGAGATGTTAACGGCTTACTTGCACTTAATGCTCAGAAAAAGGACTTCCCCATGGTGACAAGAAGCCTTCTTGAAATAATGCAAATACAAGTTATGAGACTAAGTACAGAATTTGATTCATTTTTGCACTAGCACTTGGAAAAAAGTGAAAAAAGATCAGATTTTTAATCAAAAGCATTTTACAAATTATTACAAAAATGAGAAATACTGTACTGAGATATGTCCACTTAAAAATACAGAAGATAAGTCCTAGTCCATTGTTATAAATTCCTCATGGGATGTGTGACAAATATTGAACAGCTGGCAAGTATTTTAAGCTACTGTCAAAAGGGGAACATTGTGAATATTTTTTTAGGTTTTGCTTTTCACAGCCAAAACCATCTGCCACTTTTTTCAGCAAAGTGGGACAGCACACAGTTGCCACCTCTGGTTGAATGACACGTAACCATTAGAAAAGGGAAGAAAAGGGGCTATATAACATCAGCATGTGACCACAGGTGGCATCGGTGGGAGTGGTGGCCTGGTGCACCATGGCCCTGTGAGTGGTCCAGGCACCATTCCCATTGTGACTGGTGGCCCCTGTCACCACAGCACAGGGGCACTGGAAGTGCCTCTGGACCTGTTTCATCACCAGGTGCCAGGCCTGCTGCACATGCCCTGCCTTGGTGTGCAGAGCCCTGTGGGTCCATGTGGGGCGCACACCACGCTCTGGGGGCAGTTGTGACTGAGTGTCTCCATGAGGAGGACTCCTGCGTACTTGGTCCTCTGCAACGACAAAGTCCCCTGACCTGTCCCACTTCAAATGTAAAACTAGTGCGCACGTGACCACCTGGAGCTGCATCTATGAACCAGACAGCCCACAAGCATGTGGTACGTGGCCTTCCCTTAACATGGCTGTGATGCTACAAAGCGCGAAGAAGAGCAAATAATTCTCTATAAAGCAGGTGACAGTGATATTTTAAGGGCAACTAGAGCCACTTGGAAAAGTTGTGCTTCTGGACTGCATTCACATCTGTCATGCATTACTCATGTCTCCATTCATTATTAATTTGATTTTACACAAGTATGAGTATATATTATACTTGCTTAGGAATAAAAATGTTTCCTAAAGACACTCTCTGCTCCAGCTGCTCATTTCCTATTTGAGAACACCATCCTCTGGATGTGAGAGAATGGTCATTTCCACAGTAATAAATCCTGGGAGCATCCCCCTCCCACGAATGAGGACATAAGGAAGGACAATAGAATACAGTAGTGGTGGCTTCCTGGATGGGGCTCAGAACTTTGTCATTTCACAGGGAGCCTGTTTTTTGGCACCTTTATGCTCAAAGGGAATGGCCATCTCTTGACTTCCAGAGTCTCTACTGGAAACCTTTGCCAGGTTTAGAAAGTAACATTCCATCATCACCCACATCTAAGACGTTGATCAGTGGTTTCGTGGAATGTGCTGAAGATTACATAATACACAAAGGACATGCTGGGGTGTAAAATCCCCCATCACGCTCTCCCAGGTGGGGCAGGCACAGATCAGGGCTACTAACAGAGTGAGTGAGGGAAGTGGAATTCCTACTCACCCACAGAAAGAAACGAGGCACCGACCTACATCACACTATAGAAGATCCTTAAAGATGTCATACCAAACAGAAGAAGCCTGACACTGAAATTCTAGGAACAGCAGAACTCACGGAGACGGACAGAAAGATGATCAGTTCCCAGGTGTTGGGGCAGTTGACTGCACGTGGGGATGAGAAAACTTTTGGGTTGGTAAAATATTCTATGTCTTGGAAAGGGTGACGCTCAAATGGGTACATGTATTTACAAGAACTCACTGAACAGTATACTTAAAATGAGTACATCTTATTGGTAGGTAGATAGCTCGATAAAATTTCTCTAAAAAAATAACACCTTTGAGGTGGGCTTAAAGCACAGCATTGCCTCTCATGCAGATAATTGGACTGCATCAGAATAATATATATTGTTTAAGACTTTAAAAAAGGAAAAGAAATGAGCAAGACACCTGAGTGGATATTCTCCCTCATCCACATTCTAAGAGAAAATTAAATGGAATGAATTTAACATGTGATGCAAATGGCACTTATATGGTCTCAATACAAATAAAAATGTACCATTGAGTCATATCACTTTTGGAGGGACCTTCATTCTTTGCTCAATACATGGCTAACTGAAAATGAAATTGTTAAAATCTTGCTCCAACACCAGAATGTTTTATCATCCCAGAAGTTTCTAATGATAGTAAATGTGAAATTGTGTTTGTGTTGTGTGAGCCATGAATCAAGATTTTTCGAACTCTGACAGTTTGCACATGGGCTTAAAGCACCACGGGATTACTGCATGAATAAAACATTTGAAGAAAAAGGGACGCACTTATCACAAATAATCGTTACTTCAGAGACCAACCAAAATGTTTGAAAGAATGTTTGAGAAGCAAAATGAAGAACAAATCCACCCACAGGTATGTCATAAAAGCACATTTGGTAAAATGAAAACACTCCTGACTTGCCTTTTAAAAGTCAATTAGTGGAGGTTTGGTCGTAGTCCTTTTCAATGCACTCTGCGTTCCCGACTCCCCCTTTCTGCTGTGGGCACAGCCAGGCAGGCTTTATTCTTCCCAGATACTCGTAGATAACAAAAATCCTTCAGCAGTCTACTTACCCGCGTCCTAATTTCAGTAGTTAAAATGTCGTGCCCCAGGTAGGCGTAAACCTTGAAGCTCTGCTCTCGGTTACAGCTTCTTCCCCCATCAGGTCCAACCTGCTGTGGGGAATGGAGAACCATGGTGAGGCCCTCCTTGGTGTCCCCACCAAGTAGGTGCTGGCCCTCTGCTCCTCTGTCATTACTCACCAGGCCACAGTGGCTCTTCTGGTGTGGAAAGAGGGGAGGGGACTGAGGAGAGTGACAGCAGAGGCCTCAGTTGACCGATACTGACAAAAGACTTCATAGGTGCTGACTGGCACTGGCTCTCTCTTATGGGGCAGAGGGTCTCTCTGATATTACTTTGCAATGCGAATACGTCTTCCCTGGCTGCCGATATAAAAGATACCTCTTAATTTCTGCCTCCTGTGGCTCACTAGTAACACATGAGAGGATGAATCATATCACTACATGAGAGATTTTCTACTTTTTCTGAAAAAATTTAAAGTGGCTAAAAGGATTTGCCAGAAGAAGCAGAGCAGAGGGTGTCACATCCCTGGGGATGACTAGGATGGGGTGGAGAATTGACCTGCTCAGCTGGGTAGAGTCCTGGAACTATCTAGAAATAGAGGCAGCAGGGACTGTGAAGACAGGAGTGAGGAGAGGTAAAAAGACAGAAAGCGATGAAGGGATTATATTAAATATTTTAACCCCCCCATTCCCACCACGGCTTCTTCAACCTCATGTGCTAGACAGTGAGACAAGCAGGCTGATCACTGATGAGCTAAGCTCCTGATGCAAGTCCGAAACACACTGTCCACTGAGAGCGGGGGTGGTGGGGTGGGTACCCCGCTCAGGCAGGAGTCTCCATCTCTACCTACATACCCATCTTCCCGCTCTGGCTGTGGGCACCTCCCTTGAAGGCTGTCTCTGCACTGGCCCAGCCTCCCATGCAGCTTCAGGAATCAGAGGCATGCAGAGTATTCTGTTACGTTTCCTTGTTTCATGAAATGGGGAAAGCCAACAGGGGGCCCCCAGACTGTTGAAGAAAACCAACAGAATAACTCAATGAGAAAGAATGAAATGAATTATGTCCATTAATATTTTAGCACTGAGTTATAACTGGAAAACCAACTCAAATTTGCACATGCAACTAATAGATAAGCATACAAACAAACAAATGTATTACTTTGCTAGGGCTGCCATAGCTAAGCACCTCTGAGTAGGTGGCTTAAACAACAGAAAGCAATTTTCTAACAGTTCTGGAGGCTAGAAGTCCAAGATTAAGGTGTCAAGCAGGGCTGTCTTCTTACTGGGCCTTCACTCTGTGTACTAATCTCTTCTTTTTACTGAGACACAAGTTAGATTGGATTAGGGTCCACCCTAATGACCTCATTGGAACATAATTACCTCTTTGAAGGTCCCATCTTCAAATATAGTCATTTGTGCAGGGATGCAGTTCAGCCCATGACAAACCCCTGCTCAATTACTGGCAAATGCTAAATGAGCCCTAGATTCATGATTCCAAGGGTGGCCTCTGGAGTAGATTTTCCTCCCTTCCACTGAGTTTCTGTCTTAAAGTTAGAGTAGGCATACAGGTTACTTTAATAGTAATCTATCTCTCTTAAAAAACCAAGCAATATGTACATCAAACTATTCTAACATTAAATTTTTCTTTTTCAAAAATCCAACTCACTTGGCTGTTACTTCTTACAGTGTGGCTTCACCCGAGTAGTTTTATCCACCTTTTTGCCTGCACTCACTCCCCCTTGGACTGTAGACATGAGGCAAAGTTGGAGAAGCAGCGCTTCTCAGGGCTCCCGGCCTCTGCCAGGGCCTCTGCTGATGTGTTTCCTTTGGCTGGAAATCGCACACCGGTTTCCCAGCGTGTGTCATACCACCCTATGAAGGAAGCCCATGCTGGCAAATGAAGATCATGTTACTAAACCAGACATTATGTCTATAGCTATATCTATGCATTTATATCTACTCTGTCTATAATGATTGGCACTGACCCAGGGGGTAGAAACATTGAAGACATGGCTTCCCCTAGGAGCAGCACCTGAGGTACATTTGAATATGTTTTGACAATGTCTTGCTCTCTAAATTCGGTGTCTCTCTTTAGTGGCTCTCATAGTGCGGCTTGTGCTAATCTATACCCAAGGGAATTCAAAAGTGTTTGAGGGAACTAGGCAATCAAAACTGACCAATTTAAAAGATGTGATGGGGCACTATTGATTTTTTAAATGCCACTGTAAAAGGGTTTCCTGACAGTTTTAGTGGTAGTTGGAAGAATGTCAAATTTACCCTTTAGCAGAAGAATGGATTATATGCAAAAGGGCAGAGTTATGTTGTTTTCTCAATTTCTAAACACATCTTGAGTAGTGTTTTCTTCTACATTTTGCTTTCAATAGAAAGTAGTGTCACTATTTAGAAAGGAAAAAAATGAATACGCATGACCTCATTTTTCTTCCTATTTCCCTTTCTTTCCATGGCACACAAGATAAATAAAAGTCATACTGTTCAAAGTCAAGTAGTGTCTGAATAATTATATTACAGTATTTTAAAATAATTAAATACTGAAGTAATTAAGTGCAAAGCTTTGATTTTTGCAATGCAGGGTTTTTTATTCAACACTCCAGCTGTTCTACTTTCAACTTAGGCTTCTGTTAATGAGATTCAATCTGTGCCAAATACTAGAATATTGATATGAGAAGGAAAGAATCAAAATATAAATTCTTATTTTCTAAGACGAATGTCATAATTATTTCTATGAAATTTAAGAAACTCATGTGATTGTTCAATATCACAGATTAGGCTAAATATTGGTAAGATCAAAGTTATATATTCCATCCCCTACTTGTCATTACTAAATATTATTTATTAGATACTGAAAATACTAAGAAGTTCATTGCCATTTTCCTTGTAATAGAAAGCATATTTTTATATAGTTCAGTATATTGCTTTGTGGTTTTTATACTTGTACATTGGCATAATACATATTTCTAAATGTGATTTCATTGATATTAAAATGCATCACATTGCTAAGTATAAAGTGCACGATTGGACGTTATGTGAGTTTTAGACTCATTGTATCTTCTCTATAAGTGAAATTATGAGACATCAAAGAAAGAAATTAAAGATGACACAAAGATATACTGTGTTCACAAATTGGAAGAAGTAACATTGTTAAAACTTCCACACTACCCAAAGCAATCTACCCAAAGAATCTAAAATTCAATGCAATTCCTATCAAAATACCAATGGCATTTTTTCACAGAACGAGGACAAAAATCCTAAAATTTGTATAGAATCACAAATGACCTGGAATACCCAAAGAAATCTTGAGAAAGTTAAAGATATCATGCTACCTGATGTCAAGCTATACTACAGTTACAGTAATCAAAACAGTATGAGACTGGCACAAAAACAGATACATAGATCAATGGAATACACTAGAGAGCCCAGAAATAAACCTGTGCAGATATAGTCAACCTACAGCAAAAGAGGCAAGAATATACAATGTGTAAGAGGGAGTTTCTTCAGTAAACAGTGCTGGGAGAACTGGATATATATACAAAAGAATGAAATTGCACCACTACTTTACACCAAATACAAAAATAAATAAAAAATGGATTAAAGACTTGCATGTCAGACCTGAAACCAAACCATAAAACTCCTGGAAGAAAACATTGGCATAATTCTTTGACATTGATCTTAGTGCTACTTTTTTGGACCAGTCTCCTCAGGCAAGGACAAACAGGCAAAAAATAAACAACCGGGACTACATCAACTAAAATGTTTTTGAGCAGTGAAGGAAACATCAACAAAACAAAAAGGCAGCCTAGTCGATGGAAAAAGATATTTGTAAAACATACATCTGATAAGGGGTGATTATCTAACATACATACAGAACTTAAACAAGTTAATATTTAAAAAAACCTGACTAAAAACAGGCAGAGGACTTGAATAGATATTTTTTCAAAGAGGACACACAGATGGCCAATAGGCACGTGAAAAGATGCTCAGTCACACTAACCATCAGGGAGATGCAAATCAAAACCACAATGACTTATCACCTTACACCTGTCAGCATGGCTATTACAAGAATGATCAAAAATAGGAATTGTTGGCCAGGATTTAGAGGATGGGAAGCCTTGCACACTGTTGGTGGGAATGTAAAAATGGTGCAGCCACTGTGGAAAACAGTAAAGATTCCACAAAAAAATGAAAAATAAAACTACCATACAACCCAGCACTTCTACTTCTGGGTATTTATCCAGAGAACATGAAATACTGACCCAAAGAGGTATATGCACCTCCGTGTTCATCGCCGCATTATTTACAACAACCGAGACAGGGAAGCAACACAAGCATCCACTGACAGAGGAGTGGGTCAACGTGTGGTCTGTGCACACATGTGCATATTACTCAGCTAAAAAGAATGAAATCTTGTCATTTGTGACAACATGGAGGGAACCAGAAAGACAAATACATCATATGATTTCACTTTGATGTGGAATCTAGAACACAAAACAAATGAACAAACAGCTGCAGGAAACGAACTGGGGTTGCCAGAGAAGGGAGGGGTTTGGGGGTGAACCAGATGGATGAAGGGGATTAAAGTGAACAAATGTCCAGTTACAAAGTAAATAATTCTTGGGGTGTCAGGTATGGCATACAGAATACAGTAAATAGTATTGTAATGACTTTGTATGTTGACAGATGGTAAGTAGACTTACCATGGGGATCATTTCATAATGTGTATACGTGTCAAATCATCATGATATACATCTAAAAGTAGTGGGGTATTGTATGTCAAGGCTGCATCAATTCAAAAATTCACATCGGCACAACACTACTAACTAAAATAGAAATAAAATAAAATGGGGACATATTCCATGGCTTTCTTGGACTGTATTTATTTCCCCTTGTAATATCTGCAAAGTAAGCCATGTGCCATGGTAAAAAAAAAAAAAAAAGAAAAAGAAAGAGAGAAAGAACGAAAAAGACCTCTTCTCATATTCTATGCAGTGAAATGGGGAAAGCACCAATATTTAATGGGCTTAGTACATTTTTTAAAAGTTAAATTCAAGGACAGCCTTGCTTGCAAAATTAAGAACATCAGGGAAGAAATATGGAATACCATCTGCTTTAAATAAAAGAAATTCTGCTTGATAACCTGGTTCATGTAAAGATAATGGAATCTGAACATTTTACAGTTTTCTTAGATTTGAAGGTCAGAAATTTTTCTGCTGCCGGTGACCCACACTGGTCATTAGCCCATATAGGAGTGTTTCCAGTTAGTCCATACTGGTTTGATTGTCATAGGCTGAACATAGTCGACCCTCTCTTCAAGATTCCCAACCACAGACTGAAAATACTGTTTTTGATCTGTGGTTGGTTGAATTGGAGGACATAGAGGGCTGACTGTGTGCATTGTTTGATATCATTTTCAGTGAGAGACTTGAGCATCTGGGAGTTTGGGTATCAGTGCGGTTTCTGGAACCAATCTCCAGTGGTCACTAGTGAAAACTGTATATATATATATACCTCCTTGAGATGATTTACTTTATCTTAAATTTAGAAACACTACTTTATTTTTGAAGATAAACTTCTTATATTCGAATGCTACTAGCTATTTTCCAAAGTTGCAGAGACAGTGCAGAGTCCTTTGTACACCCCCCCCCCCCGTATTGTTAGCATCCTGCACGACCACGCACTCGCATGTTCGTCAAAACCCAGGAACCAGCACCGCAACTTTGCAGCTGGCGGAACTTCTGACTGCATTCCGATTTCATTGTTCTCTCCCACTAATGCCTGTTTTCTGCTGCAGGATCCAACCAGGATATCATGCCAGATTTAATTGTCATGTCTCCCCAGTTTCTCCTGTCCTGCGATGGTTTCTCAGTCTTTCTTGGGTGTGTGTGAGTGTGTATGTGTGTATGTTTGCTTTGTATGACCTCCATGGCCTTGAGGAGTACTTCACATCCTGTAGAATGTCTTCCAGTCTGGGATGAGGTTGGGTTTGCCAAGTTTCTACACTCTGAAGTTACTGTTTTTAGTTCTCCCTGTTCTATTCTTTGGAAGCAAGCTACCGAGTTCAGCACATATTCAGTAGAGTTGGGAGTGTGGCAGGCAGGGTTCACCCACTGGAAGGGGGGGTCTATAGTTACGTATACACTATATTATTTGGCATACTTCAGAAATAAAGTTTCTTCTTGCACATTTATTTATTCTATTATTTGTATATATTAGTTGACACTTGTATACCTACTTTATACTTCGGGTCATAATCTAATTCTATGTTGTCTATTTGGTTGCTGAAATTCTTTCATTTGGCTGTTGGGAAGTCTTTCAGGTGGACTCCTGTATCCCCTTGACATAACTCCATCCTTTGGGGTTTCTTTTTAACTCTTCCTTAGTTTCTGTACCACAGGATTCCCCAGGCTCATCCTGTCTTCTCTCTGCTCATCACTAGGAATCCTTTTTTTTCTCCAAGGAACCCTGTTTCCTTGTGATAGAGAATGGTCTGTGCTCAGTGATTTCGTCCCATAGGGCACAGTATGGAAAGAGAGTCGAGGGAAGAGCAGCTTTCAGCAAGGAAGCCTTTCAAACATGTTCTCAGCCAGGTGACCAGTGTCAATATCAACAGTCATAAGTCACACTGATGGCACCTGTCCTCCATAGCAGGCACACACGAGCACATGTGACGGAAATGGAGCCGCACCTCTTCCCCCAAAACACATGACCCATGTCTAATCATAAGAAAAACATGACTTAAATCCAATTGAAGAATATTCTACAAACGGTTGACCAGTTGCCATAAAAATGGTTAATGTTGCCAAAAATAGGGACAGTCTGAGCAACTGTCATGGCCTAGAGACGCCCGAGGAGCCACGGCAGCTAAATGGAATTTGTCACCCTAGGTGGGGCCCTGGGACAGAAAAGTACTCTGAGTGAAAGCTGAGGGGACCTGAATAATATGGGCCTGCGTTGATAAGAATGTATCAGCATGGGTTCAGTAATTGTAACAAATGTGCCACAGTAACATAAGACATTGACAACAGGGACTGAATGCAGGCTACACGGAGACTCTGTACTATGTTCACAATTTTCCTGTACACACAAAATTGTTTTAAAAAATAAAATTTATTTTAAAATAGGTATGAAAGGAATGTAATTGACTTGAGATTGGAAAGTGAAGAACTCTCTGACACTCTGCATTTGTGAACTCGTGGAGGAAGGGATTCCAGTATCACGGGATGGCTTCCCCGTGAACTCACCACCATATAACACAGGCACAGGCATTGCTGGGTAAGAGGGAAATGCAGCGTGCTTGCCACCCCACCCCCACCCCCAAGGGAAACTTCCTAAGGAGGAATATACAGAAGACCCCAGAGTTAGGTAAGTAGCAGACACAAAAGAATGTCCCATAGCCTGGGGGCAGGGAGCAGGAGCAGAAATGAGATCCTGCAGTTAAAACGTTGCAGAGTAAAACTGTATTTCTAGGTGCAGACCATAATTCCCAGCACCACATATTACAATGCCATTATTCTGAAGTGTTTTAACTAACTGGCTGGTGGACATTACGTTGGACATTAAATTGGAAAAAGGTCATTATTTCCATGATGCCAGGATGGCTAAAGCCCAGCCATTCTGAAAAGGCAGGATTATATTTATGTCAACACACGTGCTCTGAAAATTGCAAGAAACAGTGTCTTTCAAAGTGTCTGTTACCTGTCCATGCATTTCAAAGCGGCTCAGTGCCATCTCATCACTGCGGTGTAGACAGAACAGAGATGGGATGCCCACTGCCCAGGGTGGGCGCCTGTGGGAGAAGGGCCGGGAGCAGCACAGAACACTCCTTCCCCAGCCGTGTGGAAGTGGAACTCACATCCCCTTTACCAGTGCTTCCTGGGGCTGGAAGAAGCCCTGAGACATGTTCCAAAGCACTGATGATCCTTATTCCCTGGGCTTGAAAACGTGCAATAGAGCAGCCTTCCGATACCTTCTGGAGCAGAGGGGAAATCCCAAAACTGGCACATCTCAGTGTGAGTAGGTCCAATGGCCAGGGCACAATCTTAGAAGGATGGTGGGCCCACAGGCTGCACTGTCCTCAGGGCCAGGCGCCACTCCTGACCCCTGCTGGTCTGACACCTGCAGCAGACAGGAGGTGGAGCAGCAGCCCTCGGAGACGTCAGCCACCCAGATGCCAGGACGGGCACTGGTGACCCTGTGCTAAGAGGCCAGTCCCACTGCCCACTGCACAGTCCCTTCCAGAATGAGAGAGACCAGGCTGGGAAGGATGATGAAGTGCACTGGTGAGGATGGAAGTGTGGGCAGGTGGGTGGGGTGACTTGCAAAGCGTTATGAATGACGGGAGACTCTGAAGGGAGTGGCAACACACCTGGCTAAGAGAGCAACCAGCCCTCCCCCAGCTCCCCCCTCCCCAGCCCCCAGGCATCTCCAGCCTCTCTCCCACAACAGACTCAGCCGGCAGATGAGTGAGCTAATCACTGCTTCTTGCCACCAGTCGCCTAGAACAGGCTTCAGCACAATTCCCTTCTGTCCCATAATCTGGGCTGCCAGTAGCTGAAGAGACGCCTGTCTCAAATTGGATGGCCCTGTTTCACGGAGTAACCCACTCTTCTGTCAACCACTTCCTGTAACCTAAATGCCAGCTGGTGAGCTCGTGCCAGAAAGACTGGCTTAAAACGTGAAACCCAGTCTTTATCTATATCCAAGATGCTTCCCCAGATGCGTGCTCCTTCCTGAGTGGCAGTGAGTGCCTTGGCCGCCTCACTGTCCCAGTCGTATGAACATCCATTCCACACGGCATCAACTCGGAAAAAGCTCTCTGTTTCTACACAGCCACGAATACACAGCAAAGCCTCAGATATGCCAACTCACATTTATCTTCTTACCTGAAGAATTAGGGTGTGTGAAACAGAAGCTGGGGTACAGACGAGAACAAACAGCTTCAAACTGAGCACCCGACATCCACATTCTTCAAATATTCCTTAGTGATTATCACTAAGGATTTTCTCTGTTTCATACCCACCTAGTTGCCCAGACTTAGCCCAGCTGGGTGGCTTCTCTCAATTTGTTTCTCTCTCCACTTTTTCTCACCTCCGCATTGCCCCTCACAATTTTAAATTATTTGTATTTAGGGGCTGACGTTTCATGTTCCCCAAACACTGCAGCCAAACTCTGCTTCAGGCTGGTATGGACAGGCCTCCTGTGGACAAACCAGGGCCCTTTGCCTTTAAAAAGAATGGGCTGTAAATGGGCTCTGGCTCCTTCCTTCAAGCTCCCAGAGCTGCTTCTAAAAGGCGCAGCTCTTAGGGACAGAGATACAAAGAAACGTTTGAACGGGTTGGCAACAGTAACTGCCTTCTGCTTTGTCCAGGGTGAGGCTGTTGCCCTTCTGGCTTTTCCTGGTCACCTGTTGTCCTTCAGTCTTAGTGCCCACTGCACTGTGTCTCTGATGAACAGGTCAGAGAGAATGTCAAGATTTGCCAAACACCTTCCCTCTTTCTAAAATATAAATAAGTATTTGATGGTCCCTCCTTATTGTAGTGATGAGAATTTCAAAAAAAGAGAAAAAAAGAAAAGGGAAAGGATATAATAATGTGTTAGATAGAGAAATCATATTATTTTTGCTCTTATTTAAAAATAATTAGGACAAATAGGTAGATAAGAGAATGAACACATAGATCACATACCCACTCATGATTGGGTGTTAGGACAAAATAAAAATCCAATCAACAATTGCATTTAAATTAAAGATATAAAATCTATTCTTTCCAAAAACTATTTTATTTGTGGTTATTTGTGACTTTTAAGGTATGTTAACAAATAAACTAATTTCATATGTTTCTACTTAGCTTTTTTATTGAGGTAAACTATGTACAAATAATTAGAAACTATTTCTACAAGGTAGACAAATTCAGAGGAAAAATTACCAATTTATCTCTTTACAAATGTATTTGGCATGTTTTTCTAAAGTAAAGAAATAAGTGTCTGCTAACATATCAGTCAATTTATTCACGATAGATGATTTATTTTACCTAATGTTGGCGTTCTGTGTAAAGGGTTTTAGAACACATGTTGCTTCTTCAGAAACCTGAAGAGCTGGTTTTCTCTTCCTGTTAGAAGCACCAATTGGACCGTCAGTTATGTTGACTGCTCAGGGCCGAAATTCACTGGAATGGCTCTAATTTGGAACTAAATGGTATTTTTTTTAATGGCACAAAAAGGTTTACTTCCTTTTTTCTGATTCCAGTTCACTGTACACACCCTACATCACAGACCTACCATCTTCACTGAAAGGAGCTCGGTCAGGGAAGCCCCTGGGGGAAGTGTTTAGCGTGTGGTCACTGGGCACAGGCAGTGAGGCTGTGGGGCACCATTCGCCTCTTATGTTACTGTAACATGGGCATTGTATAAAAATGGCATTTTTACTACTGTGAATAAGCCTTTCCATAATTCATTCAGGCATTTTTAAGGGTGGTTTTAAATGGATTTTCAAGATACATTTTAATAAAATATATTTTTATTATATATATTTTTCAATCAATATTCATTAAGAATCAGGTTTAAAACTAAGCTGAAGAGGAGGACATCATTTTGGATATATTCATAAAAATGGCAAGGTCATTGAGTGAATGTTATTTAAAATATCATGAACAGTATTGCTCTTTTTATCTTTGTAGCTGAAAATATATAATCCATATGGTAGCTGTTGATTGAATTTGTGGAACACAGAGAGAACATGGGGTGGGACTGGTTGATAAATCAACTGACTCACCCAGGGACTAGAGTTCTCTGCCAAAAGGCAGCAACTTCCAGAAGTGCGGCCATGATCTGAGGCCACCCTAATTAATTTTGGATCGACCAAACTGCTATTTACTTGAGCTACATCAAATGCCACATTAATATGGCCTAATTTCATGGAAGCAATTACTGTCTAAAATAATCCCTGTAAACTCAACAGAGAAAGTAGAGAGCTCATATATCCTTGTAATTCTGAAAAACATGGATACATTTTTAGTATCTTGATTTTCAAATTATGTAACACTCACTGTCAGTCGCAGAAGTAGTTACAGGGAGTTCCTGATACCCTTTACCCAGCTTCCCCAATGGTAATAAAGAAACATATTATACGTTACATTGTCAAACCAGAAATCTGTTGGTGCTACAGCGCTGTTCACTCAGGTACAGACTTTGGTTGGATTCAACAGCTTTTGCATGCACTCCTATTGTTGTGTGTGGTGGTGGTGGCAAGGGGTGGGGTGGGGGGTAGATATCTTTTAAGGAAGGATTTTATCCAGGGAGTTTTTGAGAAAGATAGCTGCTGTAAGCAAGCTAATTAGACATCTACTGCTAACAGTCTTGACCTCAATTAGGTGAAGGATTCCTAATTAAATCATTACAGGCTTTTGTGTTAAATGGTAATTGAACGTATAAAAAGTTCTTCACAGTTATGTCATATTAACAAGAAAGTATTTGCATTTTAATGTTTTATTGATTTCCAATTCGTGACAGGGCTGTTCGTTTTATCTTACTATGCATTGAAAGCTTTACAAATTGTTCTTTAGGGTTGACAAGCTTAGTGAACAGGTTAAAAAAACAATGAAGTTAGTGACCCACTAAGAGTTTTGCAGACTGCTACATTTTAGCGACTTCTCCCCACAATTACCACCATCTACTTAAGTATAAATCTGCGGGTGAAAAAGTCAAAGGCCACAGTGAATCTGGAGTGGTCTAGCCCACTCTGATTTTCTTAACATTTTTCTATCATGGGTCATAGTTTGTTCTGAATCAGGCCCATTTTGGGGGGCAGGGCACTCTTTGCTGGCTTGACTGATCTGGCTGCAACCACACAATCTTTGGGTTTCAATATGTGTTGTATTTATTTAACAAGAATTTGTGGTCAGTGTGGCCCTGGATATAATTTTCTCCATTAATTTAATGTATGGAACCAGATTTGTTAACAATGCCTGTTTTCATTTATTGATTCATCTCTTACACTGACTTGTCCAAACCCCTTGAAAAAACCTGTACATTGTGGTAACACCTAGATTTTTAAAAAAATCAATGTCTACTTATTTTGTAATTAAGTATCTTTTCAACTTTAGGTTTAATTAGTAACCAAATTAAAATGAAAGAATTCATTTCAGAAGGCCTAGATCGATTTTAATAAATTGGAAAGAAGATATGAGTCTCTCTATCAAATTCAGACTATTTTCTCTAGCAGTAATTGATAATATATTCTCATTTATCAATGTAAAACATGACTTTAGAAAAAATATTTTGCCAAAATGGAGTCCCCCAAATAATCCGCCATGCCTCACCTTCTACTAGCTTTCTTCCTACTGTGTTACATGCTATGTCCAGATTCAGGGTATTTTGATCTTAGGAAGGGCATTTTCTTAGACTATACATTCCAGAGGTGTTTTGTGTATCACTTAATGTGCATTAGTTACCTTTGCACATATGAGGTTCGTCATCTATTATAAGTTTATAAGCACAGTAGTAGGAATCAGATACCTACACACTAGGATACATTAACACGTGTAAATAAAACATTTTCCTTAAATTTTCCATGAATGTCTCCTAGGAGTTTGTTAGATGGTGAAGGCTACATCCAAGCAGCCAGAGATTTTTTTTTTTAAAAAAGAAAGATGTTTCCAAATATGTCATGGGTAAACATTCATCTGAAAGCCTTCCCTAACATCCCTGTAGTTGAACCCACACCTTCATAATCAGGCACAAAAGTAGTGCTAACTTTTCTTCCACAAGCCACACAATATTCAAGAGAGAAATGATGCAATAGCTAAATTCAAAGCTCGCCCCAGGTTATGCATTTCAAATCCCTGGTAGTATTTAGGAGAATACATTTTTTTCAGACATTTTTTTCAAAGTATTCAGATAGGACTAGAACAGTAACCACCAGCAAACATACTTCCTTGAGAAGCACACCATGGTTAAAGGTGTGCTTAGTTGTCCGCTGATCAGCTCATCTCACCTCTTTTTCTCTCAAAACAGATTGTATCTGACTAGAAAAATAAACTTTACTTTTCTTGCAATAAGTGGGATTTTTAAACTTTGTTTTTATTATTGACACTGTTACAGATGTCCCCATCCCCCACCCCCATTACTCTGGCTGTCACCACACTTGTCTGTGGGTCATACATGTATTTTCTTCAGCTGATCCCTTTACCCTGTTTAATCCAACCCCATCCCCCCACCCCTCTGACAGCTGTTGGTCTGTTCCATGTATCCAGGCCTCTGTTCCTATTTTGTTCATAAGTTTATTTTGTTCATCAAATTCCAGGAACCAGTGAAGTCATATGATATGTGTCTTTCTCTGGCTTATTTCACTTAGCATAAAATGTTAATTTTTTACAGATTTTATCTATCTTTATAGAGGAAGAGAAGGAGAGAAATATCAATGTATGGTTGCCTCCCATGTGTTCCCTGCTGAGAACTGGCCTGCAACCCAGGCACATGCCTGACTGGGAATCGAACCTCGATCCTTTGGTTCACAGGCCTGTGCTTAATCCACTGAACTACATGAAATAGTGGTAATTAAGCACAGGCCTGTGCTTAATCCACTGAACTACACCAACCAGGGCAAAATGTTAAATTTCCATATATGTCATTTGTCTTTCATGTTATCAGATGCACTAATATCATATCATCTTTAAAAAGTACTTTAAAATACTTAATATTGGTAGTAAAGTACTAATCTACAAAGAAATCAACATTCCTATTGATATTTCTTATTTCTCTAATCTGTTCCTTGTGAAACTCCTTCATTAAATCCTATGTTATGTGTTCATTCTATTATCGACAGTTCATTAGAACTGAAATACTCCAGACATAATATAGTAAACCCACAATGGAGTCACAATCTGGATGTGAATTATTTTTCCAAGATTTACCATAACAACATCAGTTTATATATATATTTTCCAAATATTTTAAACTTGACCATTTCTACCAAACATATGACTGTGCTATTATTAGAAGTTTCACCTTATAATTTCCAATTTCCAACTGAGTGATTTTATCCTAGGCCCATCCACATTTGGGTATCATCAAAGCCTATCAGGCTGTTTATGAACCTCCTTAGACCTGCTCAGCTCACCTGCACTTCTGTTCTAGTTTGTCAAAGAGTTGTCATCGCTCTCTTACTCCTGCGGGATAATTTTGCTGGGTATGGAATCCTAGGTTGATGTGTTTTGTTTTTTCTTTCAACACTTAAAATATCTGACACTATTCTCTTCTTGCTTGTGGGGCTTCTGATGAAAAGTTCACTGTAGTTATTGCCCTTGCTCCTCTAGAGATAAGGTGACATCTTCCAGCCCCCAGCTGCCTTTAAGATTTTAGGTTTTCTGCTGTTTGAATGGAATACAACTAGGTGTAGATTTTTGTTCTCAGTTTCCTTTGACTATTCTCCAGGTTTTGGTGTCTAATTAATTGTGGAAATATATTGGCTGTTACTGCATTAGATATTTCTGTTTCTTTCTGGTATTCCAATTAATCATATATTATGCTTTCTAAAATGGGCCCACGGTTCTTGGATAGCCTGCTGGGAGGTGTTTTGTGTTGTGTTGTGTTTCCTTTTGCTTCTCAGTTTAGGAGGTTTCTGTTGGCGTATCTTCAAGCTAATCGATTCTTTCCTCAGCCAGATCCAGTGAACCGATGGGCCCGTCAGAGGCGTGCTTCACCCCGTCCATCCTTTCACCTCCCAGTGTCCATTGCTCATCTGTTCCCACCACTTGCCTGTCTCACACGTGGCCTCATTTTGCCATCAGAGCCTCGCTATAGCTCCAGAGGCTTCTGTTCATGGTGACCCGAGCTCACTGTGATTCTCTGTACTTGCCTGCATCTCGGGACTTGCAGAAGTTTTTCACCCTGCCATCTCAACTCTTTTTATGTGTCCAAGTCATTTTTTTCAGATTTTGTTGTTGTTTCTAAGGCGCGAAATGACACCTTCTAAGCCCCTTACATGCCCCCCATCATCATAAGTCCATATCTACTCTGCTTTATTTTTTGATACATTTTGTTCCTTTCTCATGTTTCAATCCACTTTTATCTAAACATTTACAAATATTTTGTTTCCAATAATTGCATGATCTCTAGTTCCTAAATTCTGATCATAGTATTTCCTCACAACTCTGCTAATATGCCCTTTTCTCTCACATGTCTTGTAATTACCCATTGTGATCTCATCCTTTGTGGTTCTTTCTACCTTGGAAAAATCAGCCTCTTGGGTGAATGGAGTCTTTCTTTTGCAGTTATGTTATTACCTCCTGCAAGACAGAGGTATGTGGTATCAACCATGGACAACTTTACCTTGATCTCAGCCTGAGTTTTTCCCAATTAAAACAATATTGTAGTTTGAAACCCAAATAAATAGAAGGGCATGCCTCTGCTTATAAATACAGGGTGGGGCAAAAGTAGGTTTAGTTTTGTGTTAAGTAGAGTTTACTCGTGGATTATTTATTAGTCATTGTATTATTTTCTATTAAAAAAAAACTATAAACCTCCTTTTGCCCCACCCTGTATCTAGGTGAGTTTTAAAAGTTGATAGCCAGGCTGAAGCAGGCAGAGTCCCTCAGTTGCTCCTGTATTAAGATGGTAATAATTGGAAATCTCTGTTAGAATGTCTTCAAGCATTTAAAACTTTACCCGTCTAAATGTGAACTCTTGACCTCTTCCATCACAGATTATCTGTGTTACAAGGGAATTGTTACAACTATTAGCAAGGTATCATATCATGTTTTTTTTTTAAAGATGTATTTTTTTTATTTAAAGATTTTATTTATTTATCTTTAGAGGGGAAGGGAAGGAGAGAGGGAGAGAAACATCAATGTATGGTTGCCTTTCCTGCGTCCCCTGCTGGGAGTTGGCCTGCAGGGAACTGGCCTGCAACCCAGGCATGTGCCCTGGCTGGGAATCGAACCGCGATCGTCTGAGTCGTAGGCCCGTGCTCGATCCTCTGAGCTACACCAGCCAGGGCCATATCATGTTTTGATACCCTCAACAGATACCATCCAGTTACAACACACCAATGGAGTCAAGAGTTAGTGAATTAAACACTGTGTTTGCCACAATAAACTAAAACCACAGGCTTTAAACCATCCAGAGCAATTCCTATCAGGCCCTGTATTGGCCTTATAAACCAACTAAAAAAAGACTTAAAAATTAATTACCACTATATAAATATTGTATAATTTCTTCAGAACACAATGTCAATATTTCAATGCAGAATGCCCCAAGCATGATTTCTGCCTCATGAGTTTCCAATGCTGTAAGTTACTTGCTATGTTGAGATACTTTCACCCATGAAGAACATAGGCTTCTCTTAAAATAATTACTAATTCTTGATGCTCTCTCCAAACCTACCCACCCCAACTTGTGTGCCCTTCATTAGCTCTCCTCTCTCCATAAATGGCAGCTCTCCTAGAGTCGTTTAGGCTAAAAATCTTGGGGTCCTCTCAATACCCCTTTCTCTCACCACTCCCATCTTCTCCTCCAGCAAATCCTGAAAGCTCAGTCTTCCAAAAGACCCAGATGCCAGACCTCTCTCTCCCATGCGTTTGTGTAACCTGGTAACCGATCTGTGTGCCTCTGCCTTCTCTGTAACAAAGTCTGCCCTCCACGGGGCAGCCCCAGTGCGCCTTTCTTGTTTATTCAGCACAGCTCACTTTACTCACTGAGTCAGACCACGTCCCACCCTGTTCACCATACCAGTGACTCATCTCACTCAGAATAAACCCAGAGTTCCAAAGCCACATGCTGGCAAGGCCCTACCGGATGTGGCCGGGGACCTCAGGGACGCTCTCTCTGACTGGGGTCTTGTCACTTTATCCACCCACTCTGCTTTAATATGCTTTATTTTCACCCATGGAACCAATAACACACTTCCTGGCACTGATTTGTTTGTTCGTTATTTCCTATTAACAATTTGTCTCCAAGGAGCTTCCTGTTACTTCTATAGGAGCCAGGTCACTGCCAGGAACGAGTAGGTACTTTACTAGTATTTGTTCATTCATTCAAAAACATTTATTTCACTATCTTCTGTGCTTAGAATAAAACATTGAGCCAAGTGCCCATGTGTTTGATACATTATCTAACATGTAGCAATAAAAAGTGTGCCTTAATACTACGAAGAAAGGGTGTGTAAACAGGGCCTCTGGCCTGCTCTAGGGAACTGCGAGTCACTTCTGGAAAGAACTGACATCTCACAAACGTGGGTGTGTGACAGATGTCTGGAGTGACAAAGGCATGTCAGGCCAAGGATCTGCCAGGTGCAGAGGCCCTGCTGCAGGAGGGTGCAGGTCAGGTACCCCAGAGAAGCCCTGTGTCTGCTGGATACAGAAAAGGGGGCAGGGCTGAGAGTGAGGCTGCAGTTGTGGTGGGCCGAGTGGGGGTCTGGACAGACCTTGGTGAAGAGCGTTCTTTATCCCTGGATAACTGAGCAGTGAGTGCTGTTTCTGGCAGGCGGATCAGCTGGTTGGGTTCCTAGTATAAGAAAACAATTATGCCACCAGTGCAGAAAAGATAGAGACTTTTGCAGTAATCTAGGGGCATAAAGGTGACAATATGAACTAAGAGATTACCATCGAACTACCTGTGCATAGTTTCCGAGAGATGTTTAGAGGTTAAAAGAGGCATGACTTTGTGGTTCGTCAGACTCAGAGAAAATAGGGAGGTATCAAAAATGCATTCTAGATGAATGGTTTGCTCACATATAAGGCAGGTGATGTTATGCCCCTTTTTGGAAAGGGAGGGAAGGTGCAAATTAATGAACTTGGACTCACACTTTCCTGTTGCTTTGGCACTGGTATTTAGAAACTGTATTATTGTTTTGAGGAAACTCTGCCCTCCAAGTTATGCAAACAGCACTGGTTGGGAGGCTGGTCACTCAGAGATGATCCTCATATGTGTGAATGCTTCTTAGCTGTGGCACAGTCCTGAACTGACTGAGCAAACAACCTTCAGAGGTCCCTCCTGACCTTTATTTTCTCTTTGCTATGCTGCTGAGGAGTGATTTATTCATGCCATTTGCAAGACAAGGAAGGGAAGTGGAACCTAAAGAACATTTTTAAAGTAATTCTAGTTACCAAACAGTTTCAAATTTGAAATATGTAATAAATAATATCTAAATAATAAAGTAATACATCTTCTATGAGCAGTTCTCTATAAGAAGCAGGTCTCATGGATTATCTTCATTGCCAATAAAGAGAATCTTAAATCAGAGGCAAAATATTGGCCACTGAAATATTAGTGTCAGTAGAAAAATACAGAGGTGCCTCCTCGTTTAGTTTCTGTACTGGCTACCTGAGTGTTTTGCAGTAAGTGAGAGAAATAGCTTGGCCGAGCATGTTGCTAAAATTAAAAACTGAGTAGGTTTGAAATAATGACTATTTTACACAAACATTATTAAATATATGTCTTTAAGTCAACCATTTGGGCTTGTGTGGGTGTGTGACAGATGTCTGGAGTGACAAGGGCATGTCAGGCCAAGGATCCGCCAGGTGCAGAGGCCCTGCTGCAGGAGGGTGCAATATTATTAAATATTTCATCTTTACCTAGATGCTTTGATACGAAAACCCCCCAAAATATATTTCACTTCTTATATAAATGGCCACTACTCTATTAAAAACAACTACAACTGTAAATATTCCATCAGTGGTGAGGAACTATAAATATATACCTTCATTTTGCATTTTGGTTGAGTAGAGTATAACATTGAAGGAAACATAAAAACAGCACTTGATCTAATTCAGGAGGGAACAAGTGAAAATAATACACACCATGCCTCTGACCATTTTCCATTATTGCGAAGTATTTTCTGACTTAGAAAGTCAGCCGAATGTCCCACAGGAAAAAGAATCACACGCAGCTTCCTTTGAAGCGAATCTAACTTGAACTACCTGGAGCCGAAAGCACGCTGAGAGGAGCCGCGCATGCTGTGGTTTGGAGGGAGCCACTGCAGTCTCCCTGAGCGTGACTGGGTAATGAAAACTGGAGTGGAAATCCAGAAGGAGGAGTTATTTAGAAACAGATCAGTTATCCTTGAACAGATATGAATAAATGATAAGCCTCACATAAAACATGGGGTTATCATCTTTGTGCTTATATAGTATTTATCTTGATATTCTGGAGACAATGCATACAGCAAAATTACAAGAGAAGTATGTCACAACACTCTAATTATGAACACACTTTGGCTTATAAGAAACTTCTTGCTGGTGTCCAGCAGTGGGCTGACGTGAATGCAGCCGCCATGAACCCTGGTGTGCGTGCCTTTGTGTGGGCGTGTGGTTTCATTTCCTCGTGTAAATATCAAGAAATCGAACTGCCGCATGATGGGGGAAGTGCATGTTTAACTTTTAAGGAAGCCTGAAGCTGCTTGGCTAAGTGGTTTTACAGTCTTGCATCCTGTCCGGCGACCCAGGGGAGTTCCAGTTGTGACAAACCCTCTCTGTGCCTTGGTGTTGTTAGGTGCAATGGTGTCTGGCTGTGGTGTCAGTCGGCATGGCCCTCATGACTAGCGAGCGTCTTTTCATGTTCTGATCAGCAATTTGTACATTTCATTTTGTAAGCTGTGTGGGCAAATGCTTTGCCAGTTTATTTATCATAAGTCAGTTTTTTATTCAGAAAAAAATTTGGATTTACAGAAAAACTGTGAACACCATACAAAGTGTTCCCATAAACGTTGCACCTAGTTTCCCTTATTATTCATATTTTTCATTAGCATGGGGCATTTGTTAATTTTATCAAGCTGATATAGTTACATTACTACTAGTTAAAGTAATGTAATAGAGTAATTACTTTATTCAGACTTTCTTTTTACCTTATGTGTTTTTTTCTGTCCCTGATCTCATTCACGATAACCAGTACATTCAGTAGTCATCTCTCCATAACTAGTCCTACCTGCAATAGTTTCTCAGACTTTGCTTGTTTTTGATGACCTTGGCAGTTTTTAGTAGTAGTCAGGGATTTTGTAAAATGTCCCCCTATTGGGATTTTCCTAATATGTCTCTTGTGGTTAGCCAGGGGTTATGGATTTGGGGATGAAGAAAACAGGCAAAGTGTCATTTTTATCACCTCACAAGGGTACATAAGTCAATGTCACTTAAAACTGTTGAACTTAACCTTGGTCATTGGGCTGCAGTAGTACTTGTGAGGTTTCTCTCCTTTCCACACTGTGTTCTCTGGAAGGAAATCTCTATGTGTAGCCCACACTTGAGAAGGACTTAGGCTTCACCTTCTTGGGGACAGAGTGTCTACATGAAATACGTTCAATCCTGCTGCAGGGCACGTTTGTCTCAGATCCTCCATTCGCTTATTTATCCAGTCCTGTGTTGATAACGGTATGAACTCGTGGATATTCACCTTGTACTTTGCGTCCAGATGCGGCACTGCTTTGTTGCTCAAATCACCCGACTTGAGCCACTAGACACTTCCAGGAGGATCAGGTGTCCCTCCGACATGTCCCCTCAACACAGCTTGTGGTTTGCTCGTGTGGTTGTTCTGAGCACTTCTGTACTTCTTGGCACCTGGAGACACACAGGGATCACCTTGCGTATTTCCTGTCCCAGCCCCACAGTGAGCATTCCCCCAAAGGTCCCCAAATCACGGGATTGGAAATGAGGATCCCCAGGAGAAACGCTTTTCCATACACAGTTCTGAGTAAACAGGGGAAAGTTTTCATAGTAATTTGATAAAGCAGGATAATCCAAATAATCTATCAACTTTCTGTTCTACTGTTTGAATATGGACTTTGGAATCTACGTGACAAATCACGTTGACCCTTACAAAAAGTGATCACTAGATGTTTTGAATATTTGACAGAAACGTCACACAGAATTTTATGATGAGTGTGAAGTTTCACTGGGGCGACCGTTCCCTGCTGTTGTTTCCAGTTCTGCCGAACTCCATCCGGGCGTGAGGAAACCGGACTGAGGCACTCACGGTACACCTCCCTTGCCTGCAGTTTCGGCAGTGCACTGTGGGAGGCGCACAGGAGCCTTCCAATCTGACTGGGGAGATGGGAGTACTGCATTTTTTTAAACTGAATTGATTGGGATGACATTGGTCAATAAGAGTATATAGGTTTCAGGTCCATGTCATCTGTACATTGTATTGTGGATTCACCACCTCAAATCCGGTCTCCTTCCACCACATTTACCTTCCGTTACCCTCTCCTACCTCCCCCCAGCCCCTTCCCTCTGGCCGTCACCATACTGCTGTCTGTCCACAGGAGCTTTTCTTTCTTTTTTTTTTTCTTTGCTTAATCCCTTCACCCTTCTCACCCAGCTCCAACCCCCTCCCATCTGACAGCTGTCAGTCTGTTCTCTTTATCCCTGAGTCTGTCTCCACTTTGTTCTGTAGATTCCTCGTAGGAGGGAAATAGACTGGCTGTAGCACTGCATTTTAAAGACAGCAGATTCCTGCGTTAGACGTCAAGGAATGTAGTCTCATTCCAGTCCTGTTCTACGTCAGGCACCTAATAGAAATATTGTAAAAAATCACAGTTTGGGGCGCACTTCCTGTTAGAGGAAGACGTTAGATGAGAGGATTGATCTTGAAAGAGTCTTTTGAGCGCTAACATTCAGCTCTGCAGAGACAACATTATACATAATTAAGAGCTGAAATGCTGGCTGTAATTAACTACAGGTGGTCAGAGAACAGGAAGAATGATGTTAGCAAAAACAATGGGGAGGAAGTGATGGAAGATGAGTGAGCAAGGACTTCAGGTGGATGCAACATAGTGCTTGGATTTATAATCGAAGTCAAACATTTATGACCTGGTAATCACCCTTACGTTTTATGGCATGTGACTACAGTGATGCTAATCTGAGCCACAAATGACTTGATCAGTCATTTTATTAAGTGGCTTACTGCTTGTTATTATTGGACCAGGGCTTAGAAGAAACACAGGGCATGTGTTTCACTGAAGAATAAAACACAGAGGCCGTTATTTTAAGCCCAACTTCTTTTCAAGAGTGAACTCCTAAATTTAGTTATTTCTTACTAATGAACCGTTCCTAGTGCTGACAGTATCGGTGATGGAAGGAAGAAAAATATGGCTTTTTAAATGGTTCCCAGATGTTGGAGAGTTCTGGTTAGGTATTTGACTGGAGTTATTGTTTCTGGCCCCAAGAATGGTGTGAAGCCGCACTTGTAGTCACAGAGCAGCTTGCAGGAGGACCCACCAAGTGTGGCAAATGATGTTTGCTACCAACTGCTGCTCATCATTTTCTTGGACAGATTCGGCTCACGGTTAGAGACGAAAGTAAAGCTCCCCGTGGTGCTGGGATGGGAGCTCATGGAACTGGCTGCCATCGGTAAACATTCTAAGTGCTGAAATAGCATCTTCTTCCAGTCCCAGGGAAAATGCACAGAGCAGGGTGATAATAATAGGAATAGGTGGGTCTCCTGGATTTAGATCCTGTATTACTGCAGCGCATGGGGATTCATCTGGTTGAAGGCAGAAAATGAGAGAAAATGTCATGTTTTGTCTGATTCCTTGAAGGTCAAATGTCCCAAATTAAAGATTTAGGGATGTGTTTGGGCTATGTTAAGAAAATTTCAAGATCACTTGGATGGTAAAGTTCAGAGGATAAAACTTTTTTTTAATCTGTGAGAATCTGGTCTTGGTGATTGTTGCATTAGTTTTTTTCTAAAAAAATAAATATTCATCTATTATAACCATATTAGCATCCTCACATGTGTTCTTTAGTCTTTCTGCTAGGTTGGTAATTGTTAATTGAAGGCTACTATATCTGTACATGGAGTGAAAAATAAAAGCAAATGATAGGAAGAAGAAAGCAGGATGTCAATTAAACCCCGGGTAACACATTCGGCCCTGTTGAGCTGGTTCCGTGGAGGAGGAGAAAGCGAGGCCTCTGTGCGTGAATCGGGTGACCAGGAATCGAGGCTTTACCATGAACTCAGGGTGGAAACTTGAACAACTCATGCTACTTGTCAGAATGTCAGTTCCCACGAAACACGAGTGACAGGAAAAGGAGCATCTGCCAGAGCTCGCTCAGACACAAACAAGTGACATTTACGTCAGCGAGCACCCCACCGCCAGGGAAGAACCTTCAGATGAAAGGCAGGCTCCACAGAAGTGCAGGGAATAAATAGCAAAAGGGACTAAAACACCAAGAAGATTGCCAGATTAAAGACAAAATCCTGACAAGAATCTCAGTTGTAAGGGGGTGTATTATCCCAAAGATAATCAAGTATTTGTGTGTCAAAGTTTGATCTTCATAATTCAAATGGGGAAACTGAGGCTCAGAGGCATAGTGACTGGTTCAAAGGCAGGGAGTGTGAAGAGGGCGTGACTGGAGTCCAAGGTCCCCAACTGCCAGGAAGACGCTCCCGATGCCTCAGCTGCTTAGGCCCCCCAGCCCCATTCTGTGATTGTCATCATATTTTTAATGTTATGTTTTCCCTCTTTTTTCCTCAGTCATGGGATATTAGCTGTTCCCTGCCTATCATTCACTCAGCAAATGCTGACTAAGCACCTACTACGTGCCAGGCACTACTGTAAGCAGGGGTTACTGTCGTAGGGGATGGGACTTGTTATTCCTCATGAGAAGCAGACGAATGCATGCAGCTGGCCCTCTGCCTCCATGGGCTCCCAACTGAAAATTGAAAAGGATACAGTTATTCACTGAAAAAAATCTACGTGTAAGTCAACCTTAGCAGTTCAAACCCATGTTGTCCACAGGTCAGCTGTATTTATTTAATTTGTTTTAATTTTGAAAGTCCATTAGTTATAAAGATATACTTACAGAGAGTAACTACAGAGATACTGATGCCTCGAAGACATCAGCTCTCTGCTGCTCTGTAACATGAGTAACATATAAAGAAAAATTGTAAAAATACTAACAAGAATGCTTTTGAACATTTACATTATTTCCCCATCCTTAGACTAAGTTGATGTTTTTACCCATCTCTGGGAGATGTAACTAGACTTCTGTAATACTTATATGTGAATGTGCCAACTGTAAATGAAATAAAATTTGAGCCTGCAGTTTCTTTAAAATTCCTTGAGCACTGCAAAATAACTATGGGTAATTTCGGTGTCACTTAAAATCATTTTACATAGAAGCAAATGAGATATTGCTTCAGAAAATGCATTAGACACCCAAATGATTTAAATTGCTTATTAAACAGTCAAGAAAACAGCAACAAATACAGTGAGAAATTTGTAAAGCAAGTAAGCAAACCAAACCTCACATTAAATAAATTGATACAACTGTTAAAATAAGGTCAAAGACTATATAAAGCATAGAATGACAAATGTGTTTGAAGTATGAAAAGCATGCCAGATAAACTTGGCTATTTTTTATGGATAATTATCAAAAGATGAGAGTGTAAAATAGGACGTCTTAAATCTCAGTGTCTTTGATTGATGAGATGCTAAAATTAAACCAACGTGCTCAATCTGATCATTTAAGTCTCTCTCATGGAGCATGTCACCTGTGATTGGCCAGTACTGGAATCGCTAACTATAAATTGTTTTTTATTCATATGTGCTTAATGTGAATTTCCCAGCTCTTCTCACTTCCACTCTATCTTATGTTTAGCAGAAAGAAATAAAGTGACATTTTCACTTTTCACGTGGGAAATACCTTGCCAGGGCCTGTAATTCATTAGATACATTGTTTCTATTTCCTACTCAACACAGAAATCAGTCTTGTCAGTAAACTGTAGGTCGCCGTCTCTCCAGCCATAATAAAAAATTTCTCACTGCTTTCCAAGCCTTTGTAAACCGGTTTGCTTGGCTTCTTTTTTTTTCCTCCCTAAGCTCTGGGTAACATTTTTCTTCTTCCTAGTGCCGCATGTTTTGGATTTTTGCTATGGCAGCATCATCTTTGTGGATTCTACTTCTTATACCCTGTTTCTGGTTCTTAATAGCAAAGCATCTCAAAACGTAGTGATTTAGAAGAGCAATAATGTTTTGTTATTGCTTACTTGGTCTGTGGGCTGTCTGGGCAGCTATCTGGCCTCAGCTGGCTGCAGGTCAGCTGGGCATCTCTCTCTTTCTCTCCGGGGGTCATCTGGCTATAGCTTTCTGCATGTAGCTTCCCATCTACCAGCAGGCTACTCAGGCTGTTTCTCAGTGGGGACAGAGCGTTCTGAAAGACAGTATAAGCAAACAACCTCCTTGAGTGATAGGCTTGCAACTGGAAAGCATTACGCTAAGTGAAATAAGCCAGTCGGTAAAAGACAAATACCATGTGGTCTCACTTATAAGAGGAACCTAATGAACAAAATGAATTAATGAGCAAAACAGAACCAGAGGCATGGAAACAGGAACAGACTGATAGTGACCAGAGGGGAGGGAAGAGGCTGGAAAGAAGGGGAAGGGACTAGTCAGAGAACATGTATGAATGACCCACAGACATGGACAACAGTGTGGGGATTGACTGGGGGCGGTGGTTGTGTGGAGGATGGCAAAGGAGGAAATTGGGACGACTGTAATAGAATAACAATAAAAAAGAAAGAACTGGCATAATGATACTTCCTTTGACTTCCATCGGCCAAGAAAACAACACATTATGAGACCAGCCTAGATTTAAGAAATGAGGAAATCAGTCTCTCTCTCTCTCTCTCTCTCTGAGAGGCTGAATCATAGAGGACAACAACAGGTCAAATCAACATTTCCCCCCACATTTCCTATGTTCTGAGTTAATTAATGAACTAATAAACTAATTAATTAAGTATAGGAGCACACACAACACCAAGATCCAATGTCATAAAAGAGAAAGATCCCCCCCTTCTGAATGACCAAAAGCAGTATATGTTTATAGTATCCAGCCATTTACCAAGGGCAGATTATACTGGATATATTTAGTTTAATCTATATAGTGTGGCTCTATAAAATATATGTAATGATTCCTTTTGTCCTTTCCATACTTGCCACCAAATAGTGTGAGTGAAGTCAACATCATACCTGGGATTTCAATGCCACCTGCAGAAGTAAAGCGATCAGCTTTTATTCTTGTTTACGTTTTTGGCATTTCATAAAATACACTAGGTATGCATCTTATTTAATTTCTGTCATGCCCTAAAATCAAAAAATTATTTCCCATAGCAATTTATGTATCTATAGTTTATTATAATTAAATGAGTGAACAAAAAGTAGCAAACTTCCTGATGGTTTAAAAACAGCATCTGAATTCCTTGTGGGTTCCATGGGGCTCCTTTAATAGGTCTCAGGTCCCTGTTCACAGTTTTCATTTCTACTTCCTCGGGTTCCGTCTTTGAGCTCCCTCCCTCTGCTTTCTGAGCTGAAGCCACACCAATGAGAGGGAAATATCACTTTTTGCTATTTTTTTCATAATAGCAATAAAAGATTTCCCATGAAGAACCATATTATCAGATAATTATGGGCCAGAGGCCTATTGTATTGTATTTATTTATATTTTAAATATGTGTAGGTATTTAAAATATGAATAAATATGTGAGGTTGATTAGCCTGTGTTTGTGTTAAAAATTACTAAAATGTGAAGATAAAAAGGATTGTTACAAAAGTGCTCTACTCGTTTTCTTGGGAAACTTTGAGTTCCTTTCCTTCACTAGCTCGCCAAGTGGTCCCCTCCTACTCACACCGATTACATAAGATCCACATCAGCAAGCCAGGGTCTAGTGCAGCTCCCTCCTGTCTGACCAGGCAGGTGACAGCACCTTTAGCATGGAAACTAGGCACTGTTACAGACACTTGGCACTTCTGTGCTGTCTTTGAAAGCACCATTCCTACTAACTTAGCTCGCTGGTTCTCAACCCTGACTACATATTTGAATCACTCGAACAGCTGTAAAAGATGTCACTCCACAGAGCTTTTCCCTCTGATTGGTGTATGGCTAGGCCATTGTTATGTTTTAAAATGATCCCCGAGTGATTCTATTTTCAGCCCAAGTATTACTACCTGCTCAGTGTATGTCATTTTAAGTTATATTTAATCCTTGAAAACACTAATTTGTGTCTGACTTTACTGACACATTCTGAAGCAACATATCATCATTCCCACGACCATCCTTCCTGATAAGGGTTATTGTGAAGTTATCTAAGCTGCGTAACCACGTGATGGAGATGCAACATTGTGTGATAGGGTGCACTTAGCACACTAATTACTTCAACTAATCACAGTTGGAGGACATAATTAGTGGCCTAGGGAAAATAAACAAAGATAGCTACAGGTTCTTATGCAGCATCTTCAGGCCTTACTGTCTCTGGCATGGGAAAGCGAAATAAACGCATTCTCCTCTGGGATGGGCCAAGATAAATAGTGGCATATATTAGCATTCAGCACCTCTGATGAGTTGCAATATTAATTAAATGTGACAACTGAAGGGCATTCTCTGCAAGTGAGGGTAACTTTATAATTTGATTTTCAGTCTGACTATCCAGGTCAGAAACAAGAAGTGACTTCTGCTGGTTTCCATATAGGTCAATAAAACTACATCTTTCCATAAACTGAAATATCTGTAGACATGCCAACCCCGGGCAAGTTTTTAGGTAAGGTAGGGACACACTTGGAATTTTCTTATTAAAGATTTGGGGCAGAGGAAGAAAAGCATCAGGTTATTAAGTAAGTCTACTGGTTGTAGAAGCGAGCAATGTTGATACCCAAGACCGCATCTGGTACTATCTGGAGGCATTTTTGATTGTTCATGACTGGGAGAAGACGCCTCCAGTATCTAGGGGACAAGCCAGGCATGTTGCTAAACATCCTGCACTGAATGAACCAGCCCGCCCCCCTAACACACATGCACGCACGTACAAGCACACACACACACACAGTCTGGCCCACATGTCAACAGCGCTGAGGTTGGGGAATCTTTCAGTTGTCTGATATAACATTAGTAAGATCTGAATTAGGGCAAGTGTGGTGGAGTTGAGTTCAAGTTGCATTTATTCATTAAATATTCATGTGGATCTACTTTTGTGCCAATGACTGTGGTACACTCTGGATGAAAAGGACAAAGGTATGGACAGGACAGGGCAGCCTGGTCCTCACGTGGCTCACAGCCCAGGGCAGGAATACTGATGAGCAACAGAGCTACTCAGATGTAACATTTTTCGTATTTGGATTGCAGTGGTGGAAACTCACGCAGTGTCAGAAGCACATGGGAGTGTTAGCCTCCTGCAAGATGCTTATCTTGTGTCAGTGGAGGAAGATATGAAACTTTTCATTATTTAATCACAGTTGATCTGTGTGTAACAGAGTAAGTTCTTCCTAGCACACATACGCTGTTACAAAAGTAGTGGGTCTACATGTAACTTCTTGATCTGTGTAATATTCTGTTGAGGAGGTAACATTTAAGGTACAATTTGAAGGTAAAGAGAAGGAGAAGCATCCCCCAAGTTCATCAGAGGCCATGGACAAATATACTGAGTCAGAAGCAGGAGAAAAGGAAATGGTGACCAAACCAGGAAAAGTTGTGGGTGGCAAGGAGAAGGCTGGTATTGGATAATGCAGGAGCAGGGTCATGCGGACCAGTCACTGTGTCTAACCCAGTAATGGAAACTGATCACCTGCAAGTGCTGATCCACAACAGAACAACATCTACTGACCTCAGTGGAACCCTTCAACAGCGTAAAAATGAGAACAGCGCCCCTCACTGGGTGCAGCCATGTTTTCTAAATGGTACCGGGTGCGACCAGAGTTCGAGATTCACTTACCCCTCTCAGATGCTGAAGATGGGTGTTGTTTAGAAAGGTCTTGTGAACTTTGGAATTGCAACTTTGGTATATACACACACACACACATACTCAGGTATATTATTTAAGTTTCATTACATTTTTGGAGAAACTGCTACAGTGTCTATAAATTTGCTTATTAAAAGCCATCAGAATTAAAGAAATAAAGCATCCCTAAATGTGGCCTTTCCAAGACACTTTTAAATTGCAAATGAGGCTTTCTAGATTTTTTTTTAAAGAGATTAATACTGAAAGCAGGGGAGTTTAGGGGGTCAGTTTCATATTTTTTTAATAAAAATTGGTTTGGGAGAGAAATGGCATCTCTGTAATGTCATAGTATTTTTATGAAAGATTGTGCCTTTCCCAGGGGTAGTAATTAAATAACTAAAAAAAAATCTGATTGGGAATTAGTGAGCAATGAATATAGCTGTTTCTCTGCCTGTAAAATACATCTGTGAGGCTTGGCACAGCCATGCTGTGGTAAAATTGGGGGTCTGTGTAGTGTTTACAGCATTTAGTGCACAATATCTCTGCGATATGATTGAAATGAACAGTGAATTAACAATTTGTGTACAGAAGCAAAACAGCAGAGAGAACCAACAGAGACATTGGAATCTAACAGACCTGCCTGTGAATCTGGGCTCAGGCCCCACATTGGTCCAGCCGCCAGGCGAGTTTGCGGGAAAGCCACTTCCATTGCTGTGGTGGCTCGTACCTGATTGTCACTCAAAAACTAAATATTGTTGGGAAAAAATATAAAAAAGAGAAAACAAGACACTGTGTGATCATCTGTCAAATGGACACTATTAGTAGAGCCACATCGATTCCACGCAGAGTGATGCTCCCATCTGGGGTACCTGATACCATGTTAATGGTAAGATCCAGATGCTTGTAGGTCCCTTATTTTAATTCCTTGAGAATATTCATCTGAATCTACTGCTGGTGAAAAGGCAGACTTTTATATTAGGATGCAGAAAACACAAGTTATTGTGTTATTTCTTGCCTTTAACAAGACAAGTTATTTCTTGCCTTTAACATTTTGATAATTTGAAGTCATTTGAACGCTGAAGAGACATACTGTTATGTAAAGCAGCATTGATGTGGTCAAGAGCACACACATGTCTTTTTAAAAAAGTGGTCCAGAGTTCAAATTTCTATCATTAATGATAACTAGGCATAATAAAAATAATTACAAAATATTTGCATTTTTAGTTTCAAGAGAGCTGTGACATGAGTTTTAATGAACATTCCCAAATTGCCCAGAGAGCCTGAAGAGCTTGTTATAATGTCACTTGCAATTAAATGACAGAAAAACAATGACAGATGATGGCTTTGTTTCCAGGGAATTATGCTAGGCTATAGAAAATAAATATGAAGAACTAGAATATTTTCTAAGTTATAAATTTGCTTTGAACTTGTCTGTATACTTAGAACCCAAAGCCTGGTAAATTTTCCGTACCAAAATGAAATATTGTGGTTCCTTATTTACAGTGAAAGATGAATTGACCCACGACTTAAAATGTAAAACAAAGTGTCGAAGCTGCCAAAGCATCTTTAACAGACTGGACAAGGGAGAGAGTAAATAAAATTGGACAGAGTAAGCAATTAATTCTATGGTTCATCAAATCACTAAGTCTCCCTACTATTTTTTTGAGATTTTAAAACAAACCCCATGATACCTGAAAGGCTTCCTTCTTGTAAGTTTACCATGTAAAACCCCATCTCCCCTTCTTCAGGATAATTAATGCATTGACATTCAAATCAATCGATGAGAGCACAAGTTAGTGCCATTGACTAATTAATAATTTGAGGAAACAGGCACTGAGTACTCACTGTGTTCCACGTAGTCCACCCAGTGCCGGTGAACCGGGTGTGTCAGTGAGCCAGACTGAGTCACTGAGCTCACAGAGCATGTGGTCTGCTGGGGTATAGGAGCTGACACCCCAATCCTGATTTCCAGCTTCTCGGGAAGCGACTGTGGGCCAAGGCTGGACATAGAAAATGATCAGGGACCGGTTAGTTTGGGTCAGCAGTAAAGGAGGAAAGGAAGGGTTCAGACTGTGTTGAACAGGAGAACACATATACAGCACAACAAAACCACCACCACACTCACGTGCCCTCAGAACGAAGCAAGTGTGAGAGCTAACCTCCACACAGCACTCTCTGCTTTGGAGGCCTGGTGGCAGGGGACATCCAGGGAGAAGTGGAAGGTCAAGTGGCAGGAGGTGACAGCCCACTGTTCAAGGGTTCACCCCCAGGCCCCCATCAGGTCAAAAACTAAACTGGATGGTCTGTGGTCCCACCCAGTCCTGGCAATTCAATTCTGACTTGTGCTTTAGGAGCTAATTCAGTGATGAGAAGACTGTCTGCAAGGAGAGGGCTGTCCAACTGAGCTCTGAGGGGAGTTAGGGCTCAGCAGAGCTGCTGTGGAGGAGGTAACCAGGCTGGCCCTCATTCCCTGGCCTGCGGACACCCTACCCCCTCTCCCCACTTTACCCTGAGCAGCCCCTCACTGGCTCATTACCCAAAATATTAACACAAATGGCTTTTCTGCATTAAAAGTATGAAAACAAATGGAAGAGAATAATTAGTTAATTCAGTACTAAAGTCTACTATTTAATAAATTACATATATAAATAAAAAAGGAAATAAATACATAAACATGCATGTATATTTATATTAGGAAATGTATAAATGATAATACATAAAATAAATGAAACAAGAGGAGATACACACACGCATAAATTAAAGCAGTCATTTTGGCTCTTGGGTGGCCCTTTTCCAAGACACCAGCTGCACCACCTGCTAGATGGACGCCATGGACCAGGCCATCTCATTCACTTCAGCTTCAGTTTCCTCTGAGCCACGGAAGTGACAAGGGTGTCTGTCTCCTAACTCAACTGTGGGAATTAACAGAGTCAGCATATAGAGTGCACAGAACACCTCGTAGAGTGAGTGCCCAGTCACTGCTGCATATTCTCCTTACACGGATGGCCAGAGGCATCTGTTGCATCAAGGGTTTTAACTGGATTGTTAAAAGATGGAGGCAGTACCAGCACCTGGATTCTGCTTTTGACTTGTAACGAAGATTTTTGAGTCCTCGGTGATTAATAGCTTTTGTCAGATAGAGAGGCTGTGTTTGAGAGAGAAGGGTGTATTACATTCAAGACCTTTTTTCTACACTTTAAGAACTAAGCCAGGATGATTCAGAGCGTGCAGTTTCACGAATGGGGTAGTGTAGAGTGTGGAGTTTCCCTAAAAGCGAAAATGCCGGGTGGATGCCGAATGGCCAGTGGGTTGTATGGAAAAGCCTCTGCCACTGGGAAGAGAAAGTGAGGGGAGAAGGGGGTGCAGGTGTGTCATATGTAGGTTCAGTGACGTGACCCGGACTCGGGGAGAGGACCAGCATACCACATGCCCCTGGGACTTGATCAAAGGGTGATATGAGGGACAGAAAACTGTACCAGAACCTTCCAACGATGGTACCACCTCCATATCACCCCACAGATGGTGTGAGAGCTGTATAATGCCAAGGGTGAAAGGGGGTCCCTGGATAAATGTCTTGAAATAGTGTCCTGTGTCTGAGCCCCCACAGGTGGCACTGCCAAGCACAGCACCCCAAGGTTCCCATGTGCTTAGGTCAGGAACATATCAAGTGCACACTTGCCCAGTCACTTGTGGAGGCCTTGGAGTAGGACAGGAGACCGAAGACAGTGGGGACCTTTTCACTGGAGATAAAGGGCTAGAAGCAGCAGCAGTGGGTGCCAGGCATTATCAACCTCCCACCCCCATCAATAGCAGGAAAGATAAGTAACTCTAAGGCCAATCTCACTGCAGGGGACCCAGGAGCTGCCCCCGACCATTCACTTTTGGGGCAGAGCAGAGGGAACAGAGAAAGACTCACACATATCATTAGGGTTTGCAAGTCACCTGCCACCAGTTGCCTTCTTGGGAATAAGGAGGGGAAAAATAAAAAGAAACATGGGTTATTGACCATGAAAAGGGATTTAAACTTTGCTGCCACTTTCTCCTAATGAACTGGAATGAAACAGAAAGAGATTGTTTTGAACTGAAACAAACTGTTGCCTTTGAATTTGTTTTTATTCATTTTGTGGGTTCCCCACCTCCCTGTCATGGATTGCTACTTTTAGGAGTTGGGTTCCAGAGTAAGTTACAGAATGCTAAAACAAACAAACAAACTTCTTTTATCGGACATTTCACTTTGAACAGCATGCAACCGGACCCCTTGGCAGAACAATAATGACCTTCAGGTTTTGCATTATTTAGCAGTCACTGATGCTGCAGCAGCTTCTCCCTTCCCCAGAAGGTCCCTCCCTGCTTCATGGAGTCCTGGTGCATGGGGCTCAGAGTAGTCTCCCCAGTGTGAGGTTGTTTTTTTTTTAAAGATTTTATTTATTTATCTTTATAGGGGAAGGGAAGGAGAGAGGGAGAGAGAAATGTCAATGTATGGTTGCTTCTCGTGGGTCCCCCGCTGGGAACTGGCCTGCAACCCAGGCATGTGCCCTGACTGGAAAACGAACTGCGATCATGTGGTTTGCAGGCCCATGCTCGATCCACTGAGCTACACCAGCCAGCCCAGTGTGAGGTTCTTAAAGATGGCTTTGTGTGCACACCCAGTGTCCTTCCCAAAGCCAAAGCATCCCTGAACGGCAGCTTGGCATGTTCTCTCATTGTAAATCCTCCAGGGTGCTAACAACTCAGTGAAAGCTGACTGCGAATCAGGACCATTATTTTTATTTTCCCTCTGCATTATGAAGCACTTATTGGGAATGTCCACCTTGCTTTCAATAACTTCCCCTTGGGTGGGCTGGGAGGAGTGTCATGGAACTCTCAGAATTAGAAGCAACCTTAGCGAGAGCATCTAGATGAACTTGATACATAAACTCAGGTCCAGGTCATCTAGGTCCAGCCCAGAGCCCAAGGGGGGCCTGTACCAGGGCAAGCTTCCAGATCCACTGAATGGGTCCGTTATTCCATTTATGAACCCTGATGATAGAGTCATTACCTGAAAATATTGTTAGCTCCTGCAGAAAGGAGTTTTGGCCAGGGTTAGCCACCTTTTCTGGGTGCTTGATTTCCTGAGGAAACAACCGCTGGCTGTTTACCCATTTGGGGCCTGATGCAGATGAGGGCGGGGAATATGGTTTAGGTTCAGAAGAGGCAAAGTGTTCAGAAGAGGGAAAGTGCTTTGATTTATGGGTTTCCCAAAAGCCAACTTCACTGCGGAAGGGAAGGACTTCCAGTTGAGAGTTCCTAGGTTTTAGTTCCTAGGTTTTATGGGAGTTGGGGAAAGTAGGAGCTATTAATGTAGGAGGTTAATGCCTGTCACAGCCTGGGAATTTGCAGTGACTTCCTTCACAGCGTGTACACTTTAAGAATCAAGAGGTCTTTATGGTTAGTGGAATTTTAATGAGGATTACAATGGCCCCCCAGATGCTTACAACTCATTTACATAACCCATAACCTCTGTGTTTATCATGAGAGAGAACATGCCAGTTTAAAGTATTACAAACATTCTTTTGAAAAACTTTACAGTTTCCACAGCCTTTTAGAATGATTTTCTTCTATGTTTCACAATTAAAAAATTGTACAATGTGTGCCACTGTGGAAGTGACCTCTGGTCTATCTGTTACTCAAATACATGAATGATAAGCCTTGGGGATATGTCTGCCCTTGTAATAACTTCAGTATTGTTTGTCCCTCAGTTGTTCCCTGTGCTGTTACACATTTGAGCCGTGTGACTTTAGAGTAGGTAAAGAATGCAAATACGGAATTAAATAAAAGCACAAACAAAAGGAAATAAGATTCATTTCTGGAAAATGAATCAAAAGAGCCTAAAGAATGCAGAAAAGGAAGATAAGTGATGTCACTTAAGTCAGTATTTGTCAACCCCTCATAAATGTTTTCTTCCGTAAATAAAACTGAAACTTCAGCTCACACGCAGTCAGAGTCCCCTGGAGGGCATCCTCAAAGCGCTGCTGGGCTCCACCCGCCTAGTCTACCCTTGAGCAGATCTGGGCTGGGGCCTGGGGACCTGCTTTCCCAACAGGGTCAGGTGCTGCTGGTGCTGCTGATCCCAACACCCTACTGAGAAGTGCTCCAAGCAATAGGCAAAGCATTTTTCAATTGTGGTGAAACATACATAGATAAAATTTACCATTTGCACCATTCAGAGAACACAGTTCCGTGGCATTAATGACATTTACTCTGGAACTTTTCCTCACCCCAACTGGAACTCAGCACCACTGTCAATCCCTTCTCACTCCTCTCTCCCCCTAGGCACTGGCTGCTGCTATTCTACTCTCTGTCTCTCTGAGTTTGGCTATTCTTGGCACATTGAAAAGTGCAATCACCTAATATTTGTTCTTTTGGGACTATCTTATTACAGTTAGTATAATATGGCCAAGGCTCATTCACATTGTAACATACCTCAAAATTTTATTTTCTTTTTCTTTCCCCCCAGATTTTATTGAGAAATAATTGGCATACATCCCTGGATAGCATGATGGTTTGATTTGTAGGTATTGTGAAATGATTACTACAATAGGTTCAGGTAACACCCACCTTATCATAGAGGTACAATAAAAATAACAAAAGAAGAAAGGAAAAAATTCTCCTTGTGATGAGAACTCTTAGGATTTATTTACTCTCTTAGCTTTCCTGTGTATCACACAGCAGTGCTAGTTGGAGGCATCATGCCGTCCATTACATCCCTAGTCTTTAGTTACTTTATAGCTGGAAGTTCAGACCTTTCGACCACCTTCTTCATTTCACCCTCCCCTATGTTCCACCTCTAATAAACACAACTATGGCCACTTTGCTTTTCTTAGATTACACATACAAGTGAGATCATACAGTATTTGTCTTTCTTTGGCATATTTGACTTAGTATAATGCTTTTGATGTCCATCCCTGCTGTTACAAATGGTAAGAATTCCTCACAAAGGACCCAGGTAGATATTTCTTCAAAGAAGATACATGAAATGCCAACAGATACATGATAAAATGATATCTGGTATCATTAGGTATTAGGGAAATGCACATGAAAGCCACAATGAGATAATCACCTCATGCCTGGCAGTATGGCCATCATCACAAAGACAAGAGATAACAAATGCTACCTTGGGTGTGGAGAGGAGGGAAGCCTTGTGCACCCTGGTGGGGCAAAAATGGGTACAGCCACTGTGAAAAACAGAATGCAACTTCCTAAAAAAATTAAAAACAGAATCAGCAATTTTACCCAATATTCAAGGAAGAACTAACACCTATCCTCAAATTATTCCAAAAAATTCAAGGAGGTGGGAGGACTCCCAAGTTTGTTTTACAAGGCCAGCATTATGCTAATTCCAAAAGCAGATAATGACACTACAGAGATAGAAAATGATAAGCCAATATTTCTGATGAACATAGATGCTAAAAATATTAGCAACCAGGATCCAGTAATATATTAGAAAGATCATACACCCTGGTCAAGTGGGATTTATTGTATTCCAGGGATGCAAAGTTGGTACAGTGTTTGCAAATTAATAAATGTGATACACCACATAAATATAAACAACATGATATGAATTAATGCAAAAAAGCATTTGATAAATCCAGCAGCCATTATGATAAAACCCTTTAGCAAAGTGGGAATAGAGGGATCATACCTCAAATGTAAGAAAAGTCACACATGAAAAACCTACAGCCAAAATCATACTCAACAGAAAAAACCCAAAAGTGTTTTCTTGAGATTGGGAACAAGACAGGGATGTCTGCTTTTCCCACTCATTCAATACAGTACTGGAAATACTAGCCACAGCAATCATATAAGAAGAAATAAAGGCATCCAAATTGGAAAGGAAGAAGTAAAACTGTCCTTATTTGAAGATGACATGATAGTCTATATAAAGAACCCTAAAGATTCTAGAACAAAAGCTACTAGAACAGATAAATTCAGCAAATTAGCAGAATACAAAATAAATATCCAGAAATCAGTTGCATTATTATACACCAATAATGAACTATCAGGAGGGGGCACCAAGAAAACAATCCCGTTTACAATTGCATTAAAAAAAATAAAATACCTAGGAATAAATTTAAGCAAGGATGTAAATGACCTGTACTGAGAAAATGATAAAACACTGAAGAAAGAAATTGAAGAAAACACAGTATAAGTGGAAGCATATATTATGCTTATGGATAGGAATAATTAACATCATTATAATGTCCATAATGCCCAAAACATCTATAACTTCAATGAAATTCACAGAACTACAATAAATATTTTAAAAATTTATATGGAATGAAAGAGACCCTAAATAGCCATAGCAATCTTGAAAAAGAAAAACAAGATAGGAGGAATCATGCTACCTGATATCAAATGATACTTACAAGGATATAATAATCAAAACGGCATGGTGCTGGCAAAAAAAATAGATGTGTAGATCAATGGAACAGAATAGAGAGCCCAGAAATAAACCCATGCCCTTATAGTCAATTAATGTCTGATAAATAAGGCAAGAGCATATAATGGGCTAAAGATAGTCTATTCAATAAAAGGTATTGGGAAAAGTGCAAAAAAATAAAATTAGACCACCTTCTTATACCACACACAAGAATAAACTCAAATGAATTAAAGACATAAATGTAAGACTCAAAACCATAAAAATTTTAGATGAAAACATGGGCAATAAAATCTTGGACATTTCTCTTAGCAATATTTTTTCTGATACACACAAACACACAGGCACACAGGCAAGCAGAACAAAAAATAAACAAATGGTACTATATCAAACTAAGAAGTTTTTGCATAGTAATGGAAACCATCAACAAAATGAAAAGACAACCCACCGAATGGGAGAACATATCTGCCAATACATTGGATAAGGGTTAATATACAAATTTTATAAAGAACTTTTAAAACTCAAAACCAAAAAAGCAATCCAACTGAAAATGGTAAAGCACCTAAACAGACACTTCTTCAAAGAGAACATACAGATGGCTGATATGTGAAAGGGTGTGCAATGTCACAAATCAGAGAAATGCAAATTAAAACCACAATGAGATATGGCCTCACACCTGTCAGAATGGCTACCATCAACACATCAACAAACAACAAATGTGGCAAAAATGTAGAGAAAAGGCAACCATCATGCACTGTTGGTGGGAATGCAGACTGGTGCATGGCTGTGGGGAACTATGGAATTTCCTCAAACAATTCAAAACGTGACTGCCTTACAACCCAGGGATCCCACTTCTGGAAATATATCCGAAGAAACCTGAACACTAACTCAAGAGAATGTAAGCACCTCTCTGTTCATTGCAGTGTTGTTTATAATAGTCAAGGTTTGGAAGCAGCCTAGGTGCCTGTCAGCAGATGAGTGGACAAAAAGCTGTGGTAGGGAAAGAAGAAGAGACTAAAGGGGGATAAATGGTGATGGAAAGAGAATGGACTTGGGGTGGTGAACACACAATACAATGTACAGATGATGTCTTAGAGAATTGTACATCTGATACCTATATAATTTTATTTAAACAATGTCACCCTACTAAATTTACATTATTTTTTAAAAGTCATAGTGATTAAAAAAGATAGAATCACCATATAATCCAGCCATTTCACTTCTGGGAATATATCCAAAGGAAACAAAAGCACTAACTTGAAAAGGTATTTCACCCCATGTTCAAAGCACCATTTTGTACAGTGGTCAAAACATGTGAGTTACCTAAGTGTCCCCTGATAATGAATGAAGAAAGAAGTTGTGGCTTATATATACAACAGAACATTTGTATGTCATAAAATGAGAAAATACTCATTTTTAAGGCGGGTGTTCCATTGTGCATATGTAGCACATTCTGTGTATGTATTCCCCTCTCAGTGGGCACCACGCTGGCCGTGACTGGTTGTTATGACTAACGCTGCTTTAAATACGGGGATAAAAATACCTGTTCAAGGGCCAGCTTTCAGTTCTTTTGGGAATATAATCAGCAGTGAAATTGCTTGTACTAAACGTTTTACAAGCATGATTATACTTCACCTTTAGAAAAAGGTGTGTTTTTATCCCCACTTTAAAGGTGAGGAGACCGAGACACCAGAATTCCCCTAATTTTCTTCTGGTCATACAGCCAATGAGAAGAGCCTGGTTTCCGGCACAGGAGGCGGCTCTGGGGCTCAGCCTCTGGGGACTGAGTGGTCTTCTCCGCCTGGAGGAAGCATTTTATTTTTCACAGACAACTCTCCTCATTAATACAGACATTAATTTTCTATAATGAAGGAGGAAGTAATTACCTTTCAAAAATAATGGCCAGCATGGGATTAAATACTCAAGTGTATGTAAGAATTTTGTTAGATGATAAAGCAAATTATTATTTCTAGTTTGTTAATTGACGCACTTCTCTAATTTCTGAAACAAAGTGGGTTAACCTGTTTCTAAAATCTGCTGTTTAGGGGTCAAGACTATTTTCATTTGCCCAAACAGTTCAACTCTGGGCAGTAAAGATGGGCCATCTGACGGTGGACTGAAATTGTCCTTCAGATGATCAGAGAGGGGGAGTGGCCTATTGTCCTGTATTCGGTTCTCTGAATAATTAAAGCAAACCATCCACTGAGAAATTGCTGCCATGGGGTTTTTATGCAGTTAAGTGAAATGAGTATGCTGCATGGATTAGAAACCCTGAGCTGAATATTGTAGGGAAAAACCAGCAAGCACATGACACAAGATAACAGAACAATGTGACAGAGAAAATCATAGGTGGTCACGGTCACACCAGCCACCAGCTTCTGTGTATTTTGAGAAAGCATGTTCCTCCTACATGGAGTCTTAAAAGGGCTAGTATGTGTGACAGTTTTTGTTAAGTATGATGGATGAGGAAGACAGTGGATTAAAACAGTTCAAAGGGATGAAGGTATCATTAATTATAGATATCTTCAATACGTTTTAAAGGTGTGTGGTTATTCTCTCCTTGATTTGTAATCAGGATGTGGTAGGTTTTAAGTCTGAGTGTTGGCAAACACGCATTTTCATTCTTCAAGCACTCTCTCAGGTCTCACACGTACATTCCTTTCCTTGCCAACCTCAGTGCGTTCAGACTATCGAAAGATTATTAGAGGACTGTTGTGTTTTTATTGAAGTCCAACCTTTAGGTAAAAGAGACGTAAGAGAGGCTAAAGGTAACTGAGAAGGGCATTCTCCCCACTCCTTGGTCTGGTTCCTCAGATGGTCAGAGGTCGAAATACCCCTAGAAATCTAGAGAAGAGAAGGAGTTCTGTTACAGAAGCAGTGAAGAGATGAGCACTGTGTCCTGCACCTGACAATCTTGCTAATACCTAGCCTTCCCTGCTGGACGCATGCCACTGCCAGCTCTTCCAGTTGCTCCTTAAATTCCATGATTTGCCATCTTGTTGGTGTGGCTCTCAATGAGCTGCCATTAATGGGAGATTCTACTTCGCTCCACTCTTCCAGGAAATAGTCTTTCTCCCCCTGAATTACCATAAACATGGCTTCAGTAGTTCCTTCAGGGGAACACCCAAGATTGCTGTTCATTCATGAACTTGGAATTTTATGTTTTCTTTGGCTGACAAGGGGCTCTTACCATGTCCCCTAGGCTTCCACTTTCATGTAAATGTTTTTCTCTTCCCATTTCAAAGGTTAGTGACAATTAATGAAATGAGAGAAACACACATTAAGGATGTAAAATTTCGTGTCTTTCTCTTTTTAAAGCATCTCACCAAGTCAAGCCTTTCTTTAACATGTTGATTTTCTTGTACAAAAGGACATCAAAGTTTTTTTCTGGTATTCAGATGTAAGGTATCAGCTTAAATATATTTTGGATGGGAGTTTCCATGATTAAATAGCTTGATTTACTATTTTTCTTAGTATTCTATTTACCTCTCCTTTAACTTGTGAGTTAGTGTATTCTTTAATTTTCTAGAAGTTACTCTAGAGATTGCAGCATGCGTCCTTGATTAATCAAAGTCTAATTTACATTAGCACTTTGCCACGCCTTTGTCAGTGCATGGACCCCAGAGAACTTACCCCTTTTGGGGGCTCATGAACTGGTGATGTCGAATATTTCCTTTTCTGTGAACTTCAAATTCCATAAGACATTGTGATGCAGTGTCATGTATAATCAATAATGTATTGCTTTTTGATTATAAGGAGTGTCTGTTTATTAAGAAGGGGAAGGAGAAGTTAAATTGCCTCTGTGCCCCTTGTGCGGAACGTCAGAAATCAAGCCAGGGAGCTGGCAGCTCAGTGGCTGTTCCTGACACGCCACTGGCCAGAGATGCAGCGTTTTTGAGTCGCTGCTGGGTGCTGAGTACTGGTTATGTTGTTCCTTCTGTCTCTGTGTTTGTGTTCATCCTTTTTGCATGTTTAAAATGTTTTGCCTCTGTTTCCTGAAGGATATTTTTATTGGACATAGAGTTCTTTAGTGACTATTATTTCCCTTTAGCACTTTCTAGAAATAATAAGAAATAATTGTATTTTGGTTTTCATTGTTTCAAGTTGAGAAGGTGGCTATCATTCTTCCTGTTTCTTCCATTAAGGTAATACATTTTTTTTTCTTGGGCTGATGTTTAAGATTCTATATGTCAGTAGCGTTTAGGTGTGGTTTTCTAATAATTATCCTGCTTGAGGTTTGTAAGTCTTAAGTTTGTGGCTAACTTCCTTTCCCTAATTCTGAAAAATCATGTGTAATTATATTTTCAAATATTGCTTCTGCTGTATTTTCTTTCTCCTCTTTTCTGCAACGGCAAGAAAAGAGTACACATTTGTCATTTAGGTGTTTATTATGCCTTTCTCAGTTTCTGCTTCATTCTTTATATTGTATTCTCATGCACTCACCTAACTTCTCTCGCAAACTGTGTCTCAGCTGCTATTATACTCATCAACTCAGAGACTGTTTGTTTTGTGTAGTTTTATTTCTCGAACTTTCATTTTGCACTTTATTGCAAGAAAGTTTCCAATTCTCTGCCAATTTTATCTTTTTATACTTTGGACATTTTAATGTCCAAAATAAATAATGATTTATTTCAAGGTACATATCGGATATTTTCATGGCTTTTCTTTTGCATCTGTTTTTATTATATGGTTTTTCTTTGGTCATTCATCGTTTCTTCTTTTACATCAAGTGTATTTTATTGAATTCTGTTTGTTTACATAAAAATGTGGAATTAAGGGTTTCCTTTTGCTTCAGACAGACAACTAGATTGGAGATCACTGTAATCTCATTGGGCATTGAGTAGATTTGTAAATTAGATATTTCAATGGCAGGTGCTGGTTTCTGCTTCTTCACCTATAACCTTGTGTGGAGATTTCAGGGACCCAACAGGAACCCTTATTGATTTTCAAGGGTCTTTCATCCTGGGCAAATGTAAACTTCATTTTTGCTTCCTCCCCGCATAGGCCTGTGAAACCTTTTTCTCTTCTCAGTCTCTTAGCAACCAAGTTGAGAATTGTCATTGCCTCAAGTGGAAAACGGGGCTAAATGACAGACTCTCATCACTCGGCTTCTTACATTTTCTCAAATCTTAGTTCCTCAAATGCCCATTGCCTTTAAGAGAGCTCTCGGATGCCTTCAGATAGTTTTGTTTGTTTCTGTCCAGTTTCTTCGTGAGTTCTTAGGGTAAACATCAGTCTGTCACAAACTAGGCTGCTGTTATCAAGCTGAACTCCCTTCCTCAGACCGTAAAAGCTAAAAGAAATTTGATGGGATGTTTAGACATGCACTGCTATATTAAAGGGAGAGCCCATGGCCTGGTCTCACCGGTGTCCCCGCATCCCACCCTCTTCCTCCAGACAGCTCACAGGCCTGCAGGGCTAATCTGACCTTCGAGCTTTGGCTCAGAAGCCTCCTGCATATGGATGCACCGATCAGCAAGGTGATAGCACCTTCCATTATTGCAAGTATTGCTTGTTGGCAATTAAAACATTACTTTTTCAGCTCTGGCTGGTGTAGCTCAGTGGATTGAGCATGGACCTGTGAACCAAAGGGTAGCTGGTTCAATTCCCAGTTGGGGCACATGCCTGGGTTGCAGGCCAGGTCCCTAGTAGTGGGCATGTGACAGGCAACCACACACTGATGTTTCCCTCCCCCTCTTTTTCCCTCCCTTTCCCTCCCTTTAAAAATAAATAAATAAAATCTTAAAAAAACCCTTACTTGTTTAGAGTAAAATAATATTTTTTCCTAAATGTTAGAGAAAATGTGGATACAGAAGAGAGTAAGAATTTACAATAAGAGTCAGTAAGGTTACAAAGCAAGAGAATAGATAAAGCAATGTGAGGTTGTTGGTAGATCTAAAAACCTGAGCAAATATAATAACTGTAGTATTTCCATGGAGCATCTTCTCTTCTCTTAGGGGAGAAACAGTATTATTGCATAGAACCAAGGGCATGCCAACCTCAACAAACAAACGTAAATATAAAAGCAGAGCAAAGCAAAAGCCAAAGCAATACCAATGTTCTGGTTTAGGTTGACTTTGCTGGTACATGGTGAATCTTTATCTTTTAATAAATAATTAAAATTTAAGAAAATTACTGTGCTGTGAAAATTCTGCACATGTGTAGAATAGGGTGCTTCCGTCCTCACGTACTCCTCCATCTGGACATATCTCTTCCACATTTTGGCAGGCACATAAATAAGGAGAGGCAAGCAGTACACTTCAGATAGGACAGTGTTATTCAAGCCATCAGAACTAGTATGATAATCCATCTTGTATCACATGCAGAGGGCCAAGTCATATACTAATGCTTTTGTATAACAATAAAAAGATTATCCTAATACGAGAGAAATGGTGAAATAGCAACATCCAACATACTCTGTTCAGAAAGCTCAGATGAGCAGATTAGCAGACTGCTCAGATCAGCAGTGTTCACTTTGCAGAAGCTGAGAAAGACATTAATCCCAGGTAGAGAGAAGACAAATCCTATTTATATGTAAAGACAAACTACAGAAACTTATGGTTTGGTTTCACTATAAAATAATAATTATATTAAAGCAAGTTTGAGGGGTCCTGATGAGCTGAGTTCACTTTGTTAGAGAAGATGGACATGTCACAAGGGTTACAATCTGATGCATTGGAAACACAGTCACGTAACCATCGTCTTTGCTGAGATAAAGTACATTTCCAATATGCCTGAAACCCTGCTTCGCTGCTCCTGGTCATACGCTCAGCCCAAAATGACCACTGTTTAGACTTCTAATCCCATTTACTGTCAGTGAAATTTCTATAAATGTGCTAATACATCATATTCAGATTTACATCTAATTTCTGTTACTCAACAACATGTTGTTACAATTTATCCCTGGTTGTTTTTATAGTACAAGGTAAGTTATTCCTGTTTCTATGTAGTACTATTCAGTTGCATGGACACATGATAAAGTATCTATTCTACGGCTGGGGAGTCTGAGATCAGAGTTACTACAAACAGTGCTACCACGAGCATGACCACATTTCCATCTGTGCAGCCTGACAGTTAAATTGCGGAGTCACGGGATACCCACACATTCGTATTTAGGGCCAAAGATCTGTCCAAAATGCCAGAAACCATTATCCCCTTCAGCAGCAGAATACAAGTTGTGTTCTTCCACACCCTCTCAAACACGCCGCCATGCTTTTGATTTCACTCTGCTGGTCAGGTAGTTTGCATTTTGGGGAAGACTGATGATGTAGAGTATGTTGTTTTTTTTTTCATTTGTGAAGTGTGATTTGTTAAAGTTGTTGATCGATTATGTACCTGAGTCCTTTGTTATAGATAGCAAATACCATCACTCACTCTCTGCTTTGCCTGTCTAATCTCTTCTAGGTGTCTTTTAATGACCAAAAGTTCTTGATGCTCATGAAGTTCTATTTATCAAACTTTTCCTATGTGATGACTGCTTGTACTCTCAAAAATCCTATTTTACTCATTTTAACTGTATATCTCTAAGGAGTCCATCATGATGCTTTAAAATACATATACACAGTTAAGTGATTACTACATTCAAGCTAATTAACATATATCCTGACATAGTTGGCCATTTTTTTTGCAGGTGATGACAGTCCCTGAAACCTATTCTCTTAGAAAATGTCCATTATTCAGTATGGTATTACCAGCTGTTGTCATCAGGCTCTGCACAAGACCTCTAGATTTATTCAGGCTATGTGACCACAGCTTTGTACCCTGACCGACATCTCCCCCTCCCCCAGGTTTCCCCCCTCCCCACCCCTGGTAACAACCATTCTACCCTCTGCTTCCACATGTTCGATATCATAATAGCCAAGGTTTGGAAACAACCTACATGTCTATTGACAGATGAGTAAAGAAACTGTGATATATATTGATATCCACCACACCCACTGTAATATTATTCAGCCTTTAAAAAGGAGATCCTGACATTTGCAACAACATGGATGGACCTGGAACACATTATAATTACTGCTTTTTGCATCCAATTTTTAAAAACATGCCTCTTCCAAAATCATAAAGGAATTTCTTATAGATTCCCATTCTCTGCAGAAATCCTCTACCTTATCTCTCCTCCTGATACAAATCATAGTTTTAAACTTCTTTCTGCTTACTTCAAACTATGGATGATCATTAGGTCTGTTTCTAATGCTGCTATTTTCTTGCTATTTGTTCACCTCTGAACTTTTTCAGATTGAATGTTGTCCATTTTACATGAAACATTTTACAGGCTCTAAATGCTGATCTATTCCTCCAGGGAATGAGAGTTCAGAGTCTTTCCCATAGTTAATGTAGGCATTCCTGAATGCAAGCAGGACATGTGCAGATTTGGGGGTGGGATGAGGCGTTTTGTAAGACCTGGACCATTTTCTGGTCACTCATGTCACAGGTGTCTCAGGATCCCTTTCTTCTTAGGGAACCTAGATTCCAGTTTTTTCACTTCCCTGTGTTGTGAATCTACATAAGATCTGAATGTCTTCTCAGACCTTTACAAGCCAACCCCTGCTTAGCCTTCTGCCCTATGACCCTTTTTCATGAGCAACTTTGAGATTAAAATTGGAGCCTCGTTAGGGTTTTCTCTTTCTTCCTTCACTGCAGGATTTGGCCCCTCCTGTCCTGGCTGCTTTAAAAGGTCTCACTCCCGATATTTGCCTGTCTCACCTGTCAGACTGTCAGGAACATAGCTCAGCTGCCACTTCCTGCTCAGCTCTTCTGCGTCCTGCCCCTGCTGATTCAGTCTGCAATGCCTTCCCTAAACATGGCTCGTGGAAACTTGGGTTGGGTTTGCCTCCAATGTATTTTCCTTCTCTCCAGGTCCTTGGCACTGTACGTTCTAACTGCCTCCGTAACTCTCAGGTACTTCCAAAAATGTGGGATTTTCGAATAGCAGCTACAATTTTGAGAAAGAAGAACAAAGTAGGAGGGATCACAACACCTGATATCAAACTGTATTACAAGGCCACTGTAATCAAAATAGCCTGGTACTGGCACAAAAACAGACACATAGACCAAAGGAACAGAACAGAGAGCCCAGAAATAAACCCAACTCTCTACAGTCAATTAATATTCAACAAAGGGAGCAGCAACATAAAATGGACTAAAAATAGCCTCTTCAACAAATGGTGTTGGGAGAACTGGATAGCTACATGCAAAAAAATGAAACTCGAGCACCAACTTACACTATACACCAAAATAAATTTAAGGTGGATAAAAGACTTAAATATAAGCTGTGACACCATTAAAGTCCTAGAGGAGAACGTTGGCAGGAAAATCTCATATATTTCACGCAGCAATATTTTTACTTATATGTCCCCTAGAGCAAGGGACATAAAGGAAAGAATAAACAAATGGGATCTTATCAAAATTAAAAGCTTCTGCACAGCTAAAGAAAACAGTATTAAAAAGAGAAGCAACTGTTTGGGAAAACATATTGGCCAATGATACCTCAGACAAAGATTTAATCTCCAAAATATACAAAGAATTTAGATGACTCCACTCTAAGAAAACAAGCAACCCAATTAAAAAAATGGGCAGAGGACTTGAACAGACACTTCTCCAAGGAGGACATACAGAAGATCCAGAGACACATGAAAAGATGCTCGATATCACTAGCTATCAGAGAGATGCAAATTAAAACCACAATGAGATACCACAGTGAGATACCTGTCAGAATGGCCATCATAACCAAAGCAACAAACCACAAATGTTGGAGAGGTTGTGGGGAAAAGGAGACTCTAGTTCACTGTTGGTGGGATTGCAGACTGGTACAACCACTATGGAAGACAGTATGGGATTTTCTAAGAAAACTAAAAATGGACCTGCCTTTTGACCCAGTAATTCCACTGTTAGGAGTATATCCTAAGAACCCTGAAACACCAATCCAAAAGAACCTATGCACCCCGATGTTCATAGCAGCACAATTTACAATAGCCAAGAATTGGAAGCAACCTAGATGCCCATCAGTAAATGACTGGATCAAAAAACTATTGTACATTTACACAATGGAATTCTATGCAGCAGAAAGAAAGAAGGAGCTCCTACCCTTTGCAATATCATGGATGGAACTGGAAACATTATGCTGAGTGAAATAAGCCAGGCGGTGAAAGACAAATACCATATGATCTCACCTTTAACAGGAACCTAAACAACAAAACAAACAAACAAGCAAAACATAACCAAAGACACTGAAATACAGAACAGGCTGACAGGGACTGGAGGGGAGAGTGGAGAGAGGAGGGGAAAAGGGGAAGTATTCACAGGGACAAGTATAAAGGACACATGAACAATAACTAAGGTAGGGGGTGGAAATGGAAGGGAGGTGGGGAGCACAGCGGGGGGTGGGCAGGGCTGGGAATATAAGACAGAAAACTGTACTGGAACAATAATTAAATTAAAAAAATAAAAGAAAAAAATGTGGGGCTTTATTGCATTTACCTTTTCCAGCATTCCTGGCACTCAGTATAGTCAGTTGCAGAGTAATTCATTAGAGCCCAATCTTCAATCCCCACGCGCCTGAATCTAAAAGCAAAGTCCTGAAAATGAAAGAAAATGATTGAGAGAATAAAATTACCATCCATCTAAAATACTTATGTAAATGTGTGACCATATTCCAAATGAGATTATTTGCTGATTTCATAATTCGACTATCTCGTGGAGTTACATTCATTTGGCACCTCAAGATTCCAGCATTAGATGTAATTTGGAAACTATTGTTATATATTTAATTCACTAGAATGTCTAATTTAATTTATTTCACTTAAAAATCTCAGAAATAGCCAATTCTTGCCACAGAAAGCACTTTGGTGATTAGCTCTAATACTAGCTGGTATGTATTGCGTACAGGCATTTTAATCCACATCTTCACTAAACACAACTCATTAAATACACAAAATGACTACTGCTATATATTTTTTGGATATGTGGAAATAGGCAGAGGGAGAAAAGAAACTTGTTCTAAAGTACATTATAGTAACCAGAGAAGTCAAAATTATAATGCAAGTGTATTTTATTCCAAAGCCCAAAGGTACATCCATTGCCTATCCTGTTCAATAAATTTAGCCAGAGGTATATTTGGAGAGGTAAAGACTGAGTGTAAATATAATTATAAATATGGAATGTTCATACAAAACCACTTACTAAAAAACCCTAGCATTCCTAATGTATGTACCAACAAAAAGGACAGATGGAGAAAACGTTTTTCACCTCTACTCATCATATTCACCTAACCTGTTCCAATTCTTTCATGGTTTGTGGTCCCCACTGGGGAAGCCAGCTCTGATTTCATAGGCTTCACCAGGGGCTGAAGCTGGCCCCAGGTCAGGCTTGTTAGCTCAATAACGTGGGAGTGAGTGTGAAGGCTGTGGGGGCACCGGCAATGATAATACTGTTGGACTTTAGGATGTTATTAACAATTTGCAATACACATGAGTTGTCTGTAGGAGGGGAAATCACACTGTGATCATACCTAATCAATGTAAGAATTAAAAACAAGCGAACATGTGGGGAGGCACAGATGTGGATATTAGGAGCTGAGCACTAGCCTGCCATTAGCCTGACAATCACTGGATTCAAGGTCAGAATGTATGTGTTCAAGTTCATCTCATTATTCTTCCCCACCACTTTCACTGAGCATGGGCAAAGCCAGGAAATTTCCCTGCACAAATGTGGATAGAGATTTCTCCTTGACTTCTATCTGAAAGAGGCTCATGAGGCCAGTCCCTAGAGATCACACAGACTAAACTGAAATATAAATAAAATCACCACTCACCCAGCATGTTAACTACCACAAAACCCTTAGGGGTATCTTCATGATATTGTAATCTAATCTTTTTTTTTAATATTTTATTTATTTATCTTTAGAGGGTAAGGAGAGAGGGAGAGAAACATCAATGTACGGTTGCCTTTCATGCATCCCCTGCTGGAGGCTCGCCTGCAGGGAACCAGCCTGCAACCCAGGCATGTACCCTGACTGGGAATCGAAACTTGATCCTCTGGTTCGCAGGCCTGTGCTCAATCCACTGAGCTACACCAGCCAGGGCTCTGTAATCTAATCTTTTTCTTAAACTCTTTCAATGTGTTACCTCTTGTGCACTGAATGCAGCCCCGCAATCCCAGTGTCCAGAAGCTAACTTAAATGCCATAGGAAACAGGAGTTGAGCACCTTTTGATAGAAAGGTGAAAACTAGGGACATATGAGGACTTAAAAGTATGTCACATTCCGTGTCCATAAATGATAGTCTCTGGTTAAAACCGGTGCTGCATTTACTTGAACTTGCCTTTGTTTTTGCCTCAAAGGGTGGATTTTGCTTGTTGTTTGTTTCACTGTTCTGGTGGAATGCTTGCAGTGGGTCTTAAAATGATATTTTCACTTCGTACCCACATTAAAATGAAATGTTCGTTATTTTGGCAACACGTTTTAGAGGTGACTGAGAAATGATTCATTGATAGCAATGAAATAATTTTAAAAATATCACCAGCAGGCTAAGGTGGGTTGTGTAGTCTATGCTTCCAAGTTTAACTAGATCTTTCCTCCTGTTTCAGTTTAAATGTATTATTTTGGCAGAATACGACGTAAGTGGTATTTTGTCCTCCTTCGTGTATCACATCAGTAGGCACAGGCGGTCATTTAACTCTATTACTAGTAATGCTAACTGATCCCTTGGTTAAGGCAGTGTGCACCAGATTTCTCCACTGAAAAGTTATCTTGACCCTTTTGTTATTAATAGGTAGTCTGTGGTGAAAAATTTTGAAACCGCCCAAGTGTCTTGTTCTGAAAGAAACTTTCACCTCATGGTTTTAACAACCATTGATGTACCAGTTTTGTCCAGCTAGTTTCAAAACAGTGGTTTTTCTATAGCCCTTCTACCTTTGTAGAGACGCCATTCTACTGAGAGAAAGCCTTCCTCTCCTCCCGCACATCTGCTTACTGATGTTGTTAAATACATGAAAGAACCATTTTGTAGAAGGGACTAATGTTATGCTGACAAATCACCCGCAAATGCCCATTAGATCTGGAGCCAGTTCTTTGGGGAAGTTGGCACAAGAATCTGAGTACTCGAATCTGACTGGCACGAAACCCTTTCCATTTCTAGGTACACTTTTGGTTGGCGCAAAGGAGTTTTCAATGTGCGCCAGCTCTTGAAACATTTGCATGGCTTAGAAAGAACATGCCAGAAAGGTGGAGAGGCAGAGGATTTGCTAGACTGAATCCCCGTGATCAGAGGTGTGCTCTTCTGTGTCTGGGTCTCTGTGTGGCTCCTGATAAGAGGAGGTAATGCTGGCTTTTCTCAGCCAGAGAACCAACAAGTTCTTCCTTCCAGTTTTGACCAGTTGCTTCTGTTTTTCAAATATGCACATGCATACAAAGATATTAAACAAATCTATTTAAAAGGTCTTCGTATACTTTAAGATGGTGTGGCTCAGTGCTTCACAAAACTTTCTAGCTTTATGAGTCTTTTGATTGTGATAATTAAATTACTGTATGAACTATAACTAATGGCTTACTTATATTTCACATAAATTTAGTTGCCCTCAAGCAGTAGATGCATATAGAATTATTGGCATCAAATCTCAACTTAGTGATGTGCTATGTCCTCAATTTTGCTTATAGAAAATATTTTTAGACATGAAAGCAGAACAAGTGTTGGGAATAGTGCATCTTGCCAAAAAGCAACCTTGCCAATGAATATAGAAGTTTATTTAAAATTTTTTAATAAGTACACCAAAGCTGGATTCTGGTTTTACCAACCAAGGTAGATGAGATAGTTTCTAAAATTTGGCTTGTTTGGCATTTGGGGGAAGTTTCCCCCCTAAAGCTGATAGCTCTGTGGTCTAGAAATATGCTTCATAAGAATCATCCTTATTTAGCCTTGAAATTTCAATACCAACATATTAAATACATGTAGGTAACAGACAGCATTTCAACATGGGAGCAAACTGGGTGGAAGAGCAAGAAATGAATGAGATCTAGTTTAGAGCAGACTCTGGAGATGTGAGCGAGTCCATGCTGTGGGCACAGCATCCTCACCAGTCCCTGACCAGTCACTCCAGGGTAATGACACATTGAAGTGGCCATGAGAGAATAAAAAGGAAAAACAAGATTACGTAGCAATTTGTTGTGACAATACTTTTCTTTTCACACTACTTGCATGTATTAAATACAGAATACAGGACAGTGCAAACGAGAGGAAAAGGTCTACTTTGAGAAGTGTGCATTCAGCATGTTTTGTCTTTTGTGAGAACAAAATGAAATATAGGATGACTACCTGGCACAGTTAAATTTCTTAAGTGACGTGAGCTACCATCTCATCAAGGCGAGTTCATTATCCCAGTGAGTCAGAAAGTGGACGACACATCATTTGCCATGACTACATCAGTCACTCTGCGGGGACTCAGACTCAGCCCAACGCTCTTACGTGAGCACATGCAGACAAGGTGTTGTGTTGGTCGTCCACTGAAGGTAACACCCTCCATGTAATCTCAAGATATCAATTAACTTGTCATTTAAAAATGCTCATGACCAATTGAAAATAAGCAAATTATTTTTTAGAGTTTTTCAAATCTAATAGTCTTTCAAAGTATTGACTGCTAGAGAGCATGGTAATATCCTGATGCTACAGAATTACAGTAATAACAACAGAAAACATTACTGGCCATTTTGCTACCTACCAGGCTCCATGCCAAGCTTCATAAAGACAGACATTTATGAATTTCCCCTGATAGCCCTTTAAGTTACGATCTAGTTTATATGTGAGGAATTTGAGGTTCAAGAATGCTAGAGATGGCACCCAAGGTCATCCAGGAAAAGTTTCCTTATATAGTGTTGGGCAAAAGCAGGTGCACAGTAGTGAGTACATGACCTCACTACTTGTACTAGTCTTGTACTATAGATTTTCCATACAATATAAACCCACTTTTGCCCACCCTATGTACCCTTGAGGGAACTGATAAAATATGTGAAATTTATTAAGCATTTGTTCTTTCATTTACCTTAAAAATATGAACCTATGTATTCAAGATGTCACCCATCTAGTCCTTTTGGGGTGGTATACAGTCTGGAAAATGAAAACAAATGTTTGGTTACAACTTCCCAGCTCAGTGACATGTGGCAGTGGACAAAAATGTCACCCTCATTGTATAAAGATTTATTAAATTATACTGTAGTGGTGGAGCTTTTCTTAGCTCCCATGATGTTTCAGACAAACCATATTCCAGACTGTACTGGGGCCTTTATTTTTTTCCAGTACATTATTCTTTAAAGTCAATTTGTGTTAAGGACTATGAGTGCATATTATTTTAGAAGCTTTATTTTCATGTTTAAAGTGTCCCTGGTGATTTTGCTAAGATGTATATTGGAGTAAGTGTGTGCAAAAAAAAAAGAAAAAGAAATGTATAGGAAAGCATTACAAATCAAAAGTAAATAGATACTTCTCCAGAAAAGATACCAAACGTTTACTTTTTGCTCCTGTGTTGCACAAATCAAAATGAAGTTTTATAGACACCACATTTATTTTCTTCACCCAAGGATAATGTTTTGAGGCAGAATACATCTGAGAATTCATCTGTATATGAATATATGTTTGTAAGTGTACGTGTTTTCAACAAGCTCTTGTTTCATTTGGGTGAAGCTGCTACACTTTTCTTTCCTTAATCAAACATTTCCTTTGGGATATTTTTCTTCTTTTCCTGAGATTTTTTTCCACTAATTAAGAAATTAGAACTATTCCATTACATATGGAGGAAAAGAAAGAAAAAAAAAACAAACATGGGCAGACAAAGAGAGCAGTGCCTGACAAAGAAATAGTGGGGGAAATCTCAGGGAAGATTATTGGTGAGATTGGAGTTCAAGGCCAATACTTCTGCTTTTAAATTTATAATTCATTTTATTCCACTAATTAGGTGCCTGAGAACCTAGGATGTTGAGGTTAGTTTAATAAGATATCAAAGCTCAGTAGTGTGATAATAGTGATGACACTCTCAGCTTCTCTGGATTTGCACTTCCTCCTCTTTAAAATGAAAAGGCAAAATATACACCATCTGGTGTGGCCTACTGTAGACCCATCAGACAGTTGCGACTTACAGACTTATCTTTGTATTACATCAATGACTTTATAAATGAAATAACACTTCTGAGTGTGGTTCCTTGTTAGACCTGCCTTTAGTCCTTGGTAGAGGATATTACTTGCCCACAGTCTTGAGAAGGGGTATTCTTACTTTTCCTGGGATTCCACTTTCCCCTCCCCAATCCTAGTTGTGGGTGATCACACCAGAATGGACACCTGATCAAATGGAGCCAACCCCTTTCCATTCTATGTCCTGTGAACTTACTTGGGTGTAACTGCAGCAAACCCAAGGACAGGAAAGCAGACAGTAGAGCGTGTGCACAGGAGAGTGGGGGTAAGAGCACCCCAGGCTCAGGACAGACGGGACAGATGGGACAGACCGGGCAGGGAGCAGAGCTGCCCAGACCTCGGTGCAGCCCCTGTTCCCAGAGACGGGTCCCTCGAGGCCAGGAAGTGCTTTTAATTCTGTGTTTGGATTTCAAAGGTGCTCTCTGCCATAAAAATTTGCTTCGTTGTATAGAATTTGGGTAGAACTGGGGTACTCCTTTAATTAGAACCAAAATGAAACCTTCAAAAATACCTCATTGGTAAGTTCTGTACTCAGAGTACAGAGTTCTTTACTCAACTGATAAAAATCAGTTGTAAAATAAATGAAATCCCAGAATCACTTACTTACCTATTTATTTAGAGATTTTGATAAAAATATATGAGTATGCCATATACACTAGGCATTTTCCAAGGGTCTGTGGGTACAGTAGTCAACAAACTGGACAAATATCTTTGTTCTTATGAAGCTTGATCTTCAGTGGGGAGGAAAGGTGATAAATAAGAAGAATGCAGAGGAGTAATGGTTGTTAATGACATCCTTTAAAGAGGAAAACCAACATGAGCGACAGGACAAGATATCCTGGGGTCAGGGCAAGGGGATTGCACTATTCTATGAAGCGTCCAGGAGGACATTTGACAAAATGACACCTGCAGATGACAAGCGAGTGAGCCAAGAGGATAGTCAGTGGCAGAGAAATCCAGGAAGAGGGAAGAAGAAAACAGGGCTTTAGATGGAGGCATGACGAGCAGGTCAGGTTTCCAGTTCCACAAGTAAGGACCTTGGAATTCACCACTTGGTCCTAACAGGTAAAAATCTGAACAGACTGAAAAGTCAGCAACTGTTCTTGGCTCCCTTGGATGCATGAAAGTGAGGACAGGGCAAACCACTGATGCAAGGTTGGAGAAACAGAGGCAACTACGAGGGAGTTGCACTGCCTTCCTGGAACAGAGAGGTGTGAAGTACTGTGGGGACAGGTGACAGGGGTTGGAAACCTGAACTCTGACTGTGGAACAGCTTGCTGGTGGCTCAGTATGGACAAGTCTGAGAGTTAAAACTGGAGGGGACACCATCATAAGGACATGCCCATACTACTGAGAGGTTTACTTCCAGAGGCTCAAATAGGTTCCCAAAATATTAATATCAGGGGGAGAATCCCCTGCTGAAAGGGAAATGGAACCATTTTGAAATGCACCTGAGCTCTCTGTTCTTAAGTCCTGCTCTCAGGAGACACTACTTAACCAGTATGGAACCTGCTCAAGTATAAGCATCACAGCCTCACCAGTGTGGGGCTGTGATACCCAACTCCAACCCACTTTCCCTATCCTGTCCTATGAGCAGGGGAGGGAACAAAAACCAAGATGTACTTGTGTAGTTCACAGGCCGGAAGGGCTGGCTCATTGAAAGTCTGAGACATATCAGATTATAGAACGCTTCCCCTCCCCCCGCACCTCGGAACCACGTCACTGCTGGCTTATTTACTGCAGTTCCTTTCACCCTGTACATCATGTCTGCCTATTAAGAAGAACGTCATAGGGCATGTCAAAAGTAAATACACACAATTTGAAGAGACAAGGCAAACATCAGAACCAGACACGGAGAGGCTGTTGGAATGCTCAGACTGTGAATTTAAAACAACTGTGATTAATGTGTTAAGGGTTCTGATGGATACAGCAGTCAACATGCCAGAAGAGATGGGCAGTGTGAACAGAGAGACAGAAATCCTAAGGAGCAAAAATAAATTATAAATATAAAAATATTGTGACACAGACAAAGATGCTTTTGATGGGCTTAATAGTTGACTGGACATGCCTGAATGAAGAATCTCTGAGCTTAAGGACACCTTATCAGAATCCTCTGAAACTGAAAAGCAATGAGAAGAAAAACTGAAAAACCACCAGAACAGAATATCCAAGGACGGTGGGGCAACTACCAACGGTGCTCACGTTACCCATGACGTGGGGCAGTGTTATGTGGAAGTGGACTTGGATTAATCGCAAGTGTATAATGCCAACTCTAGGGCAACCACTAAAAACAGTGAAAAAAGTATAACCCGTATACTAAAAAAAGAGAAAATGGAATCATATAAAATGCACGTAGAACAAAAGGCAGAAAGAATAGAAAACAAACAGAAACAAAGAGCAAGGGCAACAAAGAGAAAACAGTAAGGAATATTGTAGATATTATTCTTATCATGTCAATACCAATAACTACTATACCAATATCAATAATCACTAATTCAGTACCACTTTCTTTGAATGTCAATGGTCTAAATGCACCAGTTAATAGAGATTGCCTGAATGGATAAAAAACGTAACTGAACTCTGTGTTGTCTACAATAGGTCCACTTAAATATAAACAAACATCCAGGTTTAAAGTAAATAGATGTAGGAAAATAAGTCGTGCTGATAGTGAGGTGGTGGGGTGGCTGGAGTGGAATGGCTTTGAGGAGGGTTTTGGGATACAGTTCCCCTGACTCACAGAAAGGGAATCTGGAGGTAAGTCCCAACCACTCATTTACCAGTAAGTGCCCAGGGCAAGTAGATGTCCTCCTCCAGTAAAGGAGCAGCCTGTGAACTGAAGTATCTGCAGGCAACAGAAATGCCGTGTGATTTACTGTTTAGGAAGCATTTTGGCTCTGTATCACTCAGTTCTCCTGACATGAGGTTACTGTTTGGAAATCTGCAGGAGAAACTGATGAGGAGTGAAGGCTCCCAAACTCATGAGACCAGAATTACCCTCATACCAAAACCAGATAAAGATACAACAAAAAGAAAATTATAGGCCAATATCTCTGATTAACATAAATGTAAAAATCCTCCACAAAACATGAGCAAAGCAAATTCAGCAATACACTACAAAGATCATACACCGCAATCTTTGGGCTTTATTCCAAAGACATCTATATGTATGAATGTCATATAACTGGCAACACATAATAGCAGGTAGCCTAGTTAGTCTTGCTTCTTTCACTTGGCATAGACCCTTTGAGAGTCATCTAAGGCAGTTTTTGTGTGTATCAAGAGTTTTTTCTATATATTGCTGAGTGTCATTCTACCTTGTAGCTGTAATTTTTCCATTCATCCACTGAATGACTTTGCATTGTTTCTAGCTTTTTGGTAATTACAAATAAAGCTGCAAAAACATTCATGTAAGGTTTTTGTGTGGACTCATGTCTTCTTTTTTTCTAGAGTAGATACTAAGTGTAGCACTACTGGGTCACATCCCAGACTTTCACAAAGGGCGGTGTCCTCTTGCTTCTAACCAACAACATTGTTCCACACCTTTGCCAGTATTTTGCACTGTCCATTTTTAAGGGGGATTTTTAGAACATAGCTAATGATGAAGGAGAAAACTTGAATTCAAACATAAGTCTTTTGACTCTGGATGATAAAAGTGAAATAAACCTGAGAGGGGTTCTATAGTTATAGAATTATGTAAAGGTTTTTCTGTGTCATGTTTATTTTGTATATGGGATCCCAAGGTAATGAATCATAAATTATTACCTAATTATTAAAATATAGAAAGCCAGATTGGAAAAGTCCCCAAATGGATTGAGTGTCCTAATTTCATTTAATTTACTGACTTAATGGTAGAACAAAACTTATCTGTCATCAATCTCAATAACCCAAAGAATTTAGAAGACTGAAATTTTAAGAATTCAGAAATTACTAATTTCACTTTGGGCACAATTTACCTATATTTTCCTTAGAATAAGAAGTAAGTCTGAAGCTTGATGGAGACTCCTCTTGACTTCAGGGATTTTGTATTTGGAAAAGCGTAAACTGCATGTCCTGCGCTCCCTCCCACGGCCATTAATTGAAGGCCCCCTCAGTGAAGCGTAGGAGCGTGTGGGTGGCGGGTCTGAGCCTCTCTCACTGCCCGGGGAAATGCCCTGTTTCACCCACAGTGTGTAATTAGTGCTGTCCTTACCAAATTTTCAGGAAAGAATAATTGATGGCCTTTGCCACTGCAGCTCTTCACATAAGCAGGAGCTGTTTTGAGGTTCCTCGCCAACAGAAATTCATCCTTGAGAAGTGGAGGGTGTATGGTGGAGAATATCAAACAGATTCTTAAGGAATGGCTTTCTGTCTTGGTCATTTAATGCTGCTGCCAACGATGTTTGTATTTTCTCTCTTAGGAGTGTCATGCTATCGAATGTTTTTCCTCTAGATTTTTCTTATTCCTTGTAAATGGTATCCTATTCTGTCTCAGAGAGAACAGATTACAACCATTTCCTAAAACATGCTTGTGTTTCACATGAGAAAATTATTTCAACAAACAATCTATCACCAGGAAGATAAAAGACGGTCCTGAAAAATGTTTTCATTTGTTTCATATGGTTTTCTCTTCACTCAAAATGCCTCAAACTTGATTTTTTAAGAATCTTGCCACATGTTTTATTAATTTCAGAGTATTTTACAAGTTTTTTATGGCCTTGAGGAAGCAGCTGTTTACATCTGTGATGTGAATTACTATGAGGAAATTCAGCCTCTTCTTAGTTATCTTCCTCACCAATAAACCTTACACTCTTTGAAAGAAGCAAATATGGTAGATAAATACTGAGGTTTTAATTCTATATTTTGAGTCTATATCATGTGCCAAAAAGAAAAATACCCAGTTTTATGTTAGCCATTGATTTCTGTTTCACTTTTCACACTTCAGTCCATCCAACCATTGGGTGTTTCTTAGTGACTTACATCTGACTCAGGACTTCAATTACTTTCCCTGTAGAGATTCCAAGTCCATCCCTACTCCTACCTTTATCTTGTTTTTCCCTCTGAAGGGAAAAAAGAGTCAAAGAATTAAGATAACAGTCTGTGAAACTGAGCTTTGGGTTCTCATTCCTGATCCTACCCCTTCCCGATCTGTGTGATTGGGAAGGCTATTTAACCTCTCCATGGCTGGTCTCCCAACTTGGAAAAGTGGTTAGTTACAAGTCCATTCAACACAGGGACTATCTGATGATTAGATGAGTTAATACATTGGGCGGGCACTGGCCATTGTAGGGGTCGTGCTGGTGTCAGCCAGCGACATGTCACATTCCACATAGAGTAATTCAGCCTTCCTCTTTGCACTCTCAGAGTTCCCTTGACACCCAAGCCCCTGGCTTCTCTTCTCCTATCACACATAGAGCACATGCTAAATATTTTATAAACAAAAAACTAGTTCCTGGGCCCTGGCTGGCATAGCTCAGTGGATTGAGCGTGGGCCTGCGAACCAGACGATCGCAGTTCGATTCCCAGTCAGGGCACATGCCTGGGTTGCAGGCCGGTTCCTTGCAGGCTAACTACCAGCAGGGGACGCACAAAAGGCAACCGTACATTGATGTTTCTCTCCCTCTCTCCTTCCCCTCTGAAGATAAATAAATAAATAAAATCTTTAAAAAAAAAAACTAGTTCCTTACACAGGGAAATTCTGATACTAGATCATGCGAGACTCCATCTATCTCACTGTTAAGGATCTCCGCCTGACAAAGTAAGGGGCTTGGGAAATGGCAGCGTGACGCCGTTTCCTTCTCAGTTACGGTGTTGCTTTTATGAACATGGTTTGTAAAAACAGTGAGGAGGGTTGACTTGGAACGGTAGCTAACAATTAGGATCCAGGCATTGGGATATATTACTTACATTTGTCATTTTACAGAAAAAAATAAAAATTAATATTGCCTGCTCTATTTTGTGATGAGACCTACGTAAGTTGACATGGCAGCAATTTCAGTGAACTGGAACTGTCTCGCAACCGCTGTGCAGTCAGACGCCCTGGAGTGGTGGACAAAGAATGGGCTCTGGAATCTTTTAAAGGGTAAAATGCCCTTGTTAATTATTCCAAAAGGGTAAAATGAGAAGCCCTTTTAGAACCCACAGCAAAATGTCCTCCTCACACATAGTATGTACTCACTAAACTTTATCTACTGCCCAGTCCTCACACAGACCACAGGTAGAAAAATTAATCTTTAGCATCTCATTAGTTCAATAATTTGTTCAATTCCTCACTTTGTGACTGATTCCTGTAAAAGCTGGTAGACGTAATTTACACCAGATTCAGGCCCAAGACTTACGCAGTCCAAACAAGCAGCAGAGGTCGTAGGTGGCCGCGCTTCCGCGGGGGGTGCTGCAGCCCATGAGGAGGCAGAACTGAAGGTGAGAGGGTTGAAGGGAATTCAGATCCATAGCAAGAGACCAGGATCGAGAATGGACATGGGCAAAATCAACTGACTGTGTGTTAGTCTTTGCTATATGAAAAATGACCCCCCAACTCTCGAGGCATACAGAAATAAGCAATTTATTTTCATGGCTCTCCAGGTCAGCTGGGGTTTGGCTGGCCTAGGCTGAACTGGCTGAGCAACTCTGCTTCTGGCTTCAACAGCTGGGGCGGCTCTGCTCCAGGAGTTTTGCATCCTTCCTGGATAACGAGAGCCAGGGTCTGTCCCTCTCATGGCCAAGCCCGGCATGCAGAAGGACAGGTGGAAATGCACAAGGTCTCTTAAGGCCTGCCTAGGCTTGAATTTGCACAATCTCCCTTCTGCCAACACGTCACAGGACAAAGTACTTAGGATGGTCCAGCTGTTACACAGAGCTCTGCCACGTTTTTGCAATCACTGACAAAGTTTGAGCTGCTCCAAAGGCGCTCAAACGTGCTATTGAGTGAGGCTCACCAAAATGGCCAGCAAACCACTCTAAAAATCATCTTCAGCTCTACGGTTACTCAGCACCCAAATTCTCAGTCTGTGGCCCAGCCTCCTGCATGTCAACAGCTACTTCATTATTTCGTTCTTTTGACCAAATGCTATGAATACTGAGCATGTCCAGGGAACTGGGGCTATTTCTCAATTATAAGATGCCAGTGGCCCTTCCAGTGATGTACTCGTTGAGACAACGAGGTAAGTCATAATGGCAATTCTCTTAGAGTTGCAGTTGATAAAATCTTGAAAAAAGTTTGGGATCTGGGTATTAGTCACTTTAAGATGCATCTTAATAATGCATTTATCTTTGCAGAAGGGTTTTCAAAACACAAAATATTTGCAGTCAGAAAACTGAACTACTTTTAAAGCTTTAATTTATATTCTATGTCTGATTTTTCATTCCAGTTATTGGCTTTAAAATAATGTCATATGCACTCCACATTCTACAAGTGTAAATATAAATGAAACTCATAAAATTTATCATGGCTCACTGAACCACAAGTAAATGGCTTCTCTCTTTTTGGTATTATAACAAATTAATTGTCAGTCATTAGCCTAAAATATCTTCTTATTTTAATTCATGGTCGATGCATTTTTTCTTGTGCGTGTGGCTTTTAGGTTTTGGGGTTTTTTTAAGCTTCTTTTTGTTCATGGTACTCATTACAAGTATAACTGGTGTCCTTCCAGGTGCCCGGCACATCCATCCATCAACCACTCTAGGTCTGGGCTACTCATGCTTCATGTAAACGAGCCACCTCCTGCTTCTGGGAATTGCCCTTCGTTCCTGGGGGCTGCTCCTCTCAGGGAGTAAATTCCTGTGCTCTCCACCATGATATAGGCGTAAGGTGGCTTGCCACACTGGGTATGGTGTAGAACACCATGTATTAATCCAAGGCACAGCAAACAGAAACAAACAGTCCAGATGCCCTGATTGTGAGCGATAAACTCCACAAAGGAAGGCTCACGCATCGTATATTTCTTCAGGTTCTGCATACTCCACACTTGAGGGCGTTGCTCTGGCCTACTTGTTAGGTTTTGTGGAAGACTTTTAGTGTTGAATGTGGTTCTGAGGGGAAAAAAAAAGTTTGCCATAGCTGATCTTGGCTGAGGCACATGTGCCTTGCCGCTTCAGCCATGTGATTCAGTAGACCTCCTGGTACTAGAAGTATCTATTGTAAAAGAAAAAAATAAAGACACCGTGTAGTGTATCTTCAAATACCCAGAAATGAGTTACTATAAGAGCAGAAGTATGTAATTGACCCTAATTGTGGGAAGACACTGCTAACATCAACAAGGCTTTTCATGGTTATGCTAATCTTGATCAATATTAGCTTTCTTCACTATAAAGCATCTACTTTTTCCCTTTCCATATTTGATTCTTTGAAAGCTAGTGATTAAATCCATCCCACTCAGCAGGAAGGAAATGGTTGTATCATCTGGAGGGGATATATCCTTCCCCGGAGGAGATGAATTTGGAATTCTTCTCTAAGGAAGACTCATTCCTTCTCCCATATTTATTTATGCAACCATTTATTTGTATCAATATGGACTCAGATGTTTCTTATTTGAGTTATAATAATAAAATACTGTGATTTTTTGTTGTTCATGATTTCCCAGCTTTGGTCATGGGGAGCTCATTCCATTTAAGTCCTATATATGCTTTGCATGCCTGCCTTATTTTTTTCACTTTGGCAATTCCTTACTTTCTGGCACTACAAGATCTTCCAAGTTCATCTTGTATTTCCTACCCCAGACCAAGAATCAGACATCTCTTCAAAGAGCTATGAGAATATTTTAAAATGTGTTCTAGAAAATGAAACATACCAAACAAGAGTTTATACATCATAGAATAAGTTTATTGTGAAGTGGGTTTCTGAGAAAATGGTTACAATGCTGGAAAATATTCTATTCTGGCATATAATTTGCTTTCTCTGCTCTCTTTTGTTTTTCCTTATTTTCAGTGGTGACTACATCCTAACTCTTCAATGTGTACATTAGCATAAATGCATGTAATGATAATGACAACCAAGAATAAGCAGACTTTGTAGATTTGCATCATGATTAACCTGCTTCATCACAGTAAACAAAGGGCTATTCCTTGTTTGGCTATTGCTAGCAGCTCAGATGGCTGCACCTGAGACAAATGTAACATCTTCCTAACGTAATACCTTCAGTCATTCAGTGGGAAACCAAATGGGTCGAGTCACTCCTGAGGGACTGAACATAGGGGTAAGGGATGGACAGGACATCAGGCAGCATGTCCTTGACCCATGGCAACCTTCCTCCATTCTGAGGGTGGTGAGGGGAGGTCCAGGCATCCTATTCCAAGCACAGAGAACCGGGGCTCCTCCTTCTTCGTACATCTGTTCACCTGTTCTTTGACCCATGATAATAACAGTTTGATTACTTTTTTAGACATGAGCTAATTGAAAACCCATGCATTGGAGAGAAAAAATTCCAGTGTTTTCCATTTTTAGAGCAAGTTTAATGTAAAAAAAGCCCTGAAGTTAATGAACTTTAAATTAAGCTCATTGAGACACATTCAGATTAAAATGTGTTTCAATAAAAGACTTCACAATTCATTTGCGACTCTCACCTGTTCTTTGCCCTCTCTACAGGAATCGCTTCCTTGTTGCACTCACACATTTTCTTGAATACATTATGTAAATGAGGGAACGGGTAATTTGTTGAAAGCTTTAGACTGGTGAGAAGTTTTGAATATAGCCACTTGAAATTTTCAAATACTTGCATTAATAATTGTTGGGTATGATAATTTATTTCTAATAATAATTTAATTTCCTGGGGATGAAACTTTATGGCATCATCTTTATGGAGGCTGAGAAAATGCTTCTATTAAATTCAGAGAAGTCAAAATGCAAAGCTTAATTAGTAGAATATATTTACCAGTAAGACATAACTAAGTACACATAAATCAATTAAAATAAATGTAGCAGTATGATGATCTTTTTAACAGTTATGCTCATTTTGCTCTATTCCATTAAAATATCTTCTCTTTGTTTTATTCACCACGCTCCTGGGTTTGCCTTGCTGTGCACTTCTCACTCTTTCATGGGCTTATTCTCTGCTTATGATCTCTACATGGTGCTTTGTCCTAAGGATCTGGGTTCAGTTTTCCTCTCCACCTACACAAGTTCAGGAAGATGTTTTCTTTTCAAAAACAAGACATTTATTTTATAATCTGATTACACAATTGGGTTGTAGTTCTGTTCAGGTTGCATATTGGCTACACCTGTCTCTTTAAATTTTAAAAATTCATTAATTGATTTTAGACAGAAGAAGGGAGAGAGAGAAACATCTATTTGTTGTTCCACTTATTGATGCATTCATTGGTTGATTCTTGGATGTGTCCTGACCAGGGATCAAACCCACAACCTTGGCGTATCAGGATGTCACTCTAACCAACTGAGTTACCCTGCCAGGACCTCTGTCTTTTTTCTTTTAATATTTTTAACTTAAGAATAGTCAGTATACAATATTTTATTAGTTCTATTAATGTACAATATAGTGATTCGACATTTTTATACCTCACAATGTGATCACGTCACTAATTCTAGTAATCAACTGTCACCACGCAACTTACCACAATTTTTTTTACTATCTTCGCTTCCCCTTTTTACCCATCCCCTCACCCCTCTCTTCTGGTAACCATCCTTTTGATCTCTGTTTCTGAGTTTGTATTTGTTTCATTTAGTTTTTTGTATTCTACATATAAATGGAACCATATGGGATTTGTCTTTATTTGTCTGACTCACTTCACTTTGCATAACACCCTCTATGTTACAGCTAATGGCACAATTTCACTCTCTTTTGTTGCTGTGTAGTATCTGATTGCATGTGTGTGTGTGTGCATGCAGGTGTGTGTGTATTTCACATCCTCTTTATCCACTCACGCATCAGTGGACATCTGGCTTGCTTTCGAATCTTGGTTATTGTAAGTAATGCTGCAATACAGTGAACATAGGGGTGCAGATATCTTTTTGAATTAGTGTTCTCATTTTCTTTGGATAAATACCCAGAATTGCTGGATCATATGGCATATCTACTTTTATTTTTTGGAGGAATCTCTATAATGTTTTCCATAGGAGCTGCACTGGCCGGCAGTCCCACCAACAGTGCAATAAGACTTGATCCAGTCATAACTTTAAATACCACCCATATATTTCTAACCCTGACAGTTTAGACTCTTACATTCAACTGCACCTGGGACTTACCCCCAGAATCTTCACTGAGTATCTCAAACCTCTGGACCCCTGGTCTATCCCTCCCTACACCTCATACCCTAGTCTTCCCCATGTTATTAAAGGACGCAAATCTCCCTTCTTCCAAATATTAGACTTTATCGACGATCTTCAGTTTCTGTTATGCCTATATCTAATCTATTGGTCTAGCTCCAAAGTATTTCTGCAAAATGTGATTTTTGTTGGGAACAAGAAAAATAGTCTCAGCCCCAAGGAGCCTGCGTCCCTAGCAAACATTCTGTAAGTTGATTGCAATCTGTTTAGTTTCAAACTTTTCCTTTCAGTTGAGATAGACCCCACCCTGTTCCCGCGCGCGCGGGCTCTGTAAGCCAATAGCTAACCACCACATCTTCTGTGTAATGCTTGCTTGCTTGCCTGCCTCTATATAAGGACTTGGCTGTAAGCGCTAGGTGTGACTCTCATTTGCAGCCCTTGCGGGCACTGTGCCGCTGGACACTTTGAGAGTTCACCCCTGCGCAGGTTAAACTTGGCCAATAAAGTAACATCTTTGGAACTCTGAAAGTCTCCGACATTTGTTCTCACGGTTGGTGGATGCAACAATTTTTGGATCTCATTCCTTAAACTTAGCATGACGTTTTTGAGGCTCATTCATATTGCAGCCTGTAGCAGCTCTTTGTACCTTTTTAGTGCTGATTAGTTTTCCATTGTATAAACATACTGCGCTAGTTTGATCCATTCACAGTTGAGAGACATTTGGACTGTTTCCACTCTATTAGAAATAATGCCGCTGTAAACATTGCATAAAAGTTTTTATATGGAAATACTTTTCCCCTTTACTTGGCTGGACCCCTAGGAGTAGAATTCCCCAGTTGTATGGTAAATAGGCAAATTTGTAAGAAACAAACAAACTGCTCTCCAGAGTGGCTGCCCTATTTCGGGCCCACAGCTTGGTGTCAGGCTTCCCATTTCCCCACCTCAGTGCCACCTTCTGTCTGATCCCAATCATTTTTGTTTTACAAATGTCAAGTCAGTGAATTCTAATGGAGATCACTAATTCACATGCTGAGCAAATGTGAATGCCCTTTGACACTGTGTTTCTGAGGGTTTTTTTAAAAAAGACATAATAATGAATAAATAAAAGGAAATTGTGAATGGCTATGCTATAAGCAAGGACAATCATTTCCCATGGTAGAAGACTGGCTCAGTCTTTCTGATCTGGAGAGGTCTGCTCATCAAATTAGGTTAAAATGAACCTGCCTCACTGTTGCCACCACATGGCCAGCTAGGTCCTCCTGGACCCAAACACTCTCCCTTGCTGTGCACATGTCATAGATAGGGGCGAGGTTAACCACTGCACAGAGAAAGTCTGTAATTAAATACAAGAAGCCAATACAATGAAGTGTCACTAAAAATGAACACCAGTGACTATTAAAAAAATAAACACAGCCCCTAGAGAGTTTTAATTACTTCTAGGGAGTTAAATATTTGTTCAAAACATAAATAAATATTGGAATGAATTTTATGGTAAGTCATCAAGGGTAGAACAAGGTAAATGTTCAAAACTGATGGATGGTATATTATAAGTTAATTACTAGCTTGAATTTAAATTGGGGTCACTTTATACACTGTAAGAATTATTAGGGTCCTAATTAATTTCTCCTATAATGTTTGAATCAAAAATATTTGAACCTCAAATATAGAGAGAGTAAGCCCATTGGATGACCCACTGTGCGAGGAGATTTTGGAGTCATCATTTTTATAGAATAACAATGAAAAACTAATATATCTTTCAAGATCTTCCAATAGTTATAATATGCACAAACTTTGTTAACAGATGTTAAGTTTTCAATTATAGACAAACAGTGTTAGACAAGGTGAAAGATTATTTACTTTATATTTTAGAATATTGTATTTACCCAAAGGTGAAGAATATGATATGTGAATATAGTGTAATAATCATTTCTGGCAGACGGTAATCAAAGAGATTAATAATATCACCCTTTGCTTTGTTATTGACAAGAAAACAAAATGAATTTCCTATCTTCTTTATATCATATTTCTTGTGTATTTCTAGCCCCATATTTGTCGCCCTTCTTATATACAATAAACATAGATTAGAGAATATAAATGCAACACTTTTTCGAGGTTACCATATTGTAAAAGCAAATATTTACATTGACATTACATTTATAGATTTTTTTACCCTCACTTGAAGACATACTTTTTGATTTTATTGATTTTAAAATATTTTTTAATATATTTTATTGATTATACCATTACAGTTGTTCTATTTCCCCCCTTCATTCCCGTACACCCTCACACTCCCTCCCCCACCATTCTCCCCCCCTTAGTTTATAACCACGTGTCTCAAGTTCTTTAGATTCTATATTTCCCCCACTATTCTTGCCCTCCCCCCTATCTATTTTCTACCTACCATCTATGCTATTTTCTGTACCTTCTCCCCCCTTCTCCTCCTCCTACTCCCCTGTTGCTAACCCTCCATGTAATCTTCATTTCTATGGTTCCACTCCTGATCTAGCTGTCCTCTTGGTTTGCTTTTGTTTTAGGTGTGGTTGTTAATAACTGTGAGTTTGCTGTCCTTTCCTGTTTGTATTTTTCATCTTCTTTTTCTTAGATAAGTCCCTTTAGCATTTCATATAATAAGGGCTTGGTGATGATGAACTCCTTGAACTTGACCTTATCTGAGAAGCACTTTATCTGTCCTTCCATTCTAAATGAAAGTTTTGCTGGATAAAGCAATCTTGGCTGTAGGTCTTTGGATTTCATGACTTGGAATACTTCTTTCCAGCCCCTTCTTGCCTGTAAGGTCTCTTTTGAGAAATCCGCTGACAGTCTGATGGGTACTCCTTTGTAGGTGACTGTCCCCTTATCCCTTGCTGCTTCTAGGATTCTCTCCTTCATTTTAGTCTTGGCTAATGTAATTATGATGTGCCTTGGTGTGTTCCTTCTTGGGTCCAACTTCTTTGGGACTCTCTGAGCTTCCTGGATTTCCTGGAAGTCTATTTCCTTTGCCAGACTGGGGAAGTTCTCCTTTATTATTTGTTCAAATAAGTTTTCCACTCGTGGCTGTTTCTTTCCCCCTTCTGGTACCCCTATAATCCGGATGTTGGAACGTTTAAAGATGTCCTGGAGGTTCCTAAGCCTCTCCTCATTTTTTTGAATTCTCATTTCTTCATTCCTTTCTGGTCGGATGTTTTGTTCTTCCTTCTGGCCCATTCCATTGATTTGAGTCCCAGTTTCCTTTCTATTACTATTGGTTTCCTGTGCATCTCCCTTCATTTCAATTAGTTTAGCCTTCATATGTTCCTCTAATTTGTGACTATAATCAACCAATTCTGTGAACATCCTGACAAACAGTGTCTTGAACTGTGCTTCTGAGAGGCTGGCAATCTCTCGGTCACTTAGAGTTATCGGCTCTGGGACTTTGAGTTCTTCTTGCGCCATCTTTTGGGCTGTTCGTGCCTGTTAGGTAGCAGGATCAGAGCCCTAGGTGTTCACCAGAGCAGGGCAACTCAGTCGCTGGGTTGTGACGCTGTATGTGGGGGCAGGCTCAGAGAGGAGCAATGGCCTCCCGTCTGCAGTCTCCCTCCACAGTCCCCACAGGAGCGGCAGCTGCCACTGTCACTGGGGGCCGTGTGTTTTGTCACACTGCACGCGAGTGTGCCACCACTGTCAGCCCTTGCCCCCTGGGGCCTGCGTGGTCCGTCTCACTGTGTGTGAATGTGCGACCGCAGTCAGTCTGCCCTGCACCCTGACTGGGTCTGGCCAACTTGCGTGCCTAGGTAGGGTGATCTGTCCTGCCCGACCCTGCTCCACTGCTGGCTCCGCCCCTCTTACTGTCCCAGTTGAATGGTTAGTTGTAGTCGGACTTCCCTTTAATTCAATTTTCTGTTCTTTGGCTGTGTCTTTGTTGTCCAAACCTTTGTTGTATTCAAACTTGGTTGTGGGAGAAGGCACAGTGTTTCCACCTATGCCTCCATCTTGGCGAAAGTCTTAAATATTTTATTTATTTATCTTTAGAGGGGAAGGGAAGGGAAGGAGAGAGGAAGAGAAACATCAATGTATGGTTGCTTCTCATGCATCCCCTGCTGGGAACTGGCCCCTGTGGGGAACTGGCCTGCAACCCAGGCATGTGCCCTGACTGGGAATCAAACCGCGATCGTCTGGTTCGCAGGCCCGAGCTCAATCCACTGAGCTACACTAGCCAGGGCAACATGCTTATTGATTTTAGACAGAGGGGCAGGAGGCAGAGAGGGAGAGAGGGAAACATCAATGCAAGCACCATTGATTGTTTGCCTCTCACACACACCCCAACCGGGGACCAAACCTGCAATCTAGGCATGTGCCCTGACCAAGAGTTGAACCTGCAACATTTTGGATGATGCTCCAACCAACTGAGCTACACCAGCGAGGGCTACTCATAGATTTTAAAATTAAAATCAATTTATAAAACGCACTTATCACAAGGCCCTACAGAAATTATTATAATTGGAATTTTGGAATTAGTCAACAAAATGGTATAATGTGCAGACAGTTCTAATTCAAATAAATAGCAATGTAACATTTCCAGCAGCCCAAATGGTCTCTTAAATAAGTACTTATAACTCTTTTTTTAAAAAGATTTTATTTACCATATTTTTTGGACTTTAAGACACACCTTTCACACCCCCCACCTCCGAATTTGGGAGGAATAATGGTTGTTAATGCTGCTGTTGAGTTCTGTTTACATTTACAATGGTGAAATATTATGTTATTTATGTTATTAAATGTTTTACCACATTTTTTGCTTCAAGTTTTTTTTTTCTATTTTCTTCATCTAAAACCTAGGAGCATCTTATGGTCGAAAACATATGGTAGAGAGAGAAGGGAAGGGAGGGAGAAAGAGAGGGAGAGAAACATTAATGTGTGGTTGCCTATCACATGGCTCCCCACTGGGGACCTGGCCTGCAAACCCAGGCATGTGCCTTAGACTCGGAATTGAACTAGTGACCCTTTGGTTTTCAGCCTGCACTCAATCCACTGAGCTACACCAGCCAGGGCTTAAATAAGTACTTATACTCTTTAATGAGCAGCTACTATGTCCCTGTGCACTATGCTGACTACTTTATATTGCCTAATTTAATCTTTCCTCCCATTCTATGCATAAGTACACTCACTCAGTTTTCACAGGTAAGACAACAAAGAGTTACTAAATTTAACCCTTTGTCCATGATCCTTGGCCTCAAAGCACTGGGCCTCAGATTCGAATCTTGGCATGGCTGATGACACAGCTCAGTGGGATCATTATTATGCTCCTCTGTCTTCTAACTCCCTGTTGAAGGAGGCTGCACAAATGTGAGATGCTGGAGTCGTTTCAGTGTCCAAAGGCAAACCAAGGTCACGTGGGCCTGTGGTCCTCAAGAGGATCCACTGTTGGAGTCCCTTGTTGGAATAGCACCCAGAAGTAGGAGGAGGAGGAGACAAGGTAGAAAAGAGAATGGAGGCTGGGGACACATAGTAACAAATTAACTAGCATGATTGGAGATTTGGATAGAATATGCTGTGAAAGGCACTCACAACTTTTGTGTGTGTTTCTCACTGGTTTCCTCCCTCTTACTAATTTAAGAGGCCCTATGCTTATCAGGGGCAACTAAGAGAGAGCTACGGTCATGTTACCTCTCAGATCCAGATCTTGTCTGTACCGATTCTGCTGTTTTCGAGTTCCTACCAGGAAAGTACCAGGTGTTACAAGACAGTAAAGATGACTAAACCACCACCGTGATCCTCTAGGAATTTATACTTACATATAAACAACAAATTCATCCACTCCAATCTCCTGACTGAACCTATAATGTCTGCAGGACGAGAACTCACAAACATTTATCCAACCTACTTTCAGAAAGCCCACACTCATCTAGGAAAGAGTCACGTGTGAACACTTTGCATGTCGCCCAGTGCATCCATAATATGGAAGGATCACAGGGGATTGGATAAGCACATCAGAGGGACACGTCTGTTCCCCAACTGTTTCCAGAAATAAGACAGTAGATGTCACAGCCAAAATTGCTCTAGCATGCTTGCTTTGCTGGGAATCATGGTACAGGCGTGGGCCAATGATCACTGCTGTAACCTTCGCCCACTGAAACACACACAGTGTGTAATAGAAGGGGGTGAGGAGAGGCGCACCTCTCCACACATCTCTCCAGTTCACCAGCATCTTTCCGAGCGTTATGACGAACACCATGTTGTGGCGGTAAAAACAGGCTCTATGAATACCAGGTATTCCTTATTAAAATATATTTTTAGGAAAGTATTAGCTAGACTAATTCTATCTGGCATTTCCATTTTGAGCCAATTTGCTTCATTTTGTGGGGTATCTATGCTAGGCAGAAATGCCAGATTGAGACTGACAGCAGCTTCCATCCTTTGGCACAGAAGTCAACAATGTCACAGTCACTGTCAGGAACTGAGGACAGGCCACCCCTCATGTTCTCTCAGGAACACCCCCGCCCCGAATTTGTGGGACTCTCGTGTGGGAGAGGGAGCCACAAAATATGCCTGCAGCTTCACTTCTAGAGCACCCTATGAGGGAGGGACACGGGCTTAGTTTTCAAATGATTCGGAAAATTTACATCATTTGCTGTGTAGTATGGTGGAAGAATAAGTTACCTTAGAAAAACTTTTCTAATAAAGACAATTTGTTAAGTGCCAGGAAAAAAAGATTAAAATATGTAGCTATTAAAGAATAGTGATGAAATTCACCAATAGAAGTTATTCAAAGTTCTTCGGTTATTATTATTGTATGCAAAAAATCAATTATGTCAAAAAACATTTGAGCTGCTTACAGAGCATAACAAAATTAAAGTCTCTAATTTGCATTTGAATATATTCACAGATCTCTAATATGTTTTCAGGAAAGTATTCCTTGAAGAGAGAAAAATGGACAGATGTGTACTTCTACGTGTGTTTATCAGTATGTAGATATATGGACATGATTCCCATCAGCTGTGAACCACAGTGAAGAATGGAAGTCATAATTCTTTTCTGATTTTAGGTCTGACAAGTGACAGAAAGAGGGGTTCATTGCAGAATGTATATTTAATGCAAACCCTCTACAGAGTGATCCCAATAGAGACAAATGCTTCTGTGCAGCCTCTGTAGGTTTGTATGGGTGGAAACCAGGGATCAAATGGCAGCTTTAGTAGAACCTCCCCTAAGTTTCACTAGCAGAGACTTTAAATGGCATCCCTACTCCCAAAGTGTGGTTGGCAGATTTCCTTTTGTGGCATTTAATTGCCCCATTCAAATGAAACTCTAACCCTCTTATTCATACAATGCAATGAGCAACAGCTTAAATGACATTAACAGTGTATTATCACCTGTGTGAAAATAAGTATAAGATGAGAAAAGGTGTGTTCTTTTACCCACGCAGGTGCACGCACAAATATACACACCCACATCTTTATAGAGCAGATGGAGAAAGGGAGAGAAAGAAGGGATGCTTGCCAACAAGTTACATTATCTTTAAATCAATAAGACAAATAATGGTACCCAAAGTCTGTCTGTCAGGAAGTACATGTCTTGAAAGAAGATTTGCTTCCTCCAGTGCCACTCAAGAAGTTTTGGGACACTTTCCATGGTCAGACTGGAGATTGGGGCAGGGATAAATCATGAGAACAACTTGGACAAATAGTATCAAACAGGAGGTAACAGATTCTCATCCTTGACTTAACTCCTGGCAAACTACGTCCTATTAAAATATAAATTCCCTTTCCTAACCGTTTTTCCATTATATAACTTAAAAAGTAAAAAACTATGTGGGATTCTAAGCCTTTCCCACCTCCAAACTCTGTGCCTCATTTTGCAAATTGAATCTTGTTGATATTTGTGTGAAAACCAGGTATGAACTTTCTGAGAGGTCTTGATTATATTGATTTAATCATTTCCACATTTTCCTGCTCCCAAATAATTCATAGTATCAAGGTTCACAAAGTAAATAAGAACAACCCTTCACATACAATGAGTTGTTTTATTCAAGTGAGCTAGGGCCAGAGAAAAGAGTTCCTTTTATTCTAATCAATGGTTTTTATTTATTTAATCCCCACCAACATCACAACATACATCCCTGTTTTCATATATCTCTGCTCTTTCTCCTTCTCACCATTCTTTTCTCCCTCTTCTCACTGTGTCTACAGGGCCGATGTCAGAGCTGGGAGGGTGATAAGTGCTCCTCAGTACCTGCCCGTGTCAGCCCCGTAGCCCTGACCCCACACACACAGGTGCGTGTTCATGCATTTCAATCCTCTGCTTTCAGACTCACGTTCAGGACATAGATACAAGGGGCCGCCATTTATTTCAAAAGCCTAAGACCTATTGCTCCTTCACTCACCACATTATGGGACATAAAGATTAAGGCCATTGCTTTCCTGAAAAGTCTCTGACAAACATTTATTGTGGGAAAGTATGACTTCTTCAGCCAAAACCTGAATAAATATGAGATAACGAGTATCTGAAAATATACAGAAAATAAAACTATTATATTCATTTATAAACTACACAGAAAAGACAAAGATAAGAGGTAAAGCCTCTTTTTAACTAATAGACCCCAATCTTCTTATAGGAAACATTTTAAACAGTCACTATTATTTTCAGGACAGAACAAGCCATCTCATTTTCCCCTGAATTTCAAAATGACCATGGTCTCACTAGTTCTGCCTTCCATGTTCTGATTCTGGAGCTGTGATGAGAATGCTTCCCATCTTTACAGAGTGGGGTTGCAGAAATGGCCCATCTTTACGGAGTGGGGTTGCAGAAATGGCCCATCTTTACAGACTGGGGGTGCAGAAGCGATGGTGCATCCCAGACCATGCAGAACGGAGCTCCGACAGACCCTTCTGGGAGTGGCTCTCTTGGGCCTCCGCACACTTTTTAGAGTCTTGAAGAGCATTGAAAGTAGAATTTTCTCTGGCAAAGCTGCGATACGGTTTGCCTCAATGTAATTTTGTTCTAGAACAATCTAAAGGAAACCACCACACACACGCAAAAAATCAATCTACTGGATTCTGACCATTCCTCATGATCCTGACATGACCACTGTAGATGAAGCGCTTTATCTGAAACCTCACGTTCACTGCAGGCACCGCCCGGCAGAAACAGAACATAAAGGTGGGTCTCGCAGCTTCTGAGGCGTCATGACCCTGATGACAGTTTCAGAATTGTCAGCAGCGGTGAGCAGTCACAGCTGGCTCGGCACAGGAGACAGAGGGAGCGACCTGAGAACCTCCACAGCTCAGCTGCTCTGCGGAGGGCAGAGTGGAGGTCACAGGACAGCACCCCCACGGGGTTTTCTAGCTAGCAGACCAGACATTGTAGGTAGGCATGGAGGTACAGGCGGAGGCACTAGCAATAAATTACAGTCATACTTATTGCCTTTATCCTCTGCACTCACCCCCCACCTTCATGGGACCCTGATTGAGTGCACAGGGCTGGCGGCTACCCCTCGCAGGGTCCTGGCACTCTGCTGCCTCCTCTTCTCTGCTCAGCTCCCCAAATCCCCATCCTGCCCCATCCTCTCTTACCAGCACTCCGGGCCCCGACTCCTCAAATTTATGGTATTCAATTTCCACATCATAAACCTTATTATCAAAATTTGAAAAATCTGTATTTCTCCTTTTAAGTGTATTCAAAACTGTCACCTTGCTAATTTTTCTTGAAGGTGAGGTTCTCATCTGTTAATCTTAGCCTTGGCATATACTACAGTATGTGACAAATGCTGCTCAAAAAACATCATATTGAATTAATGCATTCAAGAATTCATGAATACATGAATTAAGTAGGTAATTTTCAAGTGTTCACAGTTAATGCAAATGTCTGAAGGCTTCGCACCACCGCATGGCTGGCCCTGTCCTCCGACCACCCGCTGGTCACGCCCTGAGCCAACCTGGTGAGATTTAGAATAAAAGGAGAGATTTGAGATACAGCCTTGGATGATTGCCATGTGACTTGGGATTGGTGGAGGGGAAGAAAGGGCTGCCAATAGAGATGGTATCACTCTGAGCTTTGAATATGTAGGGAACAGTGATAGCCAGAATTTAATAACTGAACAAAACCTGACCCTCCACACCCACCCCACACACTGACCCTGTCTGTGTCCTAAATTACACATCAATGCACTAGGAGTGTATGCACAATTCCTCACTGGATGCTTGCCTTCTGTGTTCAGGAGCTCAGGGAGGCTGAGTTTGGGACCAGTCCCAGCTTCTCTGCTGGGGGCTACCAGGTGGGTATCAAAGCTCTGCACAGCGAGATGAAGACGGGAAATCATACAGAAAGGATCTGGTGACGGCTGGCCTAGGAACCATGCTCCCAGAAACATGGCCAATCAGTGAAGACTAAGGTGAATGTGATTATCCTAACATTTTCCTCTAAATAATGGTCACTGACAACATAAATGACATGATTCTTCCGCAAGCAGACCGGCCCTCTGAGTTGTTCCCCACATGACGATTGTCATGACAGCAACGATCTGGATGGCCTTCAGAGATGTGAATCCATCAGCAGCACAACCTACCCTTAGTCATGTAATGTTGTCTGTGCCCGTGAACTCAGGTCAAGTCTAACCGGTAATGGAAGATGAAAGCGAAAAAGAGACTTTGACTCCAGATGGGCACCTCGAATTATTCCGTGGGAGGCGTGGGTTAAGAGTTCTCTTTCTGCCTCCTTCCATAGTTTGGCTAATTACATTCCTCAAAGAACACGGTAACATGCATCTCCAACTTACTCATCAGCCCACTGCCAGAGAGAAGGGAAAGCTAAATCAATACTAAATTGGCTCAAGTTTAGGTCCCAAATATCATAGTTGCTCTCCTTGAAAATGTAATTTCCAAAGTGGCAGGTTGCTAGGCAAGACTGCTATTACTCCAGAGAGAATTCCTTCTTGTGGTTCTTGTGCTTGACCTTCAATTATATGCTCAAGAAACCTTGAGTTGTGAAGAGCCATAATTGATGTCATGTATTTCCTGAAACCTCAAGTTTAACTTGTTACAACTGAAGATCTCCATTTTTTCTGTAAAGATATATATGTAAAACATATTACTACCCACACTGTAAAACATGAAATAGAAGAAGATCAAAATGCTGTAGGTCTAGGTGAGATGAAATGTGGAAAGTCCTAGCCTAATTATTGATTGATAATTAAATTCTTTTCAGGTGAACTGTCTAATACCTATTATCTGATCAAAGAAAGCATGCCCACCCTTTAAAAGAGATATTTGCTGCTGCTAACCTTTAGGCTAGGTCACCAGTGGAGGTCCCTCGGGTACACATGTGTTACATATGCCACTAAGGAACGTGACAAGACAGCCAACAGAGGGGGCCCAGGAATGAAAGGCACTCGGGTTGTCAATGGTCAGTTTGATGGAAGATTCATCCCAGAGCCGAGATAATGAGATTTTACCCTCCTCATTCCCATCTTCACCCGCAAATGTGCACTGTGGAAATACAATAGTATGTCAACAAACAAGTTGATTTCTGAATAACTCAAAAGATTATAAAAGAACAGTCATTGATAGCGAGAGGGTTTTGTGATTGTACTTTCACTTCTTAGCCAGGAACCTTGCTTTAGAATGTCCTTTTTTCCCTTAAGGCATCATGAATGATTAAAAACTTGGCAATACAAAACAGAAAATCAATTAGGAAACATAGAAAGGAGAAATGTTAGCTAATCAATACTTTGCTATCATTTACATAAAGTACAATTTCTTTATTCTTATTAGTGTCACATCCAGACACATGACTTTGAGTGGGTCCCAAGCTGGGTCTGACATATGTGTAAGTATAGGTTCTTTTAGGTTACCTGTTAACTCCTGACAAACACAAAAAAGCTGCAGAGGAAAGCTGTCTGATAAAAAGGAAAGCCCATCCCACCAGGCCGCATCTGTGAAGCTTTCATCTAGATCCATTTAGTTTTGCCACTGTTCATCAGTCTGCATGTTCTCTCAATTACATTCACTTTCTGAAGAGAACCTAGTTAATTAGAATGCATTTTATGTTTAGCTTCCAAAAAGTTGTAAAATAAACAGAACATTATAAACAAAAGAAGACTGTAGATAGCGTACTCCCCTGAGTCTCAGGTACATCGAACTATAATATTGCAAAAAATGGAAGGAAAAAGGCCTAGCCTAGGGCTGTTGAATATGCATCCTAAATCAGGGCCTGCAGTGTTTGGAAATAAAGTTGGAAGCCAAGAAGAAACCTGAGATTTCTCATATTACAGAGTAAATACCTTCAGGAACACTTGCTTCTAACTGACAGCCTTCCACATCTGTGAACGTCAAGTTTATGGACAGATAAGCAAATCTGTAAGCAAACTCCAGAGTTCAGTATTCTGGCAGTACATTTAATTTCACTTTAAGGATAGTTTTTGTTTTGTTTTTCCTCCTGGGATAAAATTAGCTGGGAACCTCACAATGTTTTTCATGGTTTGAAGCCTTATCTTTGTTTATTCCTTGTACTTAGAGCCACGGTGGTGGTTCAGGCCTAGATTCACTCCATGAGGAGGAATAAGAAATAGGCAAACAAAAGCTGGTAAACCAGAATACATCAGGGATTCAAGTGAGGATAGGTGAGCGCAGTGAGTGAACTCTTTATTGAGAGAAAGTTCCCAGCATAGTGTTAAACCATAGGAGGCTTCAGATTAAAAAAAAAAAAAAAAAACCTCGAATATCTTCTTTAGTATATTTCTGGAAGCAAATAGGAGGTCGATGGAACTGACATGTACACAATCTTCAGATATAAAAATGAAACATGTTTTTTTTTCTAATAGTTCACACGAGAGGATGAAAATGGTAGCTAGCATTAGGGGAGCCAAAATGTTCTTCTGAAAGCACTGTAAAAGCTTCCCAGCAGCCACGTTTTGGTGCAGATGGATAAAATGGGGAACAAAGAACGTCTCTAGCATCAGGGAGCACAGCAGGCAGAGTGGCTTTCTTACTCTTCAAAACTCTCCTTGTCCCGCTTGGGTACTCCATCTCTAGTGACACACTGTTTATTACACCATGCCTCTATTTGCGGGAACACTGAAGTCACTGGGACACTTCTTTATGGAGTCTCAGTGGTGTTTTGAGTATAACTTGGGGGGAGAGAAGAAAGCTTTAACCCACTGTTTACAGTTGAGTGTGAAACATCAGACTACACTCATAAATCAAAGAGACAAGTTCTATTCAGTTCTCTCCCCCAGGATGGGCATGGGGTTTTGTGGGGCATGATCCCAGTAACCAATAGCTTTGCCTCAGACACCTTCACGTGATCACACAGGACAAGCATCCAGGGCCACAACATAACCTGGGACAGATGCAAGTGTGTCAGCTATTATCTTCTGCTGGGAAGAGCATTTGGCACAACTCTATTCTAGGTATACTGGCCAGAAAAGAGGCATAAAGGTGGTTTTCAATGTATCGTATCCCAGGTTCCATAATTAAAACATCATGAAGTCGCTTCCCTCCACTTCCACATAGGTTTTGATCCTGACATGGCTATTCAGTGGCCACACACCACAAATAAAAAGATGTTTCTGCGCATCCTGGACCTTCGTCCTCTGAGGTTTGCCACTCCAAAGACCCAGATGCAGTAGATTTCCTTTTTCTGCAAATTAAATGATGCTTCCTAATGAGTAAGAAGGACCTGAGGAACTACCTCATCTTGCCACCCTTTTCCCCTACCAAAATATCATTTTAGAGCTTTCCCTTATATCTGAAAACCCAGGCACACTCACGGGTCACTGGACCGTGTTTGTGAGCTCTGGTTTCTGCTGTCAGGAGCCTGAACACATGCCCAGGTCTTGCATTTCTGCATGTCTAAGGAACCCTTGCAACCTGTTCCTGTATGATGTTACATGGCAAAAAGGAGATTGCAGATATAGTCAAGGTCATAGACCTTGGAACAGGGAGATTATTCTGGGTTACCTGGGTAGACCCACTCTAATCACATGATCCCTTAAAAATAAAGAACTTGCCCCAGCTGAAGTCTGAGGGATGGAGCAAAAAGGAAAGTCTGAGTGTTCAAAGCCTGGAGGGCCTCGATCTACCACTGCTGGTGGGAAGCTGCATGGAAGGTATGAGGAGGAAGGTGGGCAGGCTCTAGGTGCAAAGGACCTCAGTCCTACAATGGCAAGGAACTGAACATGGCCAACAACCTGAAGGAACTTGGAAACAGACTTATCCCTGCAGTCTCCAGGAAGGAATGCAGCATAGCCAACCCCCGATGGCAGCCTTGTGAGACTCTAAGCAGGGGATTCGGTTGAGTCAAACTGTCCCTGGACTTCTGACTTACAGAACCGTGAGATAAGAAGTGGGGGTTGTGTTGTCACTGAATTTATAGTGACATGTACAGAAAACTAATACACAGACCAACCTCCACTGGCAAGGCCTTGTCTCCTTCTCTGGTCTCCGGAACCCATGCTGTCCTAGTGGGACGCAGAACAGAAGTGCCACAGAGTTGATGGCAGATAGACAGTCAGAGCTGGGGATACACACCCTTGCACCTTTAGTCAGGTGACTTCCAGGTATATGCTCCCCATTGAGGCCCAGGGTCTCCTGGCAGGGCTAAGCTCCAGTGGCCTTCCACAGTGCCATGCCTGATAAGGCCCCTTTCCCCATCTGCTTCCTTCCCTTCTGCATATTATTCCCCTGACCTCCTCTGACGTCTGCTGGAATCAGTGTCCAAGTAAACAATTTAGATCATGTCTCAGGGTCTGCTTCTAGGGGGATGCAAACTGAATAAGACAGCACTATTCTTATCTCTTCTATAAATTTAAATCAGCTGATAATTATGAAAACATTAATAATAGCTATTTTTTCCCAAGGATTTATTATATTTATTCCTATATATACCTATATATAGGTATATTTATTATATACCTATATATTTTCACTATAGCAAGCACTTTGTATCCATCATCTGATTCCATCCCTCAAAACAAACAAACAAACAAACAAAAGTCATGAGGTCAGAACTGGATTATCCACCACTGAGTGGAGAAGAAAATTGAGGTTTAGGTTGCTACGTAAGCGCTCAAGATTTCAGAGGTAATACAAAGAAAGAAATTCACACCCTATCTGTGTGATTCTAAAACCCCAGCTCCTACACAATGCTATTTGGCCTCTATCAGGCCTTCTTTATTTCAGTGTACAGACTATTCAGTTTACAGGAATCATTTTATGAAATTCTTTCCAACAGATAATGTGAGGAACATACAAGGTTCTCAGAGTTTTTGGAATCCTGCTTGAGAAAAGCTGCATTTGACCATGAGTCTAAGGGGCTATGCCATTGTCACTGCTGCTGACATTGCCAGCACACATTTCCTGAATATATGAATCTCTAATCTCCTCTATGGAGCATAGTTCCTTTGCTTAGTGACCCTGCTAAGATCTCTTCTGTCTCCTCATTTTCATTTTAATCAGTCTTCTATCTCCAAAGGCTCTCGTTAGGAGCTTGTTGAAAGACTGCTTCCCCAGGCCAGAGACTTACACTTGCCAGGTTGTACAGGGCTGACCTGAGGAATCTGCTAAACCTGAGTGCAGACCGGAGATACAAAGAGCAGGCCAGCGTAGGGACCTCCTGTCTTTGGTGTAGAAACTCTTCACTAGTGCATTCCCCAGGGGCTATTCTGTAACAGTACTGATGCTAGCTGAACATTTATGCAGTTATTTTACTGTTTCATGTGATCTCTTATAAGCAGCAGCCACAAATGAATGCCAAAATTGGAGATCAACAAATGAAACGATACAAGATTGTCCCTGATATAATGATAAAGCTATAATAATAACTTAACCATTTTCTCCAAGTGTAGGGCTCACAGTGAGCACCAAAATGTGCTAAAAAGCTTCTTTAAAAAATTTTTTTAAGAAATGATACTGCACAAATTCATGACATCCACACGGTGTTTTTATAAGGAAATCATATACTTATCTGTAGCCTTTGAATAAACCAGGTTTCCTCCCCACGGGCCCCATTGTAACTTCACCCCTGAATCTGACAAGAGAAATACTGAAGAAGGTAGGAACAGTGGTCTCTCTCGGCAGGAGGAAAGTAGACACAACTAAGCATAGCAGAAAATCAGCTCGTGAGACAGTTTGTATAAAATACTCAGCACAGTGACTGGCAATAGTAGTACATGCTCCACAAAGGTGAGCCTTCATTGCCTGTTGCTCCTGTTCTACAACGGTGTGAGTGGTTTAAGTGGCCGACAGCCAGCAGGAAGGCACAGCGGCCTCACAAGCCTCGGCCCCTCAGCCCATGCGGCAGGCTGGCACAGGGCGCAGAAACCCAACTGCGTGGAAAGCTCAGCTCAGCACCTAGGATCTCTGTCACTTTGACAGATGTGTTAGTTTGGGCTGTCTTAACAAAATTCCATTGATTGGGTAGCTTAGACAGCAGAAATTTATTTTCTTACAGTTCTGGAGGCTGGCAGCCTGAGATCAGGGCACCAGCAAGGTTGCGTCCTGGTGTGAGCCCTCCTCCTGGCCTGTAGACCGCTTGTAGACCCCCTTACATCCTCACTGTGTGCTCATGTGGCCTTTCTTCAATGCACACACTCGAAAAGAATGAGCTCACTCTTTCTCCTTATAAGGCCTTAGACCCAGTGTGATGTCTCACCCTCAGTGAACCGCTCTGACCCTAATTATCTTCCCAAGGCCCCCCTCTCTGAACAGTATCCCACTAGGGGTTGGAGCTTCCTGTGTGCACTTTGGGTGTCACACACATTTGGTCCCACAGTTCATAGCAACCGACCAACAGACTTCTAGTTGCAGCTTTCCCTTTAAAGTAAAACTTTAGAACAGGAACAAGAAGTCTTTTTCTCTGTTTTTTTTTTTTTTTTTTTTGAGAGCTGTATAAAGTGGCACAGGAGAATGAACTCCCAGGAGTCCACACCTAATGGATGATGAATAAATGTCAGCCTCCCTGCCCTACCTGGGAGATCCTGTACCACTAAACCCACTTGCCCCTCTCACATAATAAATAGATCGGTAACGCTTAGCCAGAAGGAAGGGCCAATGAGGGCCATTCATTCCCATACTCTGGGTCTCAGCTTCTCTATCTGTATAATGAGCTCAGATCAGAGGTTTCCTCAAATCCTACTCTCCACCATTCTCTTCCAGCACTGGTTTCTTGTTCCTAACTGATGGTGACTTCTTCAGGTAATTGATGTTTTATCTAGTATGGAGAATTTTAGTAACAAGAAAAGTTATAAAACATAATTAAAGCTCTAAAAATATACTGATAACCAGATTTGAATATGCTAGTATTTATCACAAATTATAGAAGATACATTGTAATACTTTTCACAACTCTTCTGATAATTTCCATTAGGAACTATCCAGCACTTATTAGAATGGTTCAGCATGCTAAATTCATAAAATATAATGACTAGCTAATGATATTGACAGCAATCTTGAAAGTAGGATAGTTTAAATTACACCAACCTAAAGAACTGTGCCAGTTTTCCATTCAGAAAACAATACAATTATTAAAAATTATTTTCATGATCAACTACAGAAGACCAAAGTAAAAACCAAAAGCAGAGAGAGTGCACTTAGTACATTAGAACTGAACGAGGCTCTCTCATAAGCCCTGTTACTCCTGGACAACACGGTGAAACTGGCTTCCTGATGGACCAACCCACTGCAATGCACATAGTCATAGACCAATGCATCATGATCTCGGTAGGGTGCATTGAAGACTCAAGTTACAAGGGTTCCAGCTTCTCCACATCCTGACCAGTTCTCATCTTTCATTATTGGGATGATAGCCATCCTAACAGGTGTGAGGTGACATGTCACTGTGCTTTTGGGTTGCATCTCCCTGATGGTGATACTGAGCATCCTTTCATGTACGTGTAGGTCATCCTCGGGTCATCTTCAGAGAGTGTCTATTCATGTCATTAGCTGTTTTTAATCAGGTCGTTAGGAATTAGTCTGGGGGGTGGCATTTGGCTTTTGAGTTGTGGGAGTTTCTTTATACAGGGCTGGGAAAAAGTAGGTTTACAGTTGTTCATATGGGTAATACAGATAAATAATATATTAACAAGTAAATAATAATACAAGAATAAACCCTTTTGGGTACTCACAACAGGAAACCTACTTTTGCCCACCCTTCTATTTTAAAAATAACCCTCCTCTGACAGGGGACTGGCAAGTATTTTCTCCTGTTACACGGGTGCCGCTTCACTCTTTGCTTCCTGTGCCATATGGTTTGATGAAGTCCAGTTTGCACATGTTTGCTTTTCTTGCCTGTGCTTTTGTGTCGTGTCCATGAAATCATTGTCAAGACCAATGTTTCTATGGAAAAACAGGGTGAATGTTTCTTTCAAAATTATACATAGAACTACTGTACAATCCAGAACTGCTGTATGATTGCACTTTTGGGTATTCATCCAAAAGAATTAAAATGAGCATCTCGAAGGTACAGTGGCATGCCAGTGCTCATTGATGCTCTAGTCCCTACATCCAAGTCATAGGAATATCCATTAAAAGATGAATGCATAAAGTGACTGTAGGCACATACGATAAAATGTCATTCAGATTCACAAAAGAATGAAATCCTGTCATTTTCTTTTTTAAAAAATAATTTTTTTATAGTCTATATTTTTTTTCAATTTTTTTATTTAATTATTTTTCAAGTACAGTTTTCTGTCTATTACTCCCATCCCATCCCACCCCCCATCCTCCCCCCTCCCTCCCATTTCCACCCTTCTCAGTTGTTGTCCATGTATCCTTTATATAGGTTCCTCTAAATCCCTCCCTTATTTCCCCTGAAATTCCCTCCCCTCTCCCCTCTGGTCACTGTCAGCCTGTTCTCTATTTCAGTGTCTTTAGTTATATATTGCTTGCTTGTTTGTTTTGTTGTTTAGCTTCCTGTTAGAGGTGAGATCATATGGTATTTGTCCTTCAACACCTGGCTTATTTCACTCAGCATAATGCTTTCTAGTTCCATCCATGTTGTTGCAAAAGGTAGGAGCTCCTTCTTTCTTTCTGCAGCATAAAATTGCATTGTGTATATGTACCATAGTTTTTTGATCCATTCATTTACTGACGGGCACTTTTTTATTTAATTCTTGTTCAAGTACAGCTTTCTGTCTTATATTCCCAACCCTGCCCGCCCCCCCGGCCCATAAGTATAAAGGACACATGGACAATAACTAAGGGTGGGGGGTGGAAATGGGAGGGAGGTGGGGAAATCCTGTCATTTTCAACAATGAGGATGAACCTGGAGGGCATTATGCTAAATGAAATAAGCCAGTCACAGAAGGAAAAGGAGGGCATGACCCCACTTAAATGACATGTGTAAAATGGTCAGACTTGTAGAAACAGAGAGCACCATGGTGGCTGTCAGGGCTGGGAGAAGGGGAATGTGGGGAGCTGTGAATCAATGGGCATAAAGTGTCAACTATGCGATAAATAAGTTACAGAGGCCCACTGCACAGCACTGTCTCTACTATAGTTAACAGTACTGCATTGTACACTTAAAAGTATGTTAAGAAGGTAGATCTCATTGTAAGTGTTATTGCCAAAATAAAGTAAAATATAATACAAGACTAAAATTAGCAGCTAGTAGGCTAAGGCTTTGAACATGCCCTTGAATTAAAAAAATAAATAAATCAGGGAAGAAGCGAGAGAATTAGTTGTCTAATTAATAGCTTCAGCAGCTTTTATTTTCTTTAACAATGCTCCTCAGATACCCAAGCATTAAGTTGGCATAATCATGGAGGAGGATGGCAAATGCTTCTTTCCAGTTTTGCTCTGTATACTTTTCAAGTGCTAAAATCTTTTAAAAGTGTCTATCCAAGCATGGCTTGTGGAAAAGAGATAAAATGCTTTTTTAAAAAAGAAAAAAAATTACATTATGCAGCAGAACTCATTTGAATGATTTATTTTAAAATGTTACCGAAGAAAAGAAAGAAAATTCTTTAGTACATAGAATCTATGCCTGAAATCCTTTGGGGAGATACAAATTTATTTTGCTCACATAATCTGGGCAATAAAATTATGGCATAATCATACAAACATTTTATGAAATAATGTCTGGTAACCGAGGAATGCAAATCACTAGGCAATTTCCAGATCTCCATTTTATTTGCATATTTAGAACAGGCTACTTCTACAAATCTATTTTGCAGAAGGTCTAGGATGTATGCGCACACACACAAATGCTGAGAGTTACTGAGGGATTGCTATGCCTCGCTCTCCATCCCACTTAATACTGACAAATACCCCCTTCAACAGATGACTCTTCTTCCCTCCAGTGACCCCCACACAGTGACTCCTGGGGGAGGCCATTTATCAAGGACAGAGGGAGGTATGTGTTATGTTGTTTGTCCTGACCATCATGTCTAGAACACAGTGGTGCCATTTTCAAAAAGAGAACAATTTGGAGAGGTCCTAATTTAAGAAAGAACATAAATCAAGAGTTGGAATGGTGTGTTAGAGTGATGTTAAATCATCCGAAATTAGATTGCTGGAGATTAAAAACATCCTCCCTCTTAGGACTGCTTTCACTGTGTCCCGCAGATCAGAGGTGTTGTGGTTTTGTTTTCATTTGTCTCAAGGAATCTTTTGATTTCTTACTTGATCTCGTTGTTAACCCATTTATTGTTTGGTAATACATTATTTAGCCTGCGTATTTGTGTGATTTTCAGGGTTTTTTTGTAATTGATTTCTAGTTTCCTAATGAGGCAGGATAGGAAGAAGCTAGGAATATTCCTTGGCAAGTGGAATGGGAAAACTGAGACAGATGGCTGATACAAACTGACCCCATTGAGCCCCTAATTCACCTGCCTCCCTAAACAATCTTCAGAACAAAGCCTGGGTCTGTCGGCCACAGAGACACTGTCTCAGTCAAACGGGAGGTAACATCTGAGCCCCAGTTGTGTTTAAGCTCCAAGCCCAGAAAAGCAGAAAACCAGATGACATGATGCCAGGGCTAATGTGAGGACCAGATGCAATGACTAAGGACCCCCTCCCCTAACACCAATCAGTAGAGACCAAGACTCTGATAGATCCACTGATTAAAGTACACACTAGGAAATCTGATAAATATCCCATTGAGATCCTCCTCTGAGACCTCCCCTAAAATCCCTGCCTTTCAGAAACCAATAAAAAAACCTTAAGACAAAGGACACAGAGCGTATGCTCTCTGGAGCATGCCTGCAGCTTCCTTCCCTCCTCTTTCCTTAGACACACATCTTTACTTTTCTTTCTCCTGAGCTCTAAAGGTTCCCAGGAGACTTACAACCAGGGGAACAGCTCATCCAGGGCTAACCCTCTGGACCTGTTGCCGAGAGCCCTCCTTTTGCCTCTGTAACTTGTTTCCTGAGTCCATGGAGCCCAGCATGGCTCACTTTTCTGCCTCTGTGACTTTCTTTCTGGAAGGCCAAGGCAGCTCTCTGAGCAGCCTGCTTGATTCTCCCTTTTGAGTGTACTTTCACTATGCTTGCTAACTCAACTCCCTTTGTGTCAGAGTTCTTGGTTGTGAATTCTTTCTTTGCTGAAGTCAAGAACCAGGGCTGTTGGGCTGAGGGCCAACATTGCCAGTAAAAATGCCATTGTGTCTGTAGAAGATGCTTGATATGGAGGGTGGGGCTGGGTAAAAAAGGTGAAGGGATTAAGAAGTACAAATTGAGAGCTACAAAATAGTCATGGGGATATAAAGTACAGCATAGGGAATGTAGTCAATAGTATTGTAATAACTATGTGTGGTGCCAGCTGGGTACTGGAAATATTGAGGGAACACTTTGTAAAGTATATGATTGCCTAACCACTATGAAACTAACCACACCTGAAACTAATAGAAAATAATACCAAATGTAAACTGTAATTACAAAAACAAAACCAAACCAATCCTTCTCTTAGAGGAAAATTTCACAGGGAGACAGAAGGTAAGAAGAAGTGAAAATAAAATCCAGTAAAGTTCAGTGTCATAATGGTAAGCACAGGGGGATTTCCAAAGTTTAGGGCAACATATTAGTTTCTTATTGCTGCTATAACGAATGATCATAAGGTAGTCACTCAACAGGAATTAATTATTTTACGATTCAAGAGAGCAGAAGTCTGAATGAGTCTTACAGGACAAAAACCAAGGTGTCTGCAGGGTTGTGTTTTTTCCTGGAGGCTCTGGGGAGAATGTTTCCTTGCTTTTTGTGGCTTTTAGAGGCTGCATGCATTGATTAACTCATGGTCCCCTTTATCTCCACACTAACAGTGACCCTACTCTGGCTTCTGATTCTGCATTCACATCCTCTCTCACTTGGACCCTCCTATCTTTCTCTTTCCCTTCTGAGGACCCTTGTGATGATATTGGGCCCACCTAGGTAACCAAGGATCTTATTCCCATCTCAATATCCTTAACTTAACCATATTTGTAAAGTCCCTTTTGCCATGTCGGGTAACACATTCATACAGGCTCTGAGGATTAAAATGCAGATTTGAGGGACCATTATGCTGCCAACCACAGGGAGTTATAAATGCATTTAGATACTAGTGAGCTTTTAAGATGGGAAGGGGAAGCTGTGAAGAGAAAATGGAAATAGAGATGATGACTTCCATGGAAATAACTCATCAGCACAAGGGAAAAAAATGCAAAATGGCTGAATAACCATCTCAGTTCCCCCTCTCTGACCATGAAAATTTCTTTTAGAGTTAACTGTAACATTAGATATAGTTTACCAATATTTTTCTAAGGTACAATTTACATTAGCAAAATGCATAGGTTTTACAAAAATGTACAATTTTATGAGTTTAGGTAAGTGTATACACATGATTAACCAACACACTGATTGGGATAAAGACCTTTTCAATCACTCTAAGTTACAGTCCCTACATCCTCATGTGAGAGTTTGTCTTCTACTTGCTCGAATTTATCGTGGTGTTCAGTTGATGTCACTACTTTATACAGAAATGGCCAAGTGATGTTTATTTTATTGTTTGCTTTTTAAAATTTTATCAACCCAGTACATACATGTACACCCACATACATATGTCTGTTTATATTATACATTTATAAGCTCACTTAAAAACCATAAAACAGTGGTTAGGCTTAACACTAATTTAGTAAGCCTAAAATTTTTACAAACACAATTTAAGCACTTCAGTTGATTTTTTAAAGAATATTACCACTAACAGACCAAGTTTCCATCAGTAGATGAGTGGATGAAAAAGTTGTGCTGCATTTACATGATGGAATACTATGTGGCTATAAAAAAGAAGGAAATGTTACCTTTTGCAACAGCATGGATAGACCTGGAGAGCATTATGCTAAGTATAACAAGCCAGTTAGAAAAAGACTAATACCATATTATCTCACTCATATGTGGAATCTAATTAACTAACAAACAAAATACAAACAGACCCATAGATAGAGAACAGACTGGTGGCTGTCAGAGGGGAGTGGGGTTGTGGGGCTGGGTGAGAAAGGTAGAGGGATTAAGCCCCCCAAAAGAAAGAAAACCCATAGACACAGACAACAGCATGGTGATTACCAGAGGGAAAGGAGGGTAAGGGGAGGCAGAAGAGAGTAATTGGGGATAAATGGTGATGTTAGGAGACTTGACTTGGGGTGGTGAACACACAATACATTATACAGATGATGTATTATAGAATAGTGTGCTTGAAAGCTGTATAATTTTATTAACAAATGTCATCCCAATAAATTCAATAAAAAGTATCACCACTTATAAGCAAATATTTTTTAAAGAATAAAAACTTTGCACATACATTTTAGTTATTGATCCTGCCCATTTTTAATGGAAAAAAGTTCTGTTGTCATAATCCAGTGGGTATGATTACTGTAGATATTTTATCATGTTGTCATTATGATTTAATAGAATTTTAATGTTTAATTCTTAAATGTGCTCAAATGCACTGCTCAGAGTCCTTTGGGCAATCACAATATATGCTGCAGATGCATGAGGGAAAAAGAGAAAAGCTATTAGTGTTAAAGGTTGATGGCCATTTAAATCTTTCACACATCAGTGGAAGAATAGATTTCTTAGTACTGGAAAGCACAATACCTACTTGCATATTATAGATTTGTGATTAAATTAAAACTTCAAATTTCACTGGAAACTTGTACAATTAAAGGCTTTTGCAAAAGTGTAATCTTCATGCATTAAGTAAAACTGTATTTTCTCTGTTGATCTTTCTAATGACCGTATCCTAGAACATTACATGGGATTGAGTTTTGAAATGGCAGCAGAGAAACAAGTCCCTCAAAAATCAATTCAACTGATTTCCATTCATGCAGATGCGTTAAGTTTTACGTTGGTTGACGTTCTTCTTTCCAAGTAGTAAGAGTCTGACTGAAGACCAACTTTCTACATTCCGACCAAACCCACTTCCCACCCACATTTTGAAGACTGCCTCAAAATGTTCTTGAACAACCATGACAATGACTAATGTCAAGTGATTTGTATTCCAAGAATCTGAGCATTGCTATCATAAAATGAACTCTGTTGCTGATAAACTACAGATAAAAATAATGATAAGAATGCATTATAATAATTAGATATTTTAAAAATAAGATAGAATGTATTTATTGACTATAATAGAGATACTTAGATGTAAACATTTACATCTATAAAGAGATAGGCCGAACTCAAATATATCCAGAATATGAAGAGGAAATGCAGCTTCACCATTAATACATTTCCTTAGTGTCCTATAGAAGTGACATCATCTGCCTTGTGCAGAGCTGCAGTCAGGCCAGTAGACCCCAGTCCCAGTCTTACGATGGTTTGAGACCCTGCCAAGTCGATGAATACCTCTGTACTATTTACTATTACATCCTCTTCACTTCAAATTATATATCTCTGTCCCAGACATTTCTGCTAAGCAGAATGTTGTTTATTGGACTAATTTATTTAGTATCTCTGTTGTGGGGGACAGCGCTCTATAGTCACTTCTAAATCAACATCTCCGTTCAACTTGTCCCTTTCTCCTAAGTCCCTAGGCTGACCCTGGTTTCTACAGTGTAATGAACAGCATTACTGCTCACCTCTTCAGCCAATCCCAGCCTCTTGGATATCTCTTCATATCCCACCCTTACCCCTGTCCTCCACTTTATACATTTGATTTACGGCCAACCACTATAAATTCTAATCCTATATGAGCTCTCCAACCCATAGCTTGTTTTCTATGCAAACCAGAATCGCTGCAGTTTGGGTCTTCATCATTCTTATGTGTATTGCTCTGATGAGTTTATCATAGATTTCCCTGCCTCCAATCCTGTTTCCCTCCTTTTTTTTCTTCATATTGTTGTCACAACAATCTTAGAAAATAAAAATCTGGTCTCATTACCCCTTTCCACCTCTTGCTTAGAATCTTTGAGTGGCTTTCCTTCAAATTCAGAAAAAAAAATTCAAGATAAAATAAGAAATGCACTGTTAAATTTCAACTGAAATAAAGAGAAGACTGACCTAATTTTCATCACCTATGAAATGCTAAGACCCCATTTGACTAATTGTAAGGACTGTCAGCCTCCCACATTTTGCCATCACAGATGGAATCCCAGTGCCTTAAGTTCCAGGCTTCAGGACACTCCTGTCTTCCCCTGACTACACACTATCTTCATCTTAGACACTCAGCTTATAATACAAAAGACTGAGACCAAAAGGGTTTCTGAGTCTCAGAATACTCATGAAACAAGCAGTGCCCTGGGACATCGTGGAGGCAGACTGCCCTCTCTGAAGGCTGACTCCAGAAGCACACATTCACCAAGGTTTTATAGAATGACCTCTGACCGTGTGAGTGCATTTCCGGTGTCCATCCTACATAGCCATCTCGAATTATCACAACAGATCAAACGTCTCAATAAATGATCAGCATTATGGAAGAAGTGATAAAAAGGCTTTTGATGTTTGTCTTTTGAAAGCATTTATCTTCTTGACATTTTAGTAGGACACATAATGCTATAAAGTCAAGCAAGGTCCTCCTGCTCTCCCAACACATGTGCCCTTGTAATTCAAATCAACTCTGAGCTCTGCTTACACCACACACAGCAGCTGACAATCTGCAACTCAAGACAGTAACCCGCAAGTGTGGAAGGAAGACAGAGGACCTGTACAACTAGATGAGGCTGGGGCCATTACCATTTGATAGTCAAAATCAGTATGAACAGAATCCAGTAGTTTTCATTTCAACATATGTTCAGTGTACATTTTAAAAAAATAGCCCTCGAAGCTGGATAAATCTAAAGAACTTATAGGGAGTAAACATAAATTGTGTAGACCCATTATGGAAATCAGAGTTTCTCAACCAACATTCAGGGTGCATACTCACTTGTCACGGGGAACTGCCCTGTGCAACGTGGGAGCCTGAGCAGCACCCTTGGCCTCTACCCACAAGGCGCCAGTAGCATCCTCCCCCTAGTTATGCCAACCAAAACATGTCTCCAGACATTGCCAAATGTCCCTTAGGAGGAAAAAAAGGTACGCCAAGTGGCACCTGGATAAAAATCATTGATGCAGAAAGAATACACAGTTGTTTTCAGATAAGTGAGGCATTATTGAGCTATTTTTCTATAGCAGAGAAGAAATACACATTGGTTGTTTTCTCATAGCATGGGGGTGTTAGTGTAGGTAGCTAAGTGTTAATAAAAGACAAGGGAGCAAAACTGGCTAAGCCTAATTAGCCTGGAAGGTACAGTTTCACACACTCCAGAGAACAGCAGTGTTGCCCCACCAAGGGGGTGATTAACATACCTCGGCCCCCTGTGGAGGTTTTCCAGTATCCCTGTGGTACAACCTGACCAACAGAGGGATCACTGGGGGAAGGAGTCGGGAAAATGCCTCTGCTGGGCACATGCCCAACAGAAGCCGGCACAGAGAGCGGTAGGAGCCAAGGTGGCAACCGTAAGGACAAGAAATCTAGCCTGGGAAAAGGATCAGATTAGTTAGGGGGAGGACTCAACACAAGCCCCTGATGGACTTGGAAAGGGCCTGGTCAGTTTGAAAGCCCAAGATAAAATAATCAAAGCTTAACAAAGCTTCTCTCAGTAACATGCATCTGCCTGTTTGTTCATGCACTCGAGTGTCCTCTCTTTGTAGCAGCCATGTGGACCTAGCAGCTGCCGGGGCCCAAGCATGGGCTCCAACTACATCTCCTAGTGCAAGCCTAGTGGCCATGTGGGCCCAAGCACAGGCCTGGATACAGCAGCACAGTGCTGGCTGGAATGCAGCCAGAGACAGAGACAAAGGTAGCCAGATGGGGACAGAGACTGAACTGAACTAGGCTTTGGCATGGACTGAACTGATGGCACAGAATTTCTGGCCCCTGGCCCTTCTTCTGGGCTTGAAGAAGACTAGGCTGGACATCTTCCACAGCTGGATGGAGCTGAACCACCTGCCAATGAGTGAGACACAGACTCTGGGCTCCTGGAGCCAGTCCTGTGCGTTTGGTCCAGAGGCGATAAGTTTTACAACTGCACCACGTCCTCACACGCGTGGGCACTGAAACGCTTTCCTCGTGACATTGCCAGAACCCCATTTCCACCAGCAACACCAGTGCTCCTTATATTTCTAATGAGAAGTAAAAATTATGAAAAAATAATACACAGTAATATTAACTCAATGAATAAACATTTTCTATTGTATCCTTGAGTAGGAATATTTCAACAGAAAGTTTCATTTTTTTACCTATTGTTTAGCCCTTCATGGTAATCAAAGGGAAGTATGATATAAAGATACTAACTAAACATCAGTGATAAAAAGTGTAAATAGAAATATAAGATAAATTCTCCATGGGAAAAAAAGATATGGAAAACAGAGGACAAAGCAGGGCAGGAAAAATTAGATTAGTTCTACTCTTTTATTCATTTATTTAATTAAGCATTGTATTTCTTACCACGGGCCAAAAAATTTCTAAAGTATTTGCAAATATTAAATCACATAATCCCTCTCAAACTCAATGAGCCTAGTGCTGTTAATATTGTGACTTTGCAGTTGTGGAAAAGAAAGCTCATAGAAATGAAGTTGGTGAAACAAATTCACACAGCTAGTCATCGACGGGGCCAGAGCATGAACCCAGCTGGTCTGGCTGTGGGGTCTGTGTTCTCGATGACCACACTTTGAACATGTGCACTCATTCAGAATGCCTGGTCAAGGAAAATGATTTCTGTGCTTAGGATACCAAATGTATGTGTTTTCCACACCAAACAATTCTCCATTTCTCTGTGGATGCTTACTGGGTGTCCTACAGCCTAATTCAGTTTGGACACTAACTACCTGGAGTTAGCACAGACCTCACAGGTGAAGGGCCTGGTCCCACAGGACTGCCCCCTTCAGATGCCAGTCACTAGTAGTGAGCCCCCAACTTAACAGCACTTCCGTCTGACTGGGCTACCGATTGGGGATTCCCATAGCCCCCTCCTCAGATTTGATAACTTACTATAATGGCTCACAAAACTCAGGGAAACAATTTCCTTTCTAGTACTGGTTCATTCTAAAGTATGTTAAGAATACAAAGGGATAGACAGAGAAGAGGCACATAAGGGAAGGTCCAGTGGGGTGACAAGCATAGGACCTGGGGGTGCTGCCCTCCTGACACACAGATGCATTCACCAACCCAGAAGCTCTCTCAATCCCTTCATTTGGGGGTTTTCTTTTTGAAGGTTCCATGTAGGCACGATTGATCACATCATCGGCCATTGGTTCAATCATCAGTCCCTCTTCCCTCTCTGGAGGTGACTGGGGGGTGGGGCTGAACGTTCCCACCCTCTGATTTCATGGTTGGTTTTTCTAGGAACCAGCCCCCACCTTGGGGCTGTCAGAAGCATCTGGCTGCCTGTCACCTCATTAACATCAACTCAGGTCTGGTTGAAAGGGGCTTATAAATAATGAGAGATGCTCCTATCACCCTGATCACTCAGGGAACTGCCAGGGTCTTAAGAGCTCTGTGCCAGGAACTGGAGTCTAAGACCAAGTATGTATTGTTATGTAATTATATCACACCTGAACACTATCTTCAGCTCCTGTACTTAGCCCTCTACTCCAAACACTGAGAAGTTCACCTGTGTTTCCTGCCTGTCCTAGACCAGGCTCTGGGATCCTAGAGGCCACGGGAGTTCAGGTCACAAGTCTTCCCTCGCATGTGGAGCATCAAGGCTTGGAGGCGTGGAGAAGTGGCTAAATACCTGATGACATTCTATTTGTTTCTTTGTTCGTAAGTCATTTATGTATTTGAAAGGAAAATTGCTGTTTAAAAGTTTACACCTGTTTTCAATATATTCAGCTGACATCTCAGTGGGCGTGTCAAAGATGAGGAAAGGTGCCCATCTGGGGAGACTGAATGGTCACACATCAGATCCTAAATGGCCAGAGTTGCAACAGGGATGCAGGCTGCCACAGATACTCTCAAAAAATCTATCCACCTGCAGGAGACAGCTCCTCAGCCTAGCAGTTGCTGCTTCCCATCAGAACCTGCAGAGGCAGGGCAGGCTGCGCCCATCACTGCAGGAAGGCGGAAGAGGGGGTAGGCAGCTGAGACCAGAGAGATCCACTGAGACAGCTACTGCTGGAAGCTGCCAGACTCCTACCTGACTCAGGTAACAGAGAGCACAAGGCATTATCTGTATTTGGATACTAGCAAATTTCACCTACCTGGTGTCAAGCCAGGAGCATCAGCACCAGCCCTCCACCAAGCACTTTGCTACACATGGGGAGCCAAAGATGACTCATAATGCTTCCACAGTTTACAGCCAAGAAAGCCACAAAGGAAGTGATAATTCAGTTTAAATGGAGTTCAATGAATTTGTAGAAAATCCTTGCCTCAAAGGTAATTTTCTGAGGCAATGTCTGCCCAATCCCTATGCTCACCTAAACAAGCACGTTTTTGTCTCAATTATTAATAATTAATTCTCTATTCATTTTACTGACATTCTCCAAATGGGAAAGAAAATTTATTTAATTGCAGCTCAATTCTCACTGTATTGTTGAAGCAAAGAGTGTTACATATTTTAAAAGTTAGGTTTTAGGTGTGAATGGTCAAGCTCAAGAAAGAATAGAATGAACATTAGAAAATGTTATATATACTTATTTTAGGTAAAAGTATAATATAGTAATTCTTAAGGAAACAAAGTTTCTATGTCACCTTGATGAATGAAAATATATAAAATGATCTTTTGGCACTCAATCTTGATTGTCAATAGTGGCAAAGGTGTCAAATTATAGAGGACAGAAAAATAGACTGGAACTAATGGTTACTTTGGACTAAGAATTTTTTAAAGATTTAATTTATTTATTTTTAGAGAGGGGAAGGGAGGGAGAAAGAAAGGGAGAGAAACACGAATGTGTGGTTGCCTCTCACATGCCCCTACTGGGGACCTGGCCTGCAACCCAGGTATGTGCCCTGACAGGGAAGGGAACTGGTGACCCTTTGATTTGCAGGCCGGTGCCCAGTCCACAGAGCTATACCAGCCAGGGCAATGGATCAAGAATTGTTAAAGCAGCTGAGGTCTCTTGTGTTTTACTTATCCATCCATTCATTCATACAGTCTTTCAACAAGTGGCTGTCCTATCATATACAAGGGACTGTATGTCAAATTCACTTTTTAGAAAATCTATACATGAACTTTAGTCCTAAATTAAATATGGCCTCATGCTATAAGTACTATTAACCCATAGAGTAACTGTTCTTTCAGTTATGTAAAATTATTACTTGTAGGTAATTCGGTTGCAAAAACTTAATACTTTAACTTAAGACCTAAAAACCAACCCCAATTTAACAAATGATTTGAACATAAAAATATATTATTTTGTTTTTCTGATAACCCTGAGTTAATAACATGTTAAATAAGTACATGACATTTACCAATGTTTCATTTTCATATGCCAAGTTTTATTTTGTTAAAGAAAATTATAAAACTTTGTTGACAGGCAAAAGGTCTAAATAAATGAAGCAATATACCATGCTCATGGATGGAAGTAGCCCATATTATTTTGGAATCCCAAATTACTCTATAAATTCAATGCTATTTTAATAAAAACTCCAGTTTGGCTGTATCTCTATAGGACATTTACAAGACTATTTTAAAATGTGATAGAAAAAAGCCAAGAATAATTAAGACAATTTTGACAAATTAAGATAAAATTAGCTTCCTGCTTCATGCTATACATAAAGAGAAGCCTGGAGGCTATGATGTAATATTTTAAAAAAATTTTACAGCTCTTAAAGAAAATATTGGAGCCCTGGATGGTGTGGCTCAGCGGATTGAGCACCAGCCTGTGAACTGAAAGGTCACTGGCTCAATTTCCAGTCAGGGCACATGCCTGGGTTGCAGGTTTGGTCCCCAGTCAGAGCACATGTGAGAGGCAACTGATTGGTGTATCTCTCACACATTCATGATTTCCTCCCCCTGTTTCTCCCTCCCTTTCCCCTCTCTAAAAGTAAATCACATTTTTTAAAATATTAGAAAATAGTTTTATGCCATTGGGTTAGGGTAGGATTTCTTAAGAAAGACCCCCAAAGCACAACACTATAAAGGATAAATTTCACAAAGCTTACTTTTTAAAGCCTAACATTTGACATTCAGAGCAGCAAGAGAGACAAAAATTCAGTGAACATTTTTGTTTTTACTCCTCAAAATACCCTTTTTTCTCTTCACTCTGTTTCATTAGTTTGCTAGAAGAATTCTACTGTATGTAAGGAGAGGCATGCTGAGCCTTTTAGGGCAGGTACCTGAGAATCCTGTCTGTTCCCAGTCACAGCGCGTTTTTACAGGGTGACATAAACAGCTCCTCCTGCCCACAGAGAGAAACAAGAGGAACCCACTTCCCTGCGTAATTTATTTTTTTGGCACGTGCTCTCAACAGTGACTACATCACTGCTCCCCAGTAGACACAGCATTAGTTTCTTTACATTTCTGTTGCACTTTGAACCATTAAGCAATTCAGTCAGTATTTTTCCCTGGGCAACAGACCATCGTGTGAGCATCAGAGTTCAGTTTATGTGAACATGTGAACATATAAACGACTCATTAAAAGGGCAATTCAAAAGCTGGCTTTAAACACTGCTGGGTGTCATACTGAATAAAGATAGGCATTTATGTAATTGGGGAACGAGACGTCTGTGTCGGTAGTGGTGCGGTGCGGTGCCAAGTGCCGGACTTGTCACCACAGCATCAACTGTGTGGTCTTTTGGAAAACAACATATTTGATTGTAAATCACTGAAACTTTGCAGTTCCTGCATTTCGTTCAGTCTGACTTTTCACTAGGTCCACTTGGCTGAGAGAGTGGTAAACAGTCTCTCAATACGAGAGTAGTAAACAGTACGCACATCAAAGTTTACATAAGGAGCGCAAGTGTTACGACTTCTACGCCAACGTGTCCTGACAGATCTCTGGAGTTCTGAGAACTTCAGGAAGATGCTTAGAGAAAAGTTGAAAAGGCAGTAGGATTAGTACAAGATTTATCCGAATAGGCACTGTGCTAGTTGCCCAGGGTGTGCTAATACTGCAATGCCTGTAGTGTTCCTGGGAAGTAAGGGTTTTTATTCCCATGTTAAAGATGGAGAAACTGAGCCTAGAAGATCAGTAACAAAATCTGGATTAAAAAACAAGGAGTTACAAGATTAGAATTCAAACCTGAATCTGCCTCACTCAAAAGCTTTTCGAATGCCCTCTCTCATTTGTTTAGAGTAAGTTGGTGTAGTGTGTCTTTAAAACCCATACATAAAGTTTCTAGAGTGTAACGAGGATTTCTTTTCTTACTTTTACTGAGTTCTATAGAGCCCTGGAAATTCAGCTCTCTCATTTAACAGCCAGTAATCAGATGATTATAAACCTTCAAGTTTATGACTCACATGTACTATAGGGGAGCCATTAGGGTCTAGATATAGCTTATTCATTTATTTGCTCCATAATTATTAAGAAGAGCCCACTATGTGCTGCACACAGTGCCAGGCTTTGGGAAACAGAGCTCCTAGTCTCATAAGATAATAATATATAATATTATTTACATAATAATACTACATAAACTTGAATTTGTATCTCACCTGGCATTGTAATCAATCATAGAATTATAAAATAACAATAATGGCAACGTTAGGAAGGAACAACTGGCCTAGATAGAAACTGGGTGACCAAAAGTAGCCTTCCTACATAAGAAGGCAAAGCTTGAAATCACAAAAGGGAAAGACTGAATGCTTTGTCTTCCTACGAGCTGCAAACACCCGGGTGAAGACCCACCACAGAATTACATGACCTCTGCAAAACCAGGAGGGATACTTATAATTTGTAGTAGAAAAATGACTACAAAATGTTAGAAAACAGGGCAAAGAACATAAAGAAATATTTTAAAAAGTAAACTTCAAATGCCAATAAACCCATGAAATGGTCTTATTGTGACAGCGGGTGAGAACACAGGAGTGATGTCAGTTTTGTGGCCTCAGGCTCCTGAGACCAACACGCAGAGAAACAGGTAACGTCCAACAGGGAGGGATGGTGAAGAAGCTCTGGACTGTGTCACTGCCTTCATTGGTGTTACTGCTGCCATTAAAAAAAAATACACCTTGGACAGTCCGCCTCACTGGCAAGGCATTTTTGTCATCTCTGAAGACCTTGACCCTGTTGTGTCCCCCACAGAATAAATTCCGAGAGGGGAAGAAATTGAGTGGTGGGTCCATCCTTCTTTTTGCTAATCATCACCCAGCACCACTACATGTTGCCTCCTGAAACTTACATCCAGACCAGATATGGAAAATGGGAGATACATAATGATACCTAAATATGTTCATAGATCAAAAGACCCTCATACCCTTTTCTGACCCATATCTGAATTGTGAACTTCATATATGTCAACATTGTTTAGATTATTGATTATAAGCTACCTTCACAGTGACATCTAATAAGTTTTTGTAAGTTACTTTTATGTTTTCTGTGTGATATAAACCTTGATACCAGCTATTTCACTGATATAATACAGCTCCTATGGTCTCAAACACTGTCAAGGTACCTTGAAGAACTTCTTTTCTGCTATGAAAAGCACAGTTCTCCTTATCACAGTCTGGGGGTCATGAAGTGTGAAGAACTTCTCACTATATTATGATCATTTCAGCCAGAAGGGGCAAAGCCTTCTGTCAATTTATCTACTACCCAAGTGTTCAAAGTTATAATTAATTAGGATGAAAGAATGTAGAGAAAATATATTTCCAAGATAAATCTAGTTATTCAGTAATTCAGCATGTCATAATTTTTCCATTTCTAGACCAACTGCCAAATTCATGTCTGCCTACAAATTTAGGAAGAGAAGTCACAGAAGGGGGATAAGAAAGTCTGGCAGTGTGCCAGAGAGAATATCTAACATTTCCATATTTGTTGTAATGTGTCAGAAGCTTCTACAACACTGTTAAACTCAGACTGTTGAAAAGGGGCGGGCCTCCTGAATACCTGTTGCATTTCACTGTCTCTTGAGTGACCTGGGTGAAGACAGAGCATAGGCAATCCTGCCCTCACTTGCCCAGAGCTCATCTTGAGTTCAAAGTCAGTTATAGAATCACAGCACTTTACATCTAGAAGGCCAGGCTCTAGTTATTCAACACCCAGCCTTCCCACATCATTTAACTTAAGCGTCATGTACTCGGGTGCTCAGGAGCAAGACCCTGGGAACTGGTTGAATCTCTTGCCTCACTCCTCACATTCAGTTTTTCCACAGGCCCTGTCATGAGGCCTCCCAAGCAAAAGCCACACACAACCACCTATCTCTCCCTTTGTTCCGAACAGCCTCTTTCAATCCACCAACACATCTTCCCTCAATTATTACAACATTAACTGGAATCATCACTTCCATTTCCCCCCAGGCAAGCCATTTAAAAATATTGTAAAAGCAAAAATTTGATCATGTCACCCCCATGCCTAAAAACCATGCAGTGGTGGCCTCTGTCAGTATCCGTGAACTTGGTTCCTCTCTTCTCTTTCCTCGTGATGGATTGGATACTTGAGGCTACTTACTGGTCTTTAAATAAGCCCAGCTTTTTCCCAATCTAGCAATTTTATGCTTTATTTTCCTCTGCTTAGGATATATTCTTCCTAAATATTGATGTGGCTAACTTACTTTCATCACTGAGGTCTCAGCTCGTACTTACGTCCTTTTAAAGAGGCCTTCTCTCATTACCCCAGTTAAGTAGTCCTCACCACTCCCTCATCCATCATTTGCTCTCTCATTACTGTTTCATCTTCTTCCGAGCATTCAGCACTGCTTAAGTCACCGTATTTGTTTGCTTATTTATTTAACTATTCATTGTGTGCCTCCCTCACACTAGAGTGAAACCACTCCCATGGCAGAGGCCTCTCCTGTTTGTTTTTTTTTTTAAAGATTTTATTTATTTATCTTTCTAGGGGAAGGAAAGGAGAGAAGGAGAGAAATATCAGTGTATTATTGCCTCTCGTGTGTCCCCTGATGGGAACTGGCCTGCAACCCAGGCATGTGCCCTGACTGGGAATCAAACTATGGTTGCTTGGTTCCCACGCCTGCACTCAATCCACTGAGCTACACGAGCCAGGGCTTGGTGGGGTTTTTTTTGTTTTTGTTTTTAGGCTACATTCCACGTCCACAACATGCCTGGGGTATACTAAGTGCTCAAGAAAGAAATATTGATGCAATAAATCATGCTCTTAATTTGACACAGGAGAAATCACAGACTCATGGAGCTTATAAAAATTGACTAAAGTTTTGCTTCTAATAAATAGACATAGGATGGAAATCCAGACCCTTCGACTCATATTCTAATGCCCCCATAGCCAATCAGGCTGCCTTTATTATGGCTTGACTCCTATTAGCATTCATATTTGTTGGAAAATTGAAGAGCTACAGAAGCTGTCCAAAAAGATGGGAAGGAAATGGAAAAAATGCTGCCTTAAGCCATATGTCCCTGAACTTTTGACCACTGAGTTTCAAGATTTTTAAAAAAGATTTCTTTTAAACTTTCATGAAAGGTCATTTAAAATCCTTGATAGGAGGGCGAGTGTAAGAGATGATGGGTGACGTCATTCTTCACATTCGTATATGCTAAAAACAGAAATTCAAAAGAAATGGAAGGTAGAGATTCTAGAGCTAAGCACAATGCTGTGCTGAAGAGACTCCTGGTGTTCCGGGCGCTCTCTCCAGCCACAGGGAAGAGCCCTACTCTGGTTGCTCTGCGGTTACAAGGAGGAGTCCCATTCAAGCCTACTCGTGGCCTAAGCAAGAAGTTACTCATTCTCTCTCTTTTTTTTGTATTTTATCGATTATGCCATTACAGTTGTCCCATTCCTCTCCCTTCATTCCCCTCCACCCTGCACACCCCCTCCCACCCACATTCCTCCTCCTTAATTCATGTCCATGTGTCATAAGTTCTTTAGCTTCTACATTTTCACACTACTCTTCCCTTCCCCCTATTTTCTCCCCACTGTCTATGCTACTTATTCTCTGTACCTTCTCCCCACTTCTCCTCTTCCCACTCCCCTGTTGCTAACCCTCCATGTAATCTTCATTTCTATGGTTTTGCTCCTGATCTAGCTGTCCTCTTAGTTTGCTTTTCTTTTAGGTGTGGTTGTTAATAACTGTGTTTGCTGCCCTTTCACTGTTCGTCTTTTTTATCTTCATTTTCTTAGATAAGTCTCTTTAATATTTCATATATTAAGGGCTTAGTGATGATGAACTTATTCACTTGACCTTATCTGAGAAGCACTTTATCTGCCCTTCCATTCTAAATGAAAGTTTTGCTGGATAGAGCAATCTTGGATGTTGGAACCTACATCCAAGAGGTGACTCATTCTAACAGCACGTTACTTAGAATAAGAATGCCCATAGTAGACAAGGTGGTAAAGATTACATGGCTTTTTATAAAACTCACCAATAGGATGTAATCAACATCTATTATGATTTTCCACCCAGTACCCCTCTTTCAATAGGAGAACTGCCTGTTCTTTATCCCATATGACTCAGGTAGGGTTGTCAATCACAATGCTTTTTATACCCTCTGGCAAAAAAAGGCATGGCCTTTGACCCAAAGTTACTCCATTATACTTTCTCAACTTTCAGTCATAGGTTATGAGCCTCATGGGTAGGCATTTGACCAAATAGGTCCAAATAGATGACTCTGGGGACTTTGGAAAATTCCAGAGGAGGGAGCTTCTCTACAGCTTTCCCCAAATCAATAAACTTATGAGACTGGAGCCTCTTTAAGCCATCATGGAGAATGAAAAGAAGAATATAGAGCAGAGCTCAATGGTACAGGTCTGAACTTCTCACCCCAATGTCCCAGCCATCTTGGACTTACCAACAGAGTAAACAGAAAATATCCTTTCTCCCTCTTGATGCTTTGGTGTCTGTGGCTTGGAATCAGAACATTCTGACCACACATGCAGTTTTCTAGACAGGATGACATTGTATGTTAAATAAGGGAATGTTTGGGAACATTAAAATGTTTATTATCTCAGTGAAACTATCTAGTATGATGTATAGTCATGCAACAAGTCTTCAGTCCTTAGCGCTTGTTTACAGGTGGTTCTATTCAATTCAATTTATTGGCTGTTTGACTTGGGTATTTATTTATTCATTGAAAACTCCCAGGCTGAAATGAACTCAGATACATTAGTAATATCTGTGCAATCACTATATTTACAAGGATTATATATTAAATTTACTGACCACTAGGAAAAAAGGTAAAAAAAAAAAATCATGCTCTCTCTGTATGGTTCCTACCCTAAATATTCTCTTCAAGAATATATTTTCATGGTTGCATGACTCAGAAAAGGTGATCTTCAATTTAATTCTAATGGATACAGCTCAATTCCATCAGGAAAGGTAATTGTAAATCCTGACGATAAATCTCCCGGAGGAGTTTACTTATTCAACACTTTCAGGCAACCAGTGTTCTGCCCTCAATTTTATTTTTATTGTTTTTGAGTGATTAATATACAGACATTGACTAATTTCTTCTCCAGAGTTGGAGTGCAGTGTTATTGAAGGGTTTAGAATTGGAACTTGAAGATATATTATCATAACTATAGAGCTTAAAACATTAAGCCAATGGGGCAAAGAAAAAATAGGTAAGTAAATCTAAAGTTCAACTTCAAAAATAAGAATTATGTATGACCATTTTGACAATAGATGACAAATCCTCATTGGTAGTGGTGCCCGGGCATTTATAAGAGTTTCATCCAACTGGAAAAGTAGAGGAGATAGAAACTAAAACCACCTCTGTTAGGAGCTCTCAATTTTCCAAACAAATTGGGTGTAAGGCAAATGATGAGACCAGCGTTCCTTCTAATAAAAGACTGATTTTAAATGGATCTTCTGGTACAATTCCAAAGACAAAGTGTGTACCATTGAGACATAGGGAGATCTCAGAGCATTGGGCTCTAAAAGTATTCTTGAGCTCTTTGGCCATAAGCCAGAGAAGGTAATCAAGATTACACTAGGGATTTTCCCAAAGTGAAGATACCATTAGAAACTGAGATGACCAGTGTCTCTCTGGAGTAGCTCATTAGGATTTTATATGATGGGTGCAGGGGATACAGTTTTTCATCAAAAGGGATGGGCGGTCAAGAAAATACACCGTAGAAAGGGAGAACAATGTAATTAATAATTATATTAAGAATCCATCACAATTGTCTCACCTGTGCCCCTTTATCCCAGGAGAGAGGCCATTGCAGCAGGAAGGCAAGGACACACTATTTAAAACAGGTACTGGAAAGAATACTCTGCCACCATAATACATTCCACCCAGTGCATTTTTCCCCCCAAATCCTCAGTTTGGATCAAACAGAATGCCTTCAAGAAATAAGTTTATCTCATGTTTGTAACATCAGATCATAGTCGACAATCAGAATTCAAATTCCTAGTACTCTACAACTAACACTCATATTATTTCTGGGTCTCATTTTTATTTCATCTGTGCAATAAGAGAGTGATGAAATGACCCTGGCCAGTGTGGCTCAGTGGATTGAGTAGGCTGTGAACCAAAGTGTCACTGGTTTGATTAGCAGTCAGAGCACATGCCTGGGCTACCAGTCAGTTCTCCAGTGGGGGCCACGTGACAAGCAACCACACATTGATGTTTCTCTCCCTCTCTATGAAATAACTAAAATAAAATCTTTTAAAAAAGTGATGAAATGATTGTTATCAAATTTATTGGCGTGATATTAATAAAACCATATAAATTTCAGGTTACAACTCTATAACACATTGCCTGCATAGTGCACTGTATGTTCACCACCCAAAGTCAAGTCTCTTGCTGCCACCATTTGTCCCCACTTTGCCCCCTTCCACCTCCCCCACCGCCATGTTTCTGGTAATCACCATACTGTTATCTGTATCTATATGTTTCTTCTTAATATCCTTTGTGTTATAGAAGTGATCTGATTCTGTCATCCATGCAGGCTCTGTAGGACCATTTAATAAGTAGAACATGGACATATTTTGTTCTACAACTTAATTTAAACATACAAACAAGCAAGCAAGCAAGAAAAATCTAACAGAAAATGCAAGGGTTTAAACTAAAGGAACTTATTTGTCTTTTTCTCTCATTTTTTAACTTTAGACTGGCAGCTGGGGACAGGAATTCTTCTCCCTCTCTGCATCCTTCAGTGTTTCAGGTTTTTTCTTAGTCCATTGAGGACTGAAAATTATGTAATATTCTAAAATCCTGACTTGTCAAAATTCCTAAATTGGAAGATGGCTTTTATTTGCATGTAACAACTTGATATTGGCTTAAATATATTGTACATGTTTATTTGCATATAGTGATTTTAAATGAAGTGTTAGCATTGGGTGAATTTGCTTTCCTCATCGTTTCATTATTGCATATATATCAGATAACTCACCCAGTTTGCCTACACACTATATTCATTTATCTAAGTATTTATAAATACACTAAAAAATTCTGCCACTTTTGAGGATAAAAGTTGCATGAGGTATAAAATATTCTCATGACTTAAACACATTTGTTTTATTAATTAAAAAAAGAAAGAACCAAGTAGCTATATGGTGGAAATGATGGATAAGACCTTAACCAGATGGTCAAAATTAACATCACCAATAATGAAAAATACTGATTTTATTTTCTTCTCAAAGAGAGAAAAGCACCTCACTCCTGTAGTGTTCCTGCCCAGAATGGCTATCGGAAATCTCATCATGTGGAAACATCCCACCCATTCCAATGAGTGGTCTGCATGCTTCCAACATTTCAAAGTCATGAACAGCAAAGGAGAGCTGAAGAACTGTTGCAGATGACAGGAAAATAAATAGACATAACAACTAGATGGAATGTGTGATCCTGAATTATACCCTGGACACCCATAAAAATAGCCCAAAGGGACATTTAAGGGGCAATTGGTGAAATTTGATTATAGACAGAGGATGAAATAGTAGTACTGCATCGATATTAAATGTCCCAACACACACACAAGTTATTTGATAGAACATGTTCGTATTTAGGAAATACACAGATAAAAGGACACTGTGTTTGCAATTGACTTGCCTCTAAGCAGTCACCTGATGAACAAAAAAATGTGCGTGCTGTGTTAGATGTCTATGTGTTTGCAGAGAGAGGGAGAAAGTCAATAAATGAATATAAGGCTAATGGGACAAAAAGTCAGCAATTAGTAATTCTGGCTACATTAGTTCCTTGCATCATTTTCACAACTTTTTCTTTTTTCTAGAGGAAGTTAGCAAAGCATTGTTGGTCACCATGATACCCTTCAAGGAATGAAATACTCCTTCTCTACAAAAAAAAAAAACAAAAACAAATGAAAATCACCAGAAGAAAGGAAAGGGCATACCCTTACCCAGTACCACTCACAAACTGGGAAAGGATACCACACTTCTGAGTACAAAATCAGCTCAAGGCTCTCTCAGCAAAGTAACTTAAGTGGGGAGAAATAAATATTTTAGGAACAAGATAAACACGTAGGCTCCTTATCAAAAACTACAAGTCTCCATAGTGAGCCAAGAAATGATTTGAATCCAAGTGCCCCTCTTGTCGATGTGCTGTGGCACTGTCCCAACTCTAGAACCACGCAATCCTGGGTATAAAAGTAAGTGTCCAGTAAACTGCAGGCCCATTCAGCTGAACTCTAAAAAGAGAGAGTGAGTGATTGAATGCGAGCTGGTCATAGTTAGAAGTAGAGGAGTAACCAGACTTCAAGCAAGACCACACTCGCCCACTCCTGGTGTGTTTGACCAAACAGCCTTGAGAGCTATGCCATCATCACTACAGTGTCTCTGTCAGAACAAACAGGTGTAAGTTCATTTCATTCATTAGATTCCACAGACGAGTGAGATCATACGGTACTTGTCTTTCTCTGTCTGGCTTACATTTCATTTAACACAGTGTTCTCCAAGTCCATCCATGCCGTCCCAAAGGGTACTAATTCCTTCTTTTGTATGGCTGAGTAGTATTCCACCGTGTAAATGCCCCACATGTGTTTTATCCACTCACCTACTGATGGGCACTTGGGCTGCTTCCAAATATTGGCTATTGTAACTAACACTGCAGGGAACACAGGTGTGCATATATTCTGTTGAACTGGTGTTTCAGGTTTCTTTGAATAAATTCCCAGGAGTGGAATTGTTGGATCATAGAGACAAACTCATAGATAGAGAGCAGGCTGATAGGTGTCAGAGGTCAGAGTGTGGGAGGGTGGAGAGATTGAGAAAAAAAAACTTATGCACACAGACAACAGTGTGGTGATTGCTGGAGGGAGAGGGAGTAGGGGGAGGCAGAAGAGCAAATAGGAGGGGTAAGTGGTGGTGGAAGGAGACTTGACTGGGGTAGTGAACACACAATAGATTGTACAGGTGATGTGTTGTGGAATTGTATACCTGAAACCTGTACAATTCTGTTCACCAGTGTCACCCCAACAAATTCAATAAAGAGAAAGAAAGAATGAACAGATGTAGCACTTTGGAATTAAATAGCAATTAAAATGCTTGTTCTCTCCCCCTTAGCCTTTAGTAATATACTTAACTTCATAGATATCAGATTGTTTTCCTGTTAAATGTGGGTAATGATCTCTAACTTGGAGAACTGCAATAGTACTTCCTGATGTATATAGGCCATGTGCAAGCACTGTGCTATTGATGTGCACAGACAATCTCATCTGATACTGTTGACTATTGTTAGATGTAGAATACATGGTACCTGGTAGGTTATCAATAAATGCTATTATCACTTGTAATATTATAATAAGTTTAATTGAGAGCAGCCTCCTAATTTTTATTTTTAAGTTGTGGAAGCCAGAAAACCCCCCAGCAGCTAAGAAGGTAACACTACACAGATTGACATCCTTCCAGTGCACTAATTTAGCATCTAAATACTGATGCTAACATACAAGATCGTGTCTGTGATTAAATAAAAGGTACAATAGACAGTAATTATTTTAAATGCCTTGTGATGTTTTCTAAGCTCTTTAAATGTACCTAACCACAGCACACTAACTTTAAATGATCAACTCTTACAGAGTAATTTGGGTATAGTTTTAACTCATTTAATATCACTTACATAGCTAAGGGCTTCCATGTCAGCTAAGCATACAGATTTTTATAGAGCTATTTTGTAGATACTTTGGAGTTTTCTTTTTAATACCTGTGTATAATTATAATTAGCTCAGAAGAACCACTAACACTTTAGAATAATTGTGCATAAATTAATTGCTAAAGGGCACAATTAACTTTTTATTAACATTTGCAATAATAAACATTCAGCTTGGTTGCTAATATTTCAAAAATTATATTTCATATTTTAATTGCTCCTATATTGAGTTTTATTACCTAATGTCCTTGAATATTTGCCTTGGGGACCAAGGCAAACTCTCTAACATGCTTAATCCAAAAGAAAACCTGCATTCAATTAAACGATGTGAGTCAAAGAAGCCGCTGGCCCAAATCTCTGACCTCTGTCACAGGCAAGAAAGAGACGCTTCACAGGACACCTCTCTGTGGGAAGACAGCATATGACAAAACCAATGTTTTCAAAAAGTAGCATAATTTACCTCTTTTAGGAGACTGATTTTTTTAGACTATAGAAATTAAGCATCACCCTCACAATTCACTGTGTTCAATCCCAAATTAGGATTCCCCAAGGATATGGTCCTGCTCATTCTCGGGGCTTGCAGTGTAAGCCATTCATGGCTTTGGGTAACCACCCCTCCCAATAAAAAAATTACACCTAATTCCCCAAAGGAGAATCCTGTAATCACTTTGCCCTGGTGTTGCAAGTGTGGCTCCAAACTACGGAGAGCTGAGCACGAGAGGAGTGATGCTGTCTCGGTGCTTAGTAGCAGACTTTTGTGTAACCCTGAGGTTTTCAGTTAAACCCCTTCACCTCACCTTCACTTGCACCTGGTGCTTCTGAATCTAAAGCCTCTCTTTAATGATGCTATTAAATATTTATATACAAATCCACTTAATCAGGAGGCATTTCTACAACTGGCTGATTTAATGATTGACTACATTTTTGATTTTTGGAACTACTCTCCCAGTGGCTTCTATTTTAAGGTCTCTTTAGCTGGCTTACTCCTGGGATGATGAGTGGAACAGCCTTTAAATGTGAAAGCTCCAGGAGCTGTTCTCAGAGCTCAGACAGAAGCATCCACGGTGCACCCTCTCCACACTCCACCTGGACATACAGCAGGCCTCAGGGAGAAGACTGCTCTGAGAGGGAGGATGGGAGAGAGAAGCTGGGTGAGCCGGGGACCACAGGCCAGGCCTCGGAAAGGCCCGCGGAGCCCAGTAGAAACGTGGAGTAGCATTCGCCACCTGTAGCATCCAGGGGGCGCCATGAAGGCACTAAATGGCATCTTAGGCAAGTCTGCTGGTTTCATTTTACATTTCTTTTTTAAGTTTAAAAAGTATATATTTATGAATATATTTCTAAAACTATGTGCATATTTTGACTTTATTTTGTGTTAGGAAATAGCTTATGATTATTTGAAGGCAGAAGAAACAGTCTTTCAGGAGAGAGATTGGGATTGGAGAGAGATAAGGAAATGATGCCTTTTCATATTTTACTAACTATTTTGTTTTGGTTTTGTCTTATTTTGCGTTATTTTATTCTTTTTTTAATTTTTTTAAAGATTTTATTTATTTATTTATCTTTAGAGGGGAAGGAGAGAGGGAGAGAAACATCAATGTATGGTTGCCTTTTGTGTGTCCCCTGCTGGTAGTTAACCTGCAAGGAACCAGCCTGCAACCCAGGTATGTGCCCTGACTGGGAATCGAACCGCGTTTGTCTGGTTCGCAGGCCCGCGCTCAGTCCACTGAGCTACGCCAGCCAGGGCTTATTCTTTTTTTTAAAAGATTTTATTTATTTATCTTTAGAGGGGAAGGGAAGGAGAGAAGGAGAGAAATATCAATGTATGGTTGCCTCTTGTGAGTCCCCTGCCAGGAACTGGCCCGCAACCCAGGCATGTGCCCTGACTGGGAATCGAACCGCGATCATCTGGTTTGCAGGCCCACGCTCAATCCACTGAGCTACACCGGGCAGGGCTACATTATTTTATTCTTCATAACCATTTTTGTCTGAGAGAAATAAAATAAAAGACACACATGGAAATCACTACATGATTTTAAATTTGTAATAATCACACTTAAAAAAGAAACAGGTAAAGTTTACCTTAATAATACGTATTATTTAACACACTATATCTAAGTAGCATCTTGACATGCAATCAACACAGAAGCATTCCTGCAATGTCGTACATGATTTTTCATACAACATATAAAAAATCCATTGTGTGTTATACACTCACAGTATATTTCAGCCACGTTTCAGTCATGTCCTGTGTCTGGCATCTACCAGATTGAGCAATGCAGATTCCCACAATTTAACTTATTACACTGAATATGTATTTTTATTAAAATGTTAATAAGAAACCATACTGAAAAGAGCTGTGTCCAGGTAAAATAGATACATTTTTAACTACCCGATTTCTTTACTTTGATAAAAATATCAAAGTAAAGATCATTTTCTTATTATCTCATTAAGTCAATCAACACAGATCACTTTCTCTTCCAGATCTAAACTACTCTAATGCCTCGTAACAGTACCACTTTCAAATCTCTTTCAACTTAAGTGCCAGATCCCAGGAACATGTACCATACTTGTTAATATTGATAAATACTGAAGAAATAAATCACGGTGACTGTGCTTCGGAAATAGCATGGAATAGTAAGAATGCTCCTGTTTCAGGGAGACAGGAGGCAAGCTGCAGTGTTACTAGCAAGAGCAATGCTAGGTCGCTGGGGGAGAGAAACCTGCTGCCCTGCCTGAGAAAGACTAGTTAACATGAGTGAGCCCCAGATCAGAACAGGCAAAAAAGTTGACATGACCGAATGATGATCACTGGTTTCTCAGTCGCTGGAGAGACACTTAATCTCACTATCAATAAGACAGAAACTCCTTGATGCTCTGCTCTGAATATCAAACAAAAGCAAATGTTACTTTTATTTGTTTTCACTTCCTGGGACGTTAACCACCAGCAGCAAGAGTCACTAAAACTCGGGAATGTTCCTGTTAGACTCCTTTCCCAGGAGCTTGAAGCAGTGTGGTCCTGCTGGGTTGTCATGAAGAGCCACCACCTCCTTCCTAAGAAATAACCCTCCCCTGACACCAGTGCAAGGCAGGGGAAGAGCAAAGTGGAGATGCATTCTCAGGTCACCTGCAAGAAGCCCCTTGACTTTATTGCTGTTTCAAACTCAAACCCCTGCAGTTACCCAGAGCACCCTATGAGAAGGGGGTGTTTCAATCCTCCTACATCCCCTCCATTCTAACGGTGTTAAGGCTGTGGCACCATCTTGCCATCAAAGCCCATCTGCCTCAAAGCACAGTGGTGAGGGACCCCTTCTACAATCACTATATGCACTCACACACCACAGGAAAGGTTCAGTGCACACCTACATGTCTGCTTATACCACAGTGAGATCACACAGATGCACACCACAGACACAAATACACCCACATGCATATATACAAGTATTCATGGGCATTAAATATTGAGTTTGAATTATACTGAATACTAAGTTAAACAAAGTCACTTTTATTCATGAATGTAAGATTAGAGCTTGTTCATTATGTAAAACAATCAATATTTTTCATAGGTTTTTCATTTTGCTGCCCTGCTATTCTGTTTTTTCTATTTTTTAAGTATAATAGTTGGGAAGAAGCAAAAATTTCATTTTTCAAAAAAGCCTTCACTTAAGATTGAGTGTTTACTTAAAGTAACTGCCTTCTTGTCATATTATGATATATATGACATCATGTATCTATAAAACACCATCACCTATAACTATACACCATATACATAAAGAGAATAAAACAACTCTTCTAGTTAACTTTGAATGCTGACAAGCTAGATCCATTTCTTTTTCTTCATCTTTTTTTAAGTAAAAGAAAAAACACATTGCTCTTAACTTGCACATCAAAATTCTTTCTTTCCAGTCACTTTAGCAGCATCAGTGCTGTTACTATGCAAGAAATCTTTGATCTTCCTGAAAAGGTACCTTATTTGAGAGCACGCCAAGGCTCACAACGAGAGTACAACACAGACCCCCTAAGAGCACCATATGAGTGACGTGACATTTTTAGGTGCTGGGTTTTCAAACGTGATCTGCATCAACTCTGGAGGATTCTAGACAGTGTGATTTGTTGTTTTCATCAATATTTCTCTTTGGATCCTCAAAGGACAACTGTGGCATGTGCTGTTCTCTTTCTGACTGAAGGACATAGAAAGCCTTTGCCAAAGGAATAGTTGCACATTGTGTACTGTTTTGCTTCCTCTACAGACCCCACCGATGGATATTTTCCTGCTTAGTTCTGTGTTCTGCTTATATATTGGCCAAAATTTTGTCTGCAACGAGATGGGAATGCGTGTATGTATTATAAGGTGGACACAAGATGTTGGATTTTCTGTTTGGACGATAGCTTGCTTGACTTTGCAGGATAAAGTTTGTCTAGAAATTTCTCTCTTTTTACCCAAAACATATGCCAGATGATATTTTATATCCACGGATACTATTGGTACTTAGGTGGTATACTAGTCATGGAGAAGCCCCACTCCACAGATCTGGAATGTGTCTGTGAGTCCAAACACATTCCAGATCTATGGAGTGCGGCTTTTCATGTTCCGTTTCCAGGACTTAAAAGATATCAGTGTTAATCTACTTTTATGCAAACAAAATAACTTTCCTTTTACATATGAAAATGCAAAACAAAATTCAGTATGGTTGTCTTACTGGAAGTTAAAGACTGGTATACCCATGCTGGAGGTAGAAGATAAAGGAGTCGAGCAAAGAAAGCTCAGTGAGCTCGTTCTCATAAATAATATTCACAATCTGACTTCTGTGAGGTCTGGGAGGGATTGCAGGAGCCCCTGCACAGTACTGGATGACTGTAAATGGCAGGTGGGTCCAAACTAACTCAGTCAGACCCAATATTACTAATTCTTACCCAAAGACATTAAGATATTGAGAACAGTAATAATTAAATAGACATTGCCCTCTCATTAATGTCCCTCTATATTTGTACACTAAGTTAAAAATATACATAATATAAATATATGTATATTAATTTGGCTAATTGGGTGATATAAGAGGAGTCAAGCAGAGAACAATAATGTAAATTCTGGAAACAAAAGCTGCAATACTGTTCTTCAGTTCCCTAAAGCTATGATTATACAGAGGCATAGATGAAGAAACATGAAATATATACATATATAGGTAACAAATAGATGTAGCTATGTGAAATATATATATTCAATATACACATATTTGAATTCTGCAATGTATTTTCCATTCATTCTACACATAATGGCCATAACCTAAAAACCACTGTAATTGATTCTCTGGTAGAGAGAGAGAAAGAAAACAACATTGACCAGAGCACCCGTGATATTCAAAATGTGTTGCTAGAGTTTCCCTGTGTGATTTCATTAAATTCTCAAAAGTTCCTATGAGCAAAATGGTTGACTAAGAAGTTGGCAAACTCTTTCTCCAGAAAAACAACAACTTACCTGATGAGAGTTAATGTTTAAAATTATTTAAATCTCTGAAAATTGTCCCAAGGGCCTGCAGTAAAGAAACAGTCTTTCAACAAGGGCAAAGCCTATTGGCGCAGTGGGCTTAACACAAATTCTGACCCAATACCGACAGAACAACAGGCAATGTTGGCATAGAGGGGCCTGCCCAGAAGCAGGTTTCAGAATTCAAAGGCACGTGTTTGTGGCAGTCTGCAAGGCTGTGTGACCAAGCTAGCATCCTCTCAGGAGCAATCAGACAGGGACCATCTCAGTTAATAGGCCCTAGTTGAAGATAGGGATAAAAATCCTAATCCTGTCACCTTTTCACCCAGCCCCATCCCCCTCTCCCCTCTGACAACCATCACTCTGATCTCCGCATCTATGAGTCTAAAAACAGCATTTTAATCAGGAAACATATGAAAACATTTCCATTACATGTTACTATATATTATATGCACATGCATACACATATGTATAAATATATACACATGCACACATACACACCGAAGTTATGAAGAAAAATTCTAGGACTTCCGCCAAGATGGAAGCATAGGTGGAAACACTATACCTTCTCCCACAACCAAGTTTGAATACAACAAATGTTTGGTAAACAAAAACACAGCCAAAGAACAGAAAATTGAACTATACAGAAGTCCTATAACAACGAACTGTTCAACCAGACCAGTAAGAGGGGCAGAGCCAGCAGCAGAGCAGAGTCAGGCAGGAAGGATCCCCCAACCCAGGTTCGAAGGCAGCCGGGGTAGCAGTGCGGATCCAGTGAGGGTGTGGGGGTGGCAGATTGACCACAGTCACACATTTGCGCACAGATAAACCAACAGAGGAGTGAGCAGTGAGCAGTGGGATGGACTGTGCAAGCCCCAGTAGTGTGAAGCAGCAGAGGGGACTGCCATTGCCCCTCTTGGACCCTGCCCCCACATATAGCGTCACAACCCAGTGACTGAGTGGCCCAGCCCTGGTGAACACCTAGAGCTCCACTCCCCACATGTAACAGGCATGAACAGTCCAAAATATGGCTCAAGAAGAATTCAAAGCTTCAGAGCCAATAACTCTAAGTGACAAAGAAATAGCGAACCTCTCAGATGCACAGTTCAAAATACTGGTGATCAGGATGCTCACAGAACTGGTTGCTTTTATTTTTATTTTTATTTTTTAATATTTTTTTATTTAGTTCTTGTTCAAGTACAGCTTTCTGTCTTATATTCCCAACCCTGCCCACCCCCCGCCCCATGCTCCCAGCTTCCCTCCCATTTCCACCCCCCACCATTAGTTATTGTCCATGTGGCCTTTATACTTGTTCATGTGAGTCCATCCCCTTTTCCCCTATGATTCTCTCCCCTCTCCCCTCTGGACCCTGTCAGCCTGTTCCATATTTGAGTGTCATTGGTCATATTCTGCTTGCTTGTTTGTTTTGTTTAGATCCCTGTTAACGGTGATATCATATGGTATTTGTCTTTCACCGCCTGGCTTATTTCACTCAGCATAATGCTTTCCAGTTCCATCCATGATGTTGCAAAGGGTAGTAGTTCCTTCTTCCTTTCTGCAGCATAGAATTCCATTGTGTAAATGTACCATAGTTTTTTGATCCAGTCATTTACCGATGGGCATCTAGGTTGCTTCCAACTCTTGGCTATTGTAAATTGTGTTGCTATGAACATCGGGGTGCATAGGTTCTTTTGGATTGGTGTTTCAGGGTTCCTAGGATATACACCTAAGAGTGGAATTGCTGAGTCAAGAGGCACGTTCATTTTTAGTTTTCTTAGAAAATTCCATACTGTTTTCCATAGTGGTTGTACCAGTCCGCAATCCCACCAACAGTGAACTAGGGTCCCCTTTTCCCCACAACCTCTCCAGCACTTGTTGTTCGTTTCTTTGTTTATGATGGCCATTCTGACTGGTGTTAAGTGGTATCTCATTGTGGTTTTAATTTGCATCTCTCTGATAGCTAGCAATATCGAGCATCTTTTCATGTGTCTCTGGATCCTCTGTATGTCCTCCTTGAGAAATGTCTGTTCAAGTCTTTTGCCCATTTTTTAATTGGGTTGCTTGTCTTCTTTGAGTGGAGGTGAGTGAGTTCTTTGTATATTTTGGAGATTAAACCTTTGTCTGAGATATCATTGGCAAATATGTTTTCTCAAGCTGTTGCTTCTCTTTTTATCTTGATACTGTTTTCATTAGCCATTCAGAAGCTTTTAATTTTGATGAGATCCCATTTGTTTATTCTTTCCTTTATATCCCTTGCTCTAGGGGACATATCAGTAAAAATCTTGCTGCATGGAATATCTGAGATTTTCTTGCCAATGCTCTCCTCTAGGGCTTTAATGGTTTCATGGCTTATATTTAAGTCTTTTATCCACCTTAAATTTATTTTGGTGTATGGTGTAAGTTGGTGCTCAAGTTTCATTTTTTTTGCAAGTAGCTGTCCAGTTCTCTCAACATCATTTGTTGAAAAGGCTGTCTTTACTCCATTTTATGTTACTGTCCCCTTTGTCAAATATTAATTGACTGTAGAGAGTTGGGTTTATTTCTGGGCTCTCTGTTCTATTCCATTGGTCTATGTGCCTGTTTTTGTGCCAGTACCAGGCTGTTTTGATTACAGCGGCCTTGTAATACAGTTTGATATCAGGTATTGTGATCCCTCCTACTTTGTTCTTCTTTCTCAAAATTGCAGCTGCTATTCGGGGTCTTTTATGGTTCCATATAAATTTTTGAACTGTTTGTTCTATGTCTGTGAAATATGCCATTGGTACTTTAATAGGTATTGCATTGAATCTATAAATTGTTTTGGGTAGTATGGGCATTTTGATGATGTTAATTCTTCCAATTCATGAACACAGTGTATGTTTCCATTTATTTGTGTCTTCCTTGATTTCTTTCTACAGTGTTGTGTAGTTTTCTGCATACAGGTTTTTTACCTCCTTGGTTAGGTTTATTCCCAGATATTTTATTTTTGTTTTTGCTATATTGAATGGGATTTTTTTCTTGATTTCTGATTCTGCTGCTTCATTGTTGGTATACAAAAATGCCTTTGATTTCTGGATATTGACTTTGTATCCCACTGTTTTGCCAAATTCATTTATTAGTTCAAGCAGTTTTTTGGTAGAGGTTATAGGGTTTTCCATGTACACTATCATGTCATCTGCAAACAATGACAGTTTTGTTTCCTTCTTTCCGATTTGGATGCCTTTTATTTCCTTTTCTTGTCTGATCGCTGTGGCTAGACCTTCTAATACTATATTGAATAGAAGTGGTGAAAGTGGGCAACCTTGTCTTGTTCCTGATCTTAGTGGAAAAGATTTTAGTTTTTTCCCATTGAGTGTGATGTTGGCTGTAGGTCTTTCATGTTGAGGAATGCTCCCTCCATTCCCATTTTTCTGAGCGCCTTTATTATAAATGGGCGTTGTACCTTATCAAAAGCTTTTTCCGCATCTATTGATATGACCATGTGGTTTTTTTTAAAGATTTTATTTATTTATTTATTTATTTATTTATTTATCTTTAGAGGGGAAGGAGAGAGGGAGAGAAACATCAATGTATGGTTGCCTTCCATGTGTCCCCTGCTGGGAACTGGCCTGCAACCCAGGCATGTGCCCTGACTGGAAATGGAACCTTGATCCTCTGGTTTGCAGCCCCGCGCTCAATCCACTGAGCTACCCCAGCCAGGGCCATGTGGTTTTTTTCTTTGCTTTTGTTTATGTGGTGTATTACATTTATTGATTTGCGTATATTGAAGCATCCTTGCATCCCTGGGATGAATCCCACTTGGTCGTGGTGTCTTTTTGATGTATTGCTGGATGTGATTTGCTAATATTTTATTGAGGATTTTAGCCTCTATGTTCATCAGCGATATTGGCCTAAAGTTTTCTTTCTTTGTTGTGTCTCTATCTGGCTTTGGAATTAGGGTGATGCTGGCTTCATAAAAAGAGTTGGGGAGTTTTCCCTCCTTTTGGATTTTTTGGAATAGTCTGTGAAGATTAGGGGTTAGCTCTTCCTTAAAAGCTTTGTAGAATTCACCTGTGAAACCATCTGGTCCAGGGCTTTTGTGTGATGGGAGTTTTTTTGATTACTGCTTCAATTTCATTTGCTGTCATTGGCCTGTTCAGGTTTTCTGCTTCTTTTTCATTGAGTTTTGGAAGATTATATTTTTCTAGAAATTTGTCCACTTCACCTAGGTTTTCAAATTTCTTGGCATACAGTTCCGCATAGTAATTTCTTACAATCCTTTCTATTTCTGCGGTATCAGTTGTAATCTCTCCTCTTTCATTTCTGATTGTGTTTATTTGGGTCCTCTCTCTTCTTTTCTTGATGAGCCTACTTAAAGGTTTGTCTATTTTGTTTATCTTTTCAAAAAAACAACTCCTAAATTCATTGATCCTTAGAATTGTGCTTTTAGTCTCTATGTCATTTAATTCTGCTCTGATCTTGGTTATTTCCTTCCTTCTCCTTGCTCTGGGCTGTCTTTGTTGTTGTTCCTTGAGTTCTTGGAGGCGTCGGGTTAGGTTGTTTGTTTGAAATGTTTGTATCTTCTTTAGGTAGGCCTGTATTGCTATGAACTTCCCTCTCAGGACTGCCTTCAGTGTGTCCCATAGGTTTTGGGTTGTTGTGAGTTCATTTTCATTTGTTTCCAGAAGCTTTCTGATTTCTTCCCTAATTTCATTCTTGACCCATTCCTTGTTTAATAGCATACCCTTCAGTCTCCATGATTTTGGGTGTTATGGTTTTTTTCCTGTGGGGTTGGTTTCCAATTTCAGTCCCTTGTGATCAGAGAAGATGCTTGGTATGATTTCTATTTTCCTGAATTTGTTGAGTCTCATTTTGTGTCCTATCATGTGATCTATCTTTGAAAATGTTCCATGTGCATTTGAAAAGAATGTGTATTTAGCTTCTTTGGGATGAAGGGCTCTATATATATCAGTTAGGTCCATTTCATCTAGGGTGTCATTTAATGCTGCAATATCTTTGCTGATATTTTGTTTGGAAGATCTGTCCATTTTTGACAGTGGGGTGTTAAAATCCCCTACTATAATTGTGTGGCTGTCACTATCTTTCTGGAGGTCCTCTAGGATTTTCTTTATATATTTGGGTGCTTCTGTGTTGGGTGCATATACATTTACGATGTTAATGTCTTCTTGGTGGATTCTCCCCTTGAGTATTATGAAGTGACCTTCTGGGTCTCTCTTTATGGCCCTTTTTTTTTAGACTGCTTTGTCTGATATGAGAATTGCTACCCCGGCTTTTTTTTCTTGTCCATTTGCTTGGAAAATTTGTTTCCATCCTTTCTCTTTTAGTCTGTGGTGGTCTTTTGACCTGAGGTGGGTCTCTTGCAGGCAGCATATGTGTGGGTCATGCTTTCTTATCCATCCAGCTATTCTATGTCTTTTAATTGGTGCATTTAATCCATTTATGTTTAAGGTTATTATTGAAAGGTACTTATTCATTGCCATTTGTGTACCTGTGTTCCTCTCTATCTCTCTCTTTTCCTTCCTTTCCTAAAACAGCCCTTTTAGTAATTCTTGTAGAGCTGGTTTGGTGGAGGCATATTCTTTTAGACTTCTTTTGTCTTGGAAACTCTTTATTTGGCCTTCTATCTTGATTGAGAACCTTGCTGGATACAGTAGCCTTGGTTGCAGGCCTCTGTTTCTCATTATTTGGAATATTTTTTGCCATATCTTCTTGCTTGGAATGTTTCCATTGAGAAGTCAGTAGCCAACCTTATTGGCACCCCCTTGTATGTTACTTCCTTTTTCTCCCTTGCTGCCTTTAGGATTTTCTCTTTGTCTTGGAGGTTTGCCATTTTCATGATGATGTGTCTTGCAGTAGGCCTCTTTGGGCTCCACCTGATTGGGACTCTGCGATTCCTGAATCCATGTGACTTTCTCTCTCCTCAACTTAGGAAAATTTTCCGTTATTAATCTTTCAAGTAGGTTTTCTATCCCTTGTTCTTCTTCCTCTCCTTCTGGTATTCCTATTATTCAGATATTATTATGTTTCATGTTGTCTTGCATTTCTCTTAAATTCTCCTCATTTTTTCTGATTCTCTTTTCCATTATTTGGTCTGTCTGGGAGATTCTTTCTATCCTGTCTTCTATCTCACTTATGCAGTCTTCCACCATATTGATTCTAGTCTTCATACCTTCTACTGTGTTCTTCAGTTCAGAAATTGTATTCTTCATTTCCTCTTGGCCTTTACTGATGGTTTCTATTTCCTGTTTCATGTTGGTGTAGTTTAAAGAGAGTTCACTGTAGCTCCCCTGTAGTTTCTGGTAGTTCCTTGCAAGCTCTTTGAATTTCCTGATAACCAGTGCTTTGAGTTCCATATCTGATAGTTGGCTTGCCTCTATTTCATCTAACATTCCCTCTGAGACTTCCTCCTTTTCTTTCATTTGGGGATTGTTTCTTTGCCTTCCCATTGTTTGTGTTGCTCTTCTTGTTGGCCTCAGCTTCTTAAAGTGATCTGTTCTGGTTCCCTGAGTTTATGGTGTGAACTTCTGTGGTAGGATGCCTGTGAGATTCAGTGGTGCAGTCTCCTGCAGGTATCTTGGTGTTCTCCACTTCCACCTACTCCTCTTGTTGGTTTCCAGCTGGTCAAACCTTTTCTTCTGGTCTCACTAGCTGCAGCAGCCTGAGGGGTTATTAGTATGGCCTTTCTCTCGTCTAGGTGAACTTAGCTGGTCTTGCCAGTGCCCTCCCAAGATCCAGAATGGCGCTGCTCTCCCGTGCCCCGCTGAGAGCAGGGTTTTCCCCAGGCTTCCCAGCTCTGGCCTGGCGTGAGGGCTCGCACTCCCAGCAAGGCTATCCTGGTCTCACAGGCTTGGGCATGGACCTTTCCCAGTGCTGTGGCTGCACATACAGGGCAACTCATAATTCTTCCAAGCCGGCAGCCACAGCCTGACCCCCTGTGCTTCTCAGTCTGTGCCCTGGCTGGGTAGGGAGGAAGCTGGTGACTGGTGCTCTTCCAGGGGCACTGCCAGTATCCCGAAACTCCCCGAGACTGTGGGAGCGCTGGCTCATGCTACTGGGAATGCCAGGGCCGCTCAGTTCCCCAAACTGGCAACCACAGCCTGACTCCATGGGTTATCAGAGCCCTCTGGTTTGCTTCCCAATGCCCACTCCTCTCTCTGCCACTACAGGCAAACCGATCTCTCCTGGTGTTTTCCAATCTGTGCCCTGCTGGTTAGAGAGGGTCCTGGTGATTAGTTCTCTCCCAGGGCTGTTGTTGTTGCCTGCCCTTGGCTCTCAGAGATCAAGGCGGCCCTGCCAGGGCCCTGGTGAGGCCCAGGGGAGGGCCTGCAGCCTCTGCGCTGTTCCCTCGTACCTTGTTGATCTGCGGTCCTCTCCTCTCCTCAACCTCTGGTCATTCAGTGTCCACTATACATTCTGGGGTCCTGCCTTCCTATATGCTGGGTCCCTGTTGGGTGTTCCCTGCGCTCCTCTGCAGAGCAGCCTGGTTTTTCTCCAGGAAGGGAGAAAAAATGAAGGGAAGGGAAATCCTTTGTCCTACTCTGCCACCATCTTCTTCCTTCTCCCTCAGAACTGGTTGATTTTAGTCACAAATTAGAGGAACATATGAAGGCTAAACTAATTGAAATGAAGGGAGATGCACAGGAAACCAATAGTGATGGAAAGGAAACGGGGACTCAAATCAATGGAATGGACCAGAAGGAAGAACAAAACATCCCACCAGAAAGGAATGAAGAAATGAGAATTCAAAAAAATGAGGAGAGGCTTAGGAACCTCCAGGACATCTTTAAACATACCAACATCCAAATTATAGGAGTACCAGAAGGGGAAAAGAAACAGCCACAAGTGGAAAACATATTTGAACAAATAATGAAGGAGAACTTCCCCAGTCTGGCAAAGGAAATAGACTTCCAGGAAATCCAGGAAGCTCAGAGAGTCCCAAAGAAGTTGGACCCAAGGAGGAACACACCAAGGCACATCATAATTACATTAGCCAAGACTAAAATGGAGAGAATCATAGAAGCAGCAAGAGATAAGGGGACAGTCACCTACAAAGGAGTTCCCATCAGACTGTCAGTAGATTTCTCAAAAGAGACCTTCCAGGCAAGAAGGGGCTGGAAAGAAGTATTCTAAGTCATGAAATCCAAAGGCCTACAGCCAAGATTGCTTTATCCAGCAAAACTTTCATTTAGAATGGAAGGGCAGATAAAGTGCTTCTCAGATAAGATCAAATTCAAGGAGTTCATCATCACCAAGCCCTTATTATATGAAATGTTAAAGGGACTTATCTAAGAAAAAGAAGATAAAAATATCAACAGTGAAAGGACAGCAAAATCACAATTATTAACAACCACACCTAAAACAAAAGCAAACCAGGAGGACAGCTAGATCAGGAGTGGAACCATAGAAATGAAGATCACATGGAGGGTTAGCAACAGGGGAGTGGGAGGAGGAGAAGGGGGGAGAAGTACAGAGAATAAGTGGCATAGACAGTAGGTAGAAAATAGATGGGGAGAGGGCAAGAATAGTGGGGGAAATATAGAATCTAAAGAACTTGAGACATGTGGTCATAAACTAAAGCAGGGGAATGGTGAGGGAGGGGATGTGCAGGGTGGAGGGGAATGAAGGGGGGGGAATACAACAACTGTAAAGGTATAATCAATGAAATATATTTTAAAAAAAGAAAAATTCTAACTTGCTTTTTAATTATGTAGGTATAAATTACCCTGACAAATATAAGGAAACTACTTAAAAACCCTCTTCTGAAATTTCTAGATTCTCTCTGCAACACTGAGCTGAAACCCTAACACTTTTCTTCTGCACAGCACTTTAAGGCCACTCTCTCTAGCTTATTAACCGACTCGTGTAAAGAAAGAGTAAACTGCCCTTGACTGCACAAACACCCCTGATTTTTCCCGTGAATACCAATGGAAGATTTTTAAAGTTTGGCAGTTTGCAAAGACATGACTCCCAAGGAAAATTAAAGATCATGAAAGCTTTTTCATAAGGGTTTTTATTTTTCTTTGGATGTTACCTGGGTTGTGTAATTATGATTCTGATGCTGTTTGGCAATGTTAGGCAAGCCAAATAGTCTCTCAAGACACGTTTTTTTCATGAATTTTTTAAAAAGTGTGAATTTGATGTAGGAAGGATAAACCAAATGGCCTCAAATACTTATCCAGTTTAAACAATTGCTGGGTTTATAACTTAATATGCACAGAATTAATACCCCCCTCCTGTGGACTTCTGACAGACACTCCGCCATATGTTCCCCCTGTGCGCCACTGTAGCAAGTACTGTGTTGTACTGAAATATTGTTTGCAGACTTGTCACCCCAGTAACTGCTAATTCTTCAGGCCAAAGTCCACGTTACCCATTTTTTCTTTTTTCATCTTCACGTCCCAAGTTCTGTATATGTACTTAGCTACATATGACTCTAAATACAAGTGACTCTAAAACATGGTATTATTAAATTAAGAAATTAGTAGATTGAGAATATTAGCTTAGTAAAATGCATTCACTTGTGGTTATTTGTTATTTTAGAAAAAAAATTGTACCAGGTGTATGTCCTACCAATGAGCAGCTACCCGGGGGACATTCTGAGTGGATGGACCAATGTTTCCTGCCTTAGTGTGTAAGCTCACAACATATTAATTTAGATGTGATTTCAAGGCTTTTGGTCCTCAAGAATCCCTTGTGAAAATGTGGACTCACATTTTCATGTGGACAGAACAGAAGGCACATACTAGAAAGTAGGATATAAAAGAGAATGGTGTGGGGTAAGAAGTATCCTGGATAAGCAAGACAGCAAAAAGAACTGTTTTCCCTGCCTTCCTGGTTTGTTTGTCCACGATATGGCAGCCACATATTAGATTCCTGCCTATACGCATCTGAAGGGCTAGTGGGGGACCAAGATTATTGAGAAAGTTCTACTGCAGAATGATCAGTGAAGGTCCAGTAAAACACAGTGGGTCATCTTAGAGGGATTGCTGAAAGCTTCCCAGACGCAGTGACGTCTCAGCTGAGATCTGAAGGACCACAGATGTCAGTGAGGTAAGAGATGGGGAGAGCAAACAATGTAAAACCCACTCTGTAAGGCTCAGGATGTTCAGGGGAGGAGGGAGTGGGGAAAGATGAATCTGGAAACATAAACAGAGGCCCTTGTAAACCACTGTGTCCTGGGTAAAACACACAGGCCACATTAAAGAACTTCATCTCAGGACCAAAGAGTGTTCCCAGTTTTAGCATCCACCAGTCAATTCTGCCTGTGACTCAAACATTGTTGCTCACAATTATTACAAGCATGATGTTTTCAACATCTCTCTGAAGTTAAAAAAGAAAAGAGCTCAATTGGAAAGATAAGTTTCCCATATCTATACAATCTTGTTGCCAGAATACTAACAACAATGTGTTTGTTTCTGTTTTAATGTCCAGGAAGGCAGGCAGGCAGGCAGGCTGAGGCTGCGTGGTAGACAGTTGTGATGGTTTGGACACACTGGAAACCTGTGCTTAGGGCAAGAATGGCAGGTGCCCACACAATGCAGTGAAAGTGCCCCCTCTGTGGTGTCCCGAGAGTGTGAGCTGCCACAGGTGAGAGCAGCATGGAGCTGGCTGTAGCAAAATCATTTAGACCTAAATTTAAAAGATTCAAGGGAGGATACTCCCTTCTTCTTGGCTCATTGTTACCTTTTCTGTATGATATCTAGATTCTCTGTAGCCACCATGCAACATAGGAAGGGAAATTGTGTGGAAATGCCCGAGACAGGAGACAGAGAAACAGCATCAGGGTCTTTGCAGATGCCAATGAGGGGCTGCACCACTCATGCCTGAGCCAACTGCATCTGGAACAACTGTTATGTCAGAAAATAATCTTCTCACCCTGGACGGATGGCTCTGGTGTTTGGAGCATCACCCCTATACCAAAGTTTGGGGTTTCATTCCTGGTCAGGGCACACGCAGGAAGCAACCAGTAAGTGCAATCGGTGGGTGGGTGGAGCAGTGAATTGATAGCTTTCTATCTCTTTCTCTTCCTTTCTCTTTGAAATAAAAAAAATAAAATTTTTTTCAAAGAAAAAATAATAACCTTATCACAACATTAGGCATTATTATCAGGGTATTTATTACCTTACCTGTAGCCAAAATCAACCTCACTGACAAAGGGAACTATAACTTTAGTGAATGGAGCTCCCAAGAAGGAGCAACCGGGGCTAGGGGTGCCACTTGCTGATATCAAGCAACATGGAAGTTCTCTGATTAAATGTGTCATGTGTCCTTTTAATTTCTACAAGCCAGAGACAGGGACAGACAAAGCTACCATGCTGTTTTGTGTGTGAGTAAATGTGTGGTCAGCATAGGAAACCCCAGCTAATAAGACAGAATTCTTTTTTCTCCATTTTATTTCTTAAGTATAAAATAGCTATAATCAGATGCATTTAAGGGTGCATTAAATTCTACTTAATTCTGAAGGGTAAAACTTTCCTGTGTTCTTAGTGATTGAATTTGAGGTTGTAAAGAACAGGGGTGGGAGAGATCACAAGTCACCCCTACCTTGTTCAAGTCTGGGCAGAAGTCCATTCCTTTATCTGAACGCCGCGGTGTGTCCCAGTTCTTGGTGGCAGAATCTCATTACAATATCTATGCTGCTACAACCACATTCCTTGTCTGAAGACACAGACAGGGAGGTGACCAAGGCTATCTGTGTGAATCAGCAAGTAAACTAGATCCTCTGGCTTCAGGAAAATCGGAGCTCTGTCCTATTTATTTCACAGTTCTTCTTTCCTCCTTCTAGATTCTAAACTCTTTTTTCCATATATATTATAATTTATGGAAATGGGATATTTTTAGGTATTACACTGGAAAAGCTTAATAAGCTTTAAAGTACAGATTTTCATTTAAGTAGTTGTTAGTTTTATTTTGGATGACAGGAGTAACAAAAACAGGAGAGTGAAGTAAGATGAAGGTTTTTTGTTTTGTTTTGTTTTTTGCTTAGAATCTGAGGAAAATTGGAAAAGAGCACAGTTCTCTTTTCAGTCATTTATTCCCTGAAAGTAAAAACAGTGAACTGTCCAATTAGTTTGGAGACAAAAATGCCAGATGATGTAAGTCCAAGAAAATAAAGGATGCAACACGGTTTTGTTCTATAGAATTCACTGTCATGTAGTCACTGCAGCCAGAAACTCTGGAGTACCCACCAGGATGTGGAAGATCTTTTGCTACAAAAACTTTTTTATACAAAGATTTTAAGGATCATGTTGTACAGCCATCTTCTGATGTTTTACCATACTCAACAGTGTCTTGCTAAGTGGGTATTCAGCCTAAATCAAACAAAAGTAGTAAGTGGAGTGAGAAAAAAACCACCAGTTCCTAAGCCAGACTTGAAAAGCAGTGAGGACTCAAGCTTGTACTTTCAGACACACCTGCTCTAAGATGGAAGAAGTGTTACTTTTTATGCCAATGACATTATTGATAATTTCAACGATGACAAGTCTAAATTGTAAATGTTGTTGGGTCTCACTCAGGTTGAGCATACAAGGTAGCTCCTCAAAGAGTTTGAAATTGAGAAAAAATAGAAAAATAAAAAACAATCTTTGCGTAGCACTGTAAATTTACAAGCCAGTTTTGTCAAGCATTCCAGCATCAAAGAGACTTAATTTAAAGAGACAGTACAGCTGAATGACGCAAATGTCTCAGCGGCTAGAGTTGCACTTGAAGGCCATGCTCGGACCCCGAGCACTGGCCGAGTGAGGCCCAGGACAAAGTTCCAAGGGTTGTGACACAGACACTGTGGTGCTTGATGTCACTAAAAACTGATTTTCCCCCCTGCAATTTCCCAAAGACAAAACATAAGGTTAAATTACATTAAACTTCGGGAACAAGCAATTTGTCGTTTGTTCTCTCTGAATTGCCTTTTCAAGTCTGATTTCTGATTGCTTGTGTGGTAGATTATGGGACTTGAAGAACCCAGAGAGAAATGGGATTCTTAGTAACTTAAGTGTAACTAACCTTAATACCCCCCAAAGATTCCCAGGGCAGGGGTCTGAGTTGGTGAAACAACTGTTCTACTCATGCCTTGGTTTGGCCCCTTTGCTTATGTATTTATTTGCTGCTTCTATTATCTGCTGAACATGTGGCCACTACCAGGGGGATTCTGACCACATTGCTACCCAATGGAAGCAATACAAGGAAGATCTTCATATATAAAATTTGCCTGAAAATAAAAACGAAACAAAACAATGATACAACATAGCCAGGTAGAGTTAGTGCCTTGAAAATATCAATTAATTTAATGGCACTAGGATGTCCCAAAGAATTAAAGTGTTTGCCTCAGGTGAGTGTGATTTGCACAAGGGTATTTGCACCTGTCTAGTGCAAAGGGGCCAAAAATGATGCACACACACTTATTGTATTTATTGTATGTTTACTTTAAGGACAGTATAATACTAAACATACATGTAAATATTTAAAAAACTTGGTAAAGTGTAATCCAGGAGAATTTAGGATGTTGAGTAGATCATTCTGTTGCTTAATGATTGATCTCTTCAATGAGCAAATAGCTACCAGATATGAAGAAAACAGTCTTTCTTTCTCCCACCCCCTACACATACACCCCTACTCTAGTGAGCAACTCAAAATTTTTGAGAATTTACTGTCATTGCTCAGTTAGGAAGTAGTAATTCATCATTTCCATTTTACTGTAGAACCCTACACTGTATTTTTAGGAAATGTAACTCCATGAAGGATGCATGTGTCACAGGGAACTAAAGGCAGGAAGCTGCTGACACACAGCTCTGCTGTTCAGAGGGAACTGAGACATGACTTTCACCCATTTAGTCTCTGCAGGGTGTTTTAACATTCATGGGAATCACCAACGCTCAAAAGAATTACATCTCTGGCAAAGAAAAATACATTGAAAGGTTTTAGAGACTTTGCAAACTGCTTCTTGAGCTTATTATTTATGAACTCTTTGCTCTTTAAAATTGAGAACAGGGCAATTAACTACAATTTCACACCTTCAGGAAGAGTAAGGACACAGCCTGCCATCCATTGTGAATTCCAAGTGTGTTCTTCCACTGAAATTTATAGTTCCATTGTGTGATAACTTCCCTCCTATTCAGAAGAAAGTTCGAAAGTGAATCTTTTATTTTATTCAGTGAAAATGAGCACTGCATAACAATTTTAAGAAAATAAGTGTAATAGGCACCACCGTAAAAACAATAACAAGGCCGGTATTTAAGAACAAGGTGCACACGGGCCGAACATATCATGTGGGACAGTGTGCTCCTTGGTCTGTTCACTGAGTATGGTGATCAGAATTTTGTATTTTGGTTTCCGTTTTTATCTTTACTGTATTTTTTCCATTACCATTTAGTTTCTTTATATCCCCTGGCCCCTGGCAATCACCACACTGTTGTCCATGTCCATGAGTCCTTTTTGATCAATCCCTCCACCCCTCAGTGCCCTCCCCCCACTAGCTTCAGCTGGCATCCTGCTCTCCATCTCTGAGTCTGTCCCCATTTTCCTTGTTAGTTCAGCTTGTTCATTATGTTCAACAAATGAGTGAAATCATATGGTATTTGTCTTTCTCTGAGTGGCTTATTTCACTTAGAATGATGTTCTCCGGGTCCATCCATACTGTTGCAAAGGGTAAAATTTTCTTCTTTTTTACAGCTGAGTAGTATTCCATTGTGTAAATGTCCCTTCATTGTTTTATCCATTTATCTATTGATGGATACTTGGGCTGCTTCCACATCATAGCAATTATAAATAATGCTGCAATGAATGTAGGGGTGCTTATGTTTTTCAAATTAGTGCTCTGCGTTCCTTCAGATATATTCCCAGAAGTTGGATCACTGGGTCAAAAGGCAGATCTATTTTTAAGTTTTTGAGGTATCTCCATACTGCTCTCCATAGTGGCTCCCCCAGTCTATGTTCCCACCACCAGTGCAAAAGTTTCCCCTTTCTCCACATCCTCACCAGCACTTGTTCATTAATTTAGAGGTGTGAGATGGTATCTCATTCTGGTTTTAATTTGCATTTCTCTGATGATTAGAAATGTTGAGCATCTTTTCATATGTCTCTTGGCCATCTGTATGTCCTCCTTGGAGAAGTGTCTATTCAGGTCTTCACTCATTTTTTAATGGGATGGTTGTTTTTGTTTTTATTTTTTATAATCTTGAGACTTGATAGCAGTTTGCATTTTAGTTAATGAGCATGAGCACTTAATCCGGGTCAAGCACTAATATGCTCAGTGCTTCCTGGAAACACCTTAATCCCCACAGTGGCCACACCACACTCAAAACCTCTACTGACCTCACACACACTTGAATCAGGGGGTTTAGGGCAGGTCCTGGACTAACTCACAGTGACACAAGTAAAGGCATGCATTTGAACCCAGTAGCCTGGCCAGAACTTGAGTGCTTCCTCTATGTATGTGGACTCTACCCAGATGTCAGGTAGAAAGCAGGGACTGTGAAAAGCTAAACACAAGCAATGGCATTACACCACTATAGTGCTATTCCACACATGTTCCACCAAAGTAACATGATGTCAATAATAAAAACAAATAACTCACTTGACTTTCATACTTTTGAGCTGCTCAAAGAAGAAATTAGAATTAAAGTTCAATTGTCTTTGTCTTTAGATCTCAATATTATCATCTCTTTGTTCTGCTCTTTACTGCCTCAATTATGCCCTGTTGCCTCCTTCTAACATATTATATTAGATTCCTAAACCATCTTTGCTCCTTCGATCTCCTGCTCAGTTAAATTGTTCAAAGAACAGTTCTGCTCATGACCATGCTACCAATCAAGAAGCCTTTCAATGCCTGCTTCTGGCCACACAATCAAACACACACGATCTGGGCTTCTTGTGCTCTGCTCCCCACTGCAGTCTCAGCACTTCCCCTGCTCTTCCCACCAAGAGGTAACTACCATTTCAAGCACTTCCATGTAATTCCCACCCCTGCCCCCTTAGCCCAGGACTCTTCAACAAATGCTCACTGAGGTCCTGCTGTGTCACCGGTCTGGCATGGCCCTTGGATACCTGCAACTATCAACTCAATGTGGATCCCACCCTTGAGTCACAGATATTTAGTAATTGGATGAACCACACACATATCCAGCTGAAAAAAAAAATGCCTGGAACAATGATTGGACCTTTGGAGATTTTACAGAATTCAGTTAGAAAGTGTGTATTTAGCTCAACTTCTTGAGCTGTCTTAACAATGGAAGCAAACTAACATGCCTGGTGTGAAAACGGTATAGGCTTCAGATTGGGGACCTTAGGGTCATGGCTTTGGCCTTTGAGAGGAAAGAAATGCACAGCATTTGCCCTCCTCTATCCTTCTATCATTTCTTCATTTATTTATTTTTTTTGAAATTTGGCCTCAATATGCTTTCTTACTTTTTCAGTATTGGCCACAATCTTGCTGGTCTAGAGTTTTTTTGCTCACTCTCTTCTTATTCAAAACATGGTTTAATACACTGTACTAACATATCCAAGTTGAGCATGTAGCCCATCTCATTGTAAAATGACCACTCCCTTCTGTGGGGTCCCATAGCTCTCACGGCCCCCTCGGCCCACACGTCTGTCATTATCGGGTATTTTGGGGAAGCAAAGTGTTCCCTTCATAATCAGATCACATCTAGCACATCTGTAGTCTTGTCAGAGCCTGGACCAGGTCCCTCAAATCCCTCAAATTGTGTTGTTTTGTAAACACTTTGCCCTCAAAAATTCTCCTGTCATACTTTCTTTCTATATATATTTAGCCTATCTTTTATTTGGTTTCTCTTTTTATCCTTTAAATTTTTCCCCCACTGCCTTTCCAATGCCAAGTGCTCCAAACGCTAAATCTGTTAAGCCTCAGTTTCCACACCTATGGATTAGAAATGATAATGTCACCTAAAATATAAGGCTACCAAGGGGCACAAAATGCAAGCATGCATCAGAAAAACTAACACCTGCAGTAGCTCCTGACTAACTAGGGGCACAGCAAAGAAGGGAAACCAGAATCTAGGCTGAGAAAACGCAATGATGTTCCTGCCCTGCGGGATACTGCTGTGTGATGTGTCAGGAAAATATCAACCAAAAATAAGAAGAAAGTTGGAGATTTTATTAGAGAGATGGATAGATGAGAAAAGTCTTTCCATTCCAAATAAAATTAAGTTGGCTATTTTATAAAAGCAGAGAATGTGGATTTTAGCATCTGAAGTTGTTTCTTGTTTATTTTGCCATGACACATCAGTGGGTGACACAGTAGACAAGCTGAAGGAAGTTTGAGGCTCACATAAATTCAGTGAAAGTCACACTGAAGTAGTTGGATCACACTTTGCTGTTCTGTTAAGTGCAGCCGTCCTTCATAAGCCCATACAGAGAGACTGGAGTAGAGGAAAAGTGATAACTGATAGGAGCCAATCACTCCCGCTGAGCAGAAGCCTGCTGCTGGTGCCACATTAAAACTGATCCTAGTTGTTTACCACAGGGTGACACCCTACCATGCAGTGACCACTTCTGTTCGAAGCAAAGTGCCTGGGTGACTAGCAGCCACCATGGTCCTGTCCCCTCGTTTCACTTTCCTTTCCCTACATGTAAAATAATTGAACAGGTGCCTATGTGCTAGGAAACTGATTATGACTTAGTGTCAGGAGAGAAAAACTTTACCCATACACCCTGTACCCATAGAGTGTTATTAAAAATATCCAGGAGGGAATGTGCTCTTAAAATAAAAAAAGCTGTTTTGATTTGCCATTGTAATTATTTGTTTTGAAGTAATTTTATTTTGAGATAACAAAATATGTTATTACCAAAGGCAGAAACGAGAAGGTTAAGAACAATAAATTTAAATCACAAAGTGTATTAGTGTTTTCTAGCCATATACCAAATTACCATAAACTTAGCTGCTTAAAAGAGTACATATTTATTTTCTCAGAGTTTCCATGAGGTGGGAGTACCTTGCAACTGAAGGAGAGAGTACCTGGCTTTTTGCAGGCTGCAAAAAGCAACCCCCTCGGGGGCTACCTGGGGTCAGAGACACTCCCAGGGGTCCTAGAAGGCTCCATCAGTTTCTTACCCATGGCACTTCTCAAACATGGGCACTTATTTCAACAGTTCACAAGGGGAGTCTCCAGCTCTAGTGATGACTGAGTCTTGTATAACCTAATGCCATTGTGGGAATGACATCCCATCATGTCTGCTCCAGTCAATTGGTTAGAAGCACATCACAGGCCCTGCCTGCACTCACATATGGGGGACTGCACAGAGGCACAGGCATCAGGGGCAGGATTCATTGGGGATCTCCTGAGGGTCTGTCTGCCACATCAAGTTATGTGGGTAACTTTTGTATCCATTAGCTCAATACTTAACACTATAATTGAAGGGATGAAAGAAATAACAGATAAGCTAGACTTTATTAAATTAAAAAACTTCCTTTTCTATGTCAGATCATGTTAGAGAATGAGAAGACAAGCCACCAATGGGGAGAAAACCCTCACAAGAGACACATCTGATCAAGGAGCATTAGCCAAAGTATACAAATAACTCTTAAAAATAAGCAGGAAGAAAACAAACAACATAATTTTTAAAATGGGCCAAAGACTTAAACAGACACCTCACCAGCGAAGACACACAGAGAGCAAACAAGAATGTGAAAAGGTACTCCACTTCATATGTCACCAGGGAAATGCAATTAGAACAAAAATGACATACAACGACACACCTGATAGAATGGCAAAAAACTGAAACACTGGCAACAGATCCTACTGGTGAGGATGTGGAGAAACAGGAATTCTCATTCATGGCTAGGGAGACTGCACAGTGACACAGCCACTGTGGAAGGCAGCCTGGCACCTTCTTACAAAACCAAGCACACTCTTACAGTGTGATCCAGCAATTGCACTTAAACGAGCTGACAACTTATGTCCACACAAAACTGGTACATGGATGTTTATAGCAGCTTTATCTATAGTTGCCAAACTTTGAAGTAACCAAGATATCCTTTTGTAGGTGTAGATAAATAATTGGTACAACCAGACAATGAAATCATACTCAGTGCTTAAAAAAAACATGAACCATCAAGCCATGAAAACACATGGAAGAATCTTAAGTGCATATTTCTAAGTGAAAAAAAGCCAATCTGAAAAGGCCACATAACATACCGTTTTGATTCATACCGTATGAATTCAACTATGTAGCTTTCTAGAAAAGTCAAAACTATGGAGACAATAAAAAGATCAGTGGTTGTCCCGGCCTGGGGTTGGGGGAAGAATGAAGAGGTATAGCATGGGGTAGTGAAAATACTCTGTAAGACACCACAATGATGGATAAATGTCATTATACTCTTGTCCAAATCCATTGAACATACAACAGCAAGAGCGCACCCTGATGTAAACAATATATTTGGGGTAATTATGATGTGTCGATATAAGTTCCTCAGTGATAACAAATGTACCATTCCAGTGGGGATGCTGATGATGAGGGGACCATGCGAAGGTACAGGAAAGGGGACATATGGGAAATCTCTGTTTCAGATTTGCTGTGAACTTAACCTTCCCTTCAAATTTGCTGTGAACTTAACCTGCTCTAAGAAAATAATGTCTTTTTAAAAATGAAAAGGTTGATCAAGACTAATGCAGAATAACACCTCAAGTCTCCATTTCACTGTAACCTTGTACAAATGTTATTTCAGTCCTTAAATCAGATATCCACATGAAAAGGACATTTTAAATGTAATGAAAAATAAAGAATAAAAAATTAAGTTTCCTGATTATGTTTACATACTTATTAAAAAATTTTGCATATAAAAATCAACCTCTCATGAACCATCTTATCTAATTTGCATCTTGAGAATAAAAATAAGTCATATGTGATAAACAAAAACAGAACCATAGCTGTTTATTTCAGATGGAACCAGCTGCTGAAAATTAAATCTTAACCTGAAGTCAACATTGATATTTGAATGTCAGTGACTAACTTGGAAAGTGAGTAGATAGAGCAGTGAATGATTGCAAATTAATATTTTAAAAAATTCTTCAAATATAATTTAAATTCTAAATAGAGGTTCATACATTCAGATCTAAAATTTAAAAAAATTGTCCCTAGGAAATAAAAAAGCTAGTGAACACTCCATTTATTAATTAAATATTTTAAATCTTTATGGAGAATCTTTTATGTGTATCAGGCATTACTCTGGGTGTTGGGAATTGTATTAGTTATCTACTGAGTGAATAGATGCTTAACAAAATTATCTCAAAATCAGCAAATATGCATTAACTAACACAGTGTTTGGAGGTTGGAAATCCAGAAGCAGTTTAGCTGGGTTGCTCTGGCTCCAGGTCTGCCTCAGGGTTGCCATGGCAGGCTTGACTTGGCAGGCTTGACTTGGGTCATCTGAGGCTTCAGCTGGGTTTTAGGCTCTCCTGTGAAGGCCACTCATGTGGCTATTGGCTGGAGACCTCAGTTGCTCATGCTATATACTTCTTCGTAGAGCCATTTTTGATATGGCAGCTGGATTGTCCTTGAACAAGTGATCCAAGAGAGAGCAAACAAGATACCAAGGCAGAAGCTGTGATATTTTATAACTTACTCTCAAAATGACATACCATTCTCTCTTCGGAGTTATGTTGGTCCCAGAGACTGACCTTAGTGCAGTGTGCAGGTTGACTACATGAATGTCTGAGTTAGTGGGAACCTGGATCCCACAATATAATCAAGACAAATGAACCACACCAGAATGAGTATTTTTATCTTACTAGGTGAAGTTTATTTCTGATAGTATTCAATAGTTAATTGGTACCAAGTAGGCTGAATAAGGGGGGTAAACAAGCTGGGTAATGCTGGCTTCTCTCCAAACAATTGGTTTGCAGCAATCATTTTGTTCTGCTCCAGACTGGTGCATGTACACCTCTCTTTTTCTCACCACATTCCTTCACCTGGACCTCCTTTCCTGACCTGCATAATACTGCCCATTCTTCATGTATCAGTTCAAATTCTACCACTTCCATAAATGTGTTCATCCTTCCAAACAAATGTTATCATTCTCTTCTGAACTCCCTCTTCAGATGTGTTTAATTTCTCTTGAAACAACTATGACTTTTTTCCTGCATTGTAATTGTTAATCTAAGTATTTCTTCCTCCAAAAGACTCCCGAAACTCATTTGATAAGACTAGCATTATTGTAATTCCAAACTCAGATGAAGATACTACAAAGAAGGAAAAGTACAGGCCAATATCTCTGATGAACACAGACGCAAAAATTCTCAACAAAATCTTAGCAAACCCAGTTCAACAATGCATTAAAAAGATCATATACCATGATCAAGTGGGATTTATTCCAGGTATGCAAGTTTGGTTCAATATCTGCAAATCAATTAATATGATATACCACATGAACAAAATAAAGGATAAAAATCATTTGATCATATCAACAGATGCAGAAAAGCCACTTGATAAAATAAAGCACCCATTTGTAATAAAAACTCTCAGGACAGTGGGAATAGAGGGAAAATATTTCAACATAATTAAGACCATATATAACAAACCAACAGCTAACATCACACTCCACAGGTAAAAACAAAAAGCATTTCCATTAATATCAGGAACAAGATAGGCATGTCCACTTTCACTACTCTTATTTGACATGGTACTGCAAGTCCTAGCCACAAAAATCAGATAAGAAGAAAAAATAAAATGCATCCAAATTGGAAAAGAAGAAGTAAAACTGTCATTATTTGCAGATGACATGATATTTATATAGAGAACACTAAAGATTCCACCAAAAAACTATTAAGTCTAATAAATGAATTCAGTAACATAGCAGGATACAAAATAAGTATAAAGAAATTGGTTGCATTTTTATACACCAGTAATGAGCTCTCAGAAAGGGACACCAAGAAAACAATCCCATTTACAAATGTATTTAAAAAATACCTAGGAATAAACTTAACCAAGGATGTAAAAGAGCTATACTCAAAAAATTATAAGATATTGAATTAAAAAATTGAGGATCCAACTGTGTTCATGGGTAGGAAGAGTTAACATCATTAAAATGTCCATTCTACCCAAAGCAAGCTAAAGATTCAGTGCAATACCTATCAAAACACAAATAGTGTTTTTCACAAAGCTAGAATAAATTGTCTTCAAATTTACATGGAACTTAAAAGACCCAAAATAGCCACAGCAATCTTGGGAAAGAAGAACAAACTTGGAGGAATCACATTACTTGATATCAAGCTATACTACAAGGCTATAATAATTAAAACAGCATGGTACTGGCATAAAAACAGATACATAATCAATGGAACAGAATAGAGATCCCAGAAATAAATCCATGCCTATATGGTCAATTAACATATGACAAAGGAAGCAAGAGCATACAATGGAGTAAATGTATTCAATAAATACATTGAATACATTGGCAAAATTGTACTGTTGCATGCAAATAAATCAACCTAGACCCTAGGCCACAATTTTACATCATATACAAAAATAAACTTAAATCAGATTAAAGATTTAAATATAAACTTGAAACCATAAAACTACACATAAATATAAGCAGTAAAATTCAAGACATTGCTCTTGACAATATTTTTTCAGATATAGTTCCTTAGGCAAGGGAAACTAAAAGGTTTTCACACAGCGAAGGAAACCATCATCAAAACAAAAAGCCAAAAAATGAATGGGTGAAGATGTTTGCCAATAATACATCTGGTAAAGGGTTAATATTCAAAATTTAGAAAGAATGCATACAACTCAACATCAACAAAACAAATAATGCAATGAAAAAATGATTAGAGGATCTGAATAGACACTTCTCCGAAGAGGACACACAGATGGCCAAAAGACATATGGAAAGGTGCTCAATGTCACTAATCATCACATAAATGCAAATTCAAACCACAATGAGATATCATCTCACACCTGTTAGAATGGCCATTATCAATAAATCAGCAAACGACAAATGTTGGTGAGGATGTGGAGAAGAGGGAACCCTTGTGCACTGTTAGTGGGATTGTAGATTGGTGCAACCACTGTGGAAAACAGTATGTAGTTTCCTAAAAAATTAAAAGTGGAACTGTTGTATGATCCAGTGATTCCACTTCTGAGTACATACCCAACAAAACACTAATTTGAAAGAATATATGCTCCCCTATGTTCATTGCAGTGTTATTTACAGTAGCCAAGATATGGAAGCAGCCCAAGTGTCCATTGATAGGCACATGGATAAAAAAGTCATGGTACATACAGGGTGGGACAAAATAAGTTTACAGTAGTAAACTTATTTACAGTAGTTTGTAAGGAAAATTATAATTATTGATAAATAATAATACAATAATAAACTGTGTTTTGCATATTCACAGCTATAAACTACTTTTTCCCCATCCTGTTTATACAATAGATCATTACTTGGCCACCAGAAAAAAGAATGAAATCTTCCATTTGTGACAACATAAATGGACCTGGAGGGAATCATACTATATACTAAGTGAAGTAAGTAAGACAGACAAAGGGACATACCATACGATTTCACTCATATGTGGAATCTAAAGAGCAAAATAAACAAAGAAGAAAGAGATGGACAGACACAGAGAACAGACTGATGGTTGCCAGAGAGGAGGGGTTTAGGGGGCTGGGTGACAAAGGTGAAGGGATTAAGACCTCCCATCGGTAGCCACAAAATAGTCCTCGATGTAAATGTACAGTACAGCAAATATGGTCAATAATATTGTCATAACTACATATGGTGCCAGACAGGTACTTGGAAAGTATGTGACTGTCTAATCACTATGTTGTACACCTGAAACTAATACAAAGTAAGATGGACCATAAACTGTAATTGAAAAATAAAATAAAAAAACATATTTCTGTCTCCTGATCAAATTTCAGTATTTTGAGAGGAAGGACAGTGTCTTCTTTACTAATATCTTACATAGCAGGTGTTCTAGCAATTATTAACAAAACTCGTGAGTTACTGTGTAAAAAATATACTAGACAGTGCACTACTGAGAGAACTCAAACCTGGAAGAGCCTGAGGGACACAAGTCATAGAGGGATAACCTGGTAAAGATAAGATACATTTTGAGGTTGAAAGCAGGGTAAACAAATAATTATAAAAATACGCTTTTGATGACCACTCTACCCACAATATTGACATGTCCTGTATGCCTTTTGCCCCAACCACTATAGCAAATTCATTGCTCCATATCACTGGAGATATTCTTGGTACCCGCCTTAATTTTAACATTCTCGATATACATATGGGTTAAAGCATATGCATTTCATGATATTTTAAGTTTCTACTCATTTCCGTCTTCTTTTGAAAATACAGAGATCCAAACCAGAAAATGGTACCAACTTCATTACATTAACAGTTTCTGAGTCCTGCTTGATGTATTATCATACAGGATATCATGTCTCGTTACATCATAATACAGCAATAAATCCAGGATGTACTTATTAAAAGAATCAAGTTAAAGATTAAACATGAGTTGAGGTCTAAATCTGTCCCGGTCACTTAACCTTAGTCTAAGTCATTTCAAAATCCCTTTCATTTCCTTCAGCATGTCAGCCCTATCCTAACACCAGTTCTTTTCCATTGGATGGTCTGAGATTGTTACCATAATGAAAGTAGATATCTATGAACATACATAAAATAATAAAACATTTTATTCAATACATTTTATTTAGTCAATAATTTATATTGAATAACAGAATACCGATTAGCAGAGGAACACGGAATTAAAATATCGACTTACATAAAATACCAAAGACCTTGCTGTGATTTCCAAGGCCTACATAAACCAAAGCAATTCTTCCCTGACTTCGGTTGGGCCTTCCCCTCGGAGCACTAGTCCTCTTTTCATCTCCCAAACAGGCTAAGCTTTGGCCATCTCCAGACTTCCACTTATGTTATTCTACTTCCTTTCCCTAGAAAAACACTGCCAAGTTTTTATGTGGCAGACTGGTCATATCATGAAGTCTTGGTATAAATACCAAGGCCTTCAGGGACTTTGCATAGTTATACTTTCTGCGTAGGAACCCAATTGAATTATTCATTTAGTTACTGATGAATGCTACCATAGCATTCACCAAATATGATTGTATTATAATATAAAATTCATTGAAAAAGCTAATCTTTTACTGCTAGTTCTTTGTAAAATTTCACCCTGCACTCCTGTTTTTCCTGAGCAAACACTTTAATTTAGTTTTATAGGGTTTTGTGTCACCATTCACCTGAACAATCAGCCTGTCTAAAGCACATTTTAGGAAAGGAAGGCAAAGCCTCACAGGTGGGACTCATCACAGGTCCCTTCATGGACCACATGCCAGCACCTGGCCCAGAGGGGTCGATAGCTGCTACCCAGAAATATGGCAATTTCCTGAAACTGAAATGCAAACAGCACTAACAATATATCTCTTTTAAAGAAATGAGTGAAACTGCCAGCTGGACATCTATTCCCTCCGACAATTTCATTGCGGAGTGCTGGAGAGGTTCCTGTTTTTATTAAACCACATGGAAAAGGCTGTAAAAGTTGTAAATGGTCTAAGGGTGGCAGAGCTGCACAGCAAGAGTGATTGGACTGGGCTGGGCGGCCTGTTTTCAACGTCTCCCTTTCCTCTCTTCTCTGTCACGTACCCAGCCCAGAACCTGTCTTTACCAGGGTGCAGCAGACCAGGTTTGTGATGAGTGCCTACCCACACACGCATACAGCCGCCACTACTGTGGACTTAGACGGAAACCAAGAAACAATGGTTACTCCTTCTGTAAACTCTAGGGGGAGCTGTTCAGAAATTAAATGCTTGAACAACTGCATCTGAAAATTCTGATTATATAAAGGATAGTTTAAAAAAAGTTGTATTTTGAGGCTTTTCTATCTTATAAGATATATATATATATATATATATATATATATATATATATATATATGAAGGAAATCCAGGAATTCTGGCATCATTGACCTTCTTTAAAAACAAATTCTGGAAAAATACATACATACACATGCATGTACATATGTACGTTTCTTCCTGGCCTGACAAATTTTGTTTCAGCCTAGGAATTCTACTCTAGTTTCTTCAACTAGAGAAAAGCAGAAGTCAGACTAGTTTAACAGACTACATTTATGACCTGTCTCCTAGGTTCAGAGATTAAGTATCAGCTATTTAAAACTCATGAATAAAAATGACAAAAATGATGGTGTGTAAATACCCAGAGGGCACTTCATTGTAATCTTGTATAAATATATAATACTTGGAGTAGCCTGGACATAAATGCAATTTTACTAAGGAAAACATATGTAAGAGAATTGAGGCAATTCAAGAATTTTTGAATTTTAATATATATTGGTTCCTATTTAAGTTATACTTATGTTTAAAAGTAATACATATTTATTTATATTAGTAATAGACTCTTTTCTCTGTTCCTATGATGGCTCAGGGATCATAAAATCCAACCTGCCCAAATAGGTATAGTAAGAGATCAATCTGAGGTCCTAATGTTACACGTACAAGAAGTAAACACGTATCTTGCATTCCGTTTCTACGTAGCTGGGCCTGCGCAGAGGCACCTATCACGCTGGCAGTCTCAGGGGTTCTTTCACTTGAGCACATAGAACAGGACGAGTAAATACTATCTCAGAGGACCCCCCAAACCACAGCCTGCGTGTGCTCTACGGGCTGTGCATGGCTCTCCTGGAGTGACCAAGGTGAAAAGCCTGGGGACCCCCAGTTTCGCTCCCCAGTCTAACTGTTCACCTGACACCCGTGTGCGACACCTGCCCGGTGGTCTGCAGGGAAATCTTAGGGTTTTTCTATTAGACGTTTAAAGCTTACGTCTTCCCAAACTAGAACAATCGGTCCCAACATTCTCCCCATCAGTGCTTGTAACTGCTAACGCGGTGACGTGGTGTCCTCCCAAGAAAGTGCGTTCACACCTGTCCTGGCACTGCACTGGGGAAGCACCTCGTCCCACGTCCACAGATGGGAACTCAGATTCAGCCCCGTGTTCCTGGCCCTGGACAAATCACGTCCCTTCTGAGTTTCAGCTTTCCTTGCTCCGAAAGGGCATCGCCAAACATGTCCATACCACGTGCAGAGAAGTGTACTATCCCTTCAATAGGCTGAAATAACCTTAAGATTCGTTTTATTTACCCTAAGCAATCCCTAAAATAACAAATAATTCTAGGTAATAAATCAACAATGGAGATAACATGAAGCAAAGAAATACACAACACAAAAAAATTACAAACAGGAAAAATAAGCAAATATCAGATGACACTAATAAAAAAGAAAGAGCAAGATGGTGAGTTTAGATCCAACTATAAAAATAATCGCATCAAACGTAAATGGCCTAAAGATGCTTTTTAAGACAGCGACGGTCATATTGGACAAAAAAGCAACACTCAGCTTTAGGGGGCAACCACAGGAAACTCACATTAAATGTAAAGATATAAATAACTTAAAATTAAAAGTATGGAAAAGGATATCAAACAAAGTAGATCTTAGAGGGAAAAATATAAGAGAAACAAAGCTAATCATTTCATAATGATAAATCAGTCATAATGAAAAATTCACAAAGAGCACATAACCGTAAATTTTATCCAACTAATAACAGCTTCAAAATACATGAAGATAAAACTAATAAGACCACAAAGGAAATACACAAACCCACAATTATAGTCAATATTTAAACACTCCTCTCTCAATAATTGATATAAAAAGTACATAGGGAATCAGGAAAAATACAAAAGACTTGAACATTTATTAACCAACTTGACCTAATTGACATGTACAGATCACTGCACCCAAAATAATGTAATGCAGATTATCTAGAGAATTCTATGAAATCTATAAAAATTCTTAAAACCCCAAATTTAGCAAGTTGATATGAGATCAATACACACAAATAAATTGTATTTCTATGTACTGGAAACAAAGAATCTGATATTAAAATTAAAAATAAAAACAATACCATTTATAAGAACATAAAAATATGTAGCAGGGTTAAAAGTGACACAGATGTCATTAGTCATTAGGAAAGGAGAGGAAAGAGCAAGTGTAAAGGCCCTGAGGCAGGAGCATTATCAGCCTCAGGGAGGTAACTGAAGCTGAATGGATAGAGAGAGAGGTTGGAAAAAAGTTAAGGAGGCAGAAAGGCACTGAATGTTGTAGAGTCTTTGAGTCCATGGTCAAGGGCTTTAGATTTCATTCTTAGGAACTGCTCTTCTAAGTGACCTAGAGTCCCTTTGCAAAAACTAATATTTTGCTGATAATTTTCTTCAGATTCTAGGTGTTAACATTTACCTGCTCTCCAAGGATCTCCCTGACTACATATTCAGAAGGACTTTATTTTGCTTCTTCCCTGTCATTTCCACTTCTACTCCCAGCCCCAATTTAGCAAGCTCTGTGCGTATGCATGCCTTTTGTACATCTACAATGGCTCTAGACAGCAGTCCTGCATTCAGACCATAAGTGCTGCTATTTCTGATAAAATCTTTCAAGATACATGCTATGTAGAAAGAATCCGTTCCCTACAATTTTGAACCGAGAACTTATCATGAATCCTAACTGTGCTGTTACTGGTTAAAAGAGCCAGGACAAGTTAATTCCTCTATATCTCACGCTCACCATGTGTCAAACCAGGGAGTGCAACAAATGCCTTCCGCTGTTGTCATGGAGATGAAAGGAGGGTTAGACACAGAGTCTGACAGGAGGTTCAGAATAACAGCAGATAAACATTAACGATTATTGCTGTTAGGAGTGTACTTAGAACATGACTAGAACGTCTACTTTTTGTTGAAAAATTTTTATTTGACATATTTTAACTTTAGAATCCTTCAGAAGTATTTGACTGTGATTTGTATTATCTGCATGGAATACTTGTCTTTTAACTTTTGTCTTATCTTAATTAAAGCCATTAAAAACACATTTTCACATATTCTGCATTTTATCTAACTTGGGTGCATTTACAGTGACAATTGTTTCAAACATATTCGTTCATTCTAGCACATCCCTGCATTTGCAATACCATCTTCACCAATAAGATGAACAACACTTTCCTAATGTTATCTAACACTAGTCCATGTGGAAATTTTCCAGTTGGCACAATGTGTCATTTAAAACCACTTGTAAATTGTGTTTTTTTTTTAAAAAACACATTTATTTAGTATGTTTAGTTATGGAAAAAATCTTTCAAATATGAAAAAATAAGTTATGGATATGGGATTGGGGAACTGAATTTCAGTTCCAGTCCTGTTTTTATTTGTAATACAGTGCTTGTCCATTATACATTCTCCGTTTGTTTATAAGAGTGAATGAAAGTTAACTATAATTCTGAAGTCCTGTTTTAGGAACAGAAGATTCTAATCACCCCATTAGTGGGTCTTAAGTTTGAGTGTGCATCCCAGCAGAGCGTGTAAAAGCCCAGCCAGCTGAGCCCCACGTCCCGTGCCTCTGGTTCTGGGGGTGGAGGTGGGCTGGACAACTGCGTTTCTAACAGGGCCCCGGGTACTTCCGACAGTCACTCAGGGGACCACACTCGGAGAACCACCACCCTGCCTCATATCTCTACCTAATTTCCATATCTGTTCTTTTCACCTGGTCATATAAGGGGTTTAAATTTCTTAAGTAGTAACTAATTTGTGAGAACCTACTGTGTGCACACTGGGTGCTATGTTCACACTAGAAGCGCTGGTTATGGTTAGAAAGATACTTTCTAACATTTTTATAAAGCGCAGGGAATACACCAAACCCAAAAAGCCCACACAAAAGCAGCCATTCACCCCTAGGCGAATAAGATTCTGTAGGGGGAAGACCAAGCTGCTCTCTCGCCAAACCAGCTTGGGGGAGGGTGTTCTTGTGTGCACACACATACAGCACCTATCGAGTTAACTGATCACAGGGAGCACTCCGGACCTCTGGGATTTCACTGCTTCTTGATGTAGTGATAAGAACTACAGTTGCTCAGTAGTGAACGTGAATTTTGAAAAGGTCACAATGAGTTTTATTCACCCTTAGGCCCAGGTCACCTAATGGGCTCGCTTTGAAGAGTACCTTTGGGAGACTTCATTTGACTTGGGCGATTTTTCCCTCATAGTAGATGCAAATGAGCCTATCTTAAAAAATAGGCTCAAAGACTCAGCAAGACACTTGCCTGTGAGGCCTCAGATGGCAGAGCTGGGGAGTTGGTTCGCTGCTGCTCTCCTCCTCAGAGAAAGACCCCTGTGCCTTCCCCAGTGTTTCCTGCATACGTTTGCTGACTCCATTCCCTCCCTTCACAACGGGACAGTGATTAGTTGGTGTTGTAGCTGATCAGGCTTCCTGATGCACGCCTGGCAGAGCTCTCACCTCTGCAGACAACCCTTTCCCCACCAGCTCGTGTCTCAACCCAGCGCCAGGCAGCCATGCACACCGCACAAGGCAGCCTGGTAGCTGGGTCTTTGTCTGCTATCAGATTATTCCACCCACAGACACAAACACAGTCAGTGGGCTGGGAAAGGAAGGAAATGGAGACAAAAGACAAAGACAACATTTTATAAATATCTTCGATTTGACCACTATTGATACATAGCTTGAAAATTATTGGCTCAGGTACCTATTTCTGTTCAAATCAGAGTTTTGTTTAGAAGATACTGACTGTTAAACTCCATGCACAGAACATATAAACACTGCTTCCCACACAAACACTCCCTGGGTGTGTGGTGTATGGATGAAGGGTGAGGCTGGCCTTGTTGGGTGAGGGATCGGGCAGGATGGTGGGACATCAACTAGAAGGAAAGAAGGTGAGATGAAGGCTGGACCAGGGGCTCTTTAGGAACTGGCATGAGAAAGGCTGGAAGTGGAGACTGAGAACCTGGGAGGTTTGTGCAGGAGGACAGATGGACAGGAACTGTAACAGGGGTCAAGGAAAATGTTGGTCCTGAGCAAGATTCACCTGCAACACAGCCATCGCCTCATTGGGATGCGACAGTGAGTCAGGAGTGATGGCTCAAGTAGAAAAGAAAGCCAGAGGCACAACAGCCAAAGTCTCCAGATGAATAGTAAACAGGGCCAGCTGTACATGTGGCATCAAGCAGCACAAAAGGCTCAGTAAACTCAGGTGTCCTTATGAATTTCGCGCATTCAGTGAGCATGGAGAATTTCATGAGGCCCACTAGATACATTAAGCCAATATTATCAACAGAAGCTGGAGGTGCCTTGAGGTAGAATCCAATCACAAATATAGTAGTTAGAAAAAGATTAATGGAGGCTATAAAGCTGTGTTACCTTAGAACATATATACAGAGGCTTAATTGAAAAATGAGTAATGAAATACCTTGCATAGATCTTTATTGATGAATGCTTTTAAACCTGGGTTTTATACTCAGTAAACTTCTGAAATCTGAAATGACCTCCTATGTTAACCTGCTGCCAAACTACTCCAAGTCTTAGTGGGGTGAGTGGGATGAATGGCTGCCGCTTGGTAATTCCCATGAGTCTTGGTGTCGGTGTGAAGTTCTACATACAGATCTAGGTGAGGCTTGTCTGCTGGGCTTGCTCTTGTGTCTGCAGTAGTTGGCTTGTTGGCCTGAAGCTAGAAGATTTGGGATGGCCTGGGCTGGAATGAATGAGCTCTCCTCCATGTTTCTTTCATAACCCACTAGGGAATGTTCCCATGGTGATCACAGACAAATGTGAGAGAGCTCAGAAATACACTATGTTTTCAAGCATCTAACTTGCTACTGTCCCACGGGCTGATGCAAGCCCTATGAGGCCAGAATTATTGTTGGAGGCTGCTGAGGGAAGGTGTACCCCTGATGCATAGGGACCCCTGATGCACTCAATCCACACCTCATTTTTTGGTGTGTAATTATAGAAACTTTGGAGATGATGAAAGACATAAAATTCATGGTATTTCACAATATAGAGAAAAATATTCTGCTGTATGTTTTTGTCCTTTTTTCCTACAACCAGAGGTGTTTCCATTTACAAAACAGAAATTGTAAAGTCCGTGTGATCTGTATAATCCTTTTGACAATTACCGCACAGCACGCGCCTTTTCACAAGGTGGCGCTGTTCTTACGCTCCATGACATTTTCCGTCTGCATGACATTCTGACTTCTTGTTGTGCTATATTATTTTCAACGTTTTCAAATCATGGAAACGTTCTTATACATAATATTGCTTCCTTAGGACAGTTGATTTAACTGAAAATTGGCATGCCAATTATTCCTAAGTTTATCAATGCCTATTCCCACAATGCTTCGCAAAATGCATCAATCATGAATGTACTGTGCCCTTTCCAACCATGAGTATTATCTGGTTTTATTACGTATGAGTAACAAGCATAATAACTGCAACTATTTCTGGGCTATGGTTAGAATTCAACTGGCTAATCCATATGAAGTCACAGAACAGCACTGCACAATAGATAAGTGTGAAATGCATGTTAGTGAAATCATTACCACTAGCATAGTGATTTGAATGCATTTGATTATTCATGAGTAAGTGTAGTTTTCCATCTTGAAATCTTATTTTGTGGACCATCTCTTCATTTTCCTTTCTCCTCTCCTTTTTCTGATCTTGTTTTCCTTCATCTATGTTTTATTTCTCTGCTCCTCCTACCCATTTCTGTTTTCATTTTCTAATTTGTATTTTTAAATACTAAATTTAAAGCTCTCCTATAAAACTCTGTAGAGAATCATACTATATAAAATAAACTTAATTACTACTTTCTGTTTTGCCAGTTTCCCACAATCCCATCCAGTAAAACAGTCTGAGAAAAAAATAAAACCAAACAGCACCTGGAAACTAAGAGAAGTCTGAGAACGCACTCAGCACTTTTCATTGTGTCCATTTCCTTTTGCCTCCCCTAAAACCCAGAAATGTCTCTCTTTGCCTTCATTCCCAATGATGTTTTCCTAGGCTGATCAGAAGATGTTCTCACTTAGGACATACTATCAAATTGCTTCATTTTGTGTGGTTGTGTAGACTTCATCAAGGAATTGAGTGGTTTCTCCCGGCTTGATGGAAAAAAAAAACAACCCAAACCTTCTATGCTCCATCAAAAAATAGCACAAAACTCTATTACTCTCAGTGTGAAAGATAAATGCCTTCTCTCCTCACTTTGTTTTATTGCCAACAATTAAGTTGATCTAGAATAAATCCTCACTGCTCTACGTGTATTTCACACTCAGACATTGGTAATTGCTCCCTCAGTGGAACGGCCGAGATGTTAATTTCAGATAGTTGAAATGGCATGGCATATATTTTTAAATTGTTGAGTCATTTTGAATTAATGTCTACTTGCTTTTATTTTGAAGTTCTGCTGAAATAATCAATAATGGAAGTTGAAAGCACAGGCCTTGGTAACAAAGTTATATAAATTCATATCAGCTAAAAATTGTTGAAGGAATCCTTGTAATTTTTGATAAAAAATGTTCCATTCAGCTTGCCCCTGGTGAAACTGGTCTGTTACATTAGTCTTCCCATACATGACTAAAGTCACAGTTCTATTTCAGTCTTCTGTGAAAGAAACTGACAGGGGTAATTTGAAAAATCAAACAAAAGGGAAGTATTTCACCCAAGTGTCTGAAGTTTCACTTGAGGTCAGTGGTTGTTAATTAAAGGGGGACCTGTCAGAATGGTCCAGGTCTTCCTGTCAGCTCTAATGAGCTGCTCAGGCACAGACACAGAGGAAATAGAATATTTCATTTAAGCAAGGAGAGGTATTGCCCTCTGACTACAATGGGGTTAGGAAAGGGCAAGGGAGTTGAGAGTATATAAGAGCATCATTCTAACAATGAACTATGGAAACTAAAACACTTCAGGAGAGAAATGAGAACAGGAAAAGAGTGAGCAGTAAAATGATGCTGAGCTCCCTGGATAGGAGATGCCTGAGTTGGGCTTTGATGGAGAGGAGGAACAAGCTGGAACTGAATAGCAGAGGTAGCTGGAGAGATCGGGGAGACGGCCAGTCACGGATGATAATGAAATCTTACTTGGGGATAGCATGGTTGGAATGAGATGAAAACAAGATTGTTACAAGGCAGAAAAACAAGGTATTGGATGCAACATCTACAATCACCATGGGGAAAAAGTGTCACAGGTGGAAGGGAGAAAATCATCAGACCAAGTGCTAAAATGCCTAATAAACTAGAGGAGTCAAAAATTGTAAATGAATGCAGGGTGCTTTAAGTCAGAAGGTATTTTAAAGAAGCTGGTGAAGTAGAGATTTGAATAGTTCCATCAAAGGAAAAAAATATGATTTCACAAACTCAAAAGGAAACCCCTTTTCTAGCTATTTGAGGGCCCTTGGGCTCACCTGTACCCTGCTCCAGTAAATGTGTTAAATAAAAGAAGGGAAATATCCTTTCTGAGCTTAAAAAGAAATCTCATTACCTTTTCTCAGGAAAACTAAACAAAAAAATTGGAATTTGAAATTTTAAAATGGATTCCAAGTTTTGCTTGAATACAGTGTGGTCAGAAACATGGAAGAGAAAGTGGGAGGTAACATTCTCTGAGACACAGGTCCCGGGAACAGTATCCTGGCTCCCCTTTGGTTGTGCTGGTCCAGCTGGAGCCCGGTCCCCTGCACAGGGTCCCAACTGGCCCGCAGACCTTTACCAGCCCACTGACCTTCAGTCCCTCCGCCCCCACCACTGTTGGGGGGGGGGAGCTCTGACACAGGCCCCTACTCACACCCCAGTGCCAACTCCCCTAGACATGAAGAGCCCATATATCACAGAGGGCTCATTCTATAACGTGTTGGTAGCAAAACAACTTATTTAGCAAATACATGTGTACAGTGAATCAGTTTCTGTCCAATAGAGATTGTGCAAATACTAGACTGTCCCTCGACAAAAGAGATATCTGACCACCTGAAAAAACTAACTTTCAAATCGAGTGGCTGCCGAAGGAACGATCCTCAGTTCCCACATGTGAATTACAATAGCCCCCCTCCTCCCACTGCACCCCACAGAGAGAGAAGCAGGACCTGGATGTGAGACGGCATGTCCTATGTTTGGGGCAGGAAGGATGCTGTAATGAGAAGTATAAAGTCAGAAAAAAGAAATTCTATAGTCATGCACAGTGGCTTAGTCTATTCCAGCTGCAGTAACAAAATACCACAGCCCGGTGGCTTATAAAGACCAGAAATGTGTTTCTCACAGTCCTGGAGTTGGCGGGTGTCAGCATGGCCGGGTTCTAGTGAGAACCCTCTTCCGGATGGCAGATTGCTGACTCTTGGCCCACGTCCTCCTGTGCTGGCAAGGGGTAGGACCTCAATCTGTCCTCTCTGACAGGGCGATGATCCCATTCACAAACAACTTTAACACAGACATTGACATTGTTCACGGTTTTTCTTACCTTGGTTCAGTATCAATGCAAATAAAGACTGTAGACAATAAATCAAGAGAAGGCTGAGACTCAGAAGGGCAGCAATGGAAAGGCTAGGAAAGACCACAAGAGCAAAGATGTGTCATTGGAGACAAGGCTAAGATCTACAAGAACTTCGTGTACCCAACTACTGTGTAGGAAGGCAAAAAGTGCATAGTGAAGAAGGCTGACAGGAAAAACTGATGCATTTGATAGGTGACATTGGAGAAGAGCTCTATGGATACTCTGGACTGCCGGCAAGATGGACATGTGAGTCCTAGAACCTGCGTTTAGCCTGAAACAGCACAGATGCAAAAATGACCAAACTGAAGCTGTCCTTTCCAGGCCCATCCATGCTGTTGCAGAAGGTAGAATTTCCTTCTGCTAGGTAAAATAAGCCAGTCAGAGAGGGGTAAATACCATATGCTTTCGCTTCTATGTGGAATCTAATGAACAAAATGAATTAACAAACAAGATGGAAATAGACGCATAGATGCAGAGAAAAGACTGACAGCTGTCAGATGGGAGGCGAGTTGGGGGACTGGGTGAAAAAGGTGAAATGATTAAGAAAAAAAACCTCATAGACAACAGTGCGGGGAGGTAGTCGAGGGTGAAGGGGGGACAAATGGTGACAGAGGGAGACTTGACTTGGGCTGGAGAACACACAGCACGATATGCAGATGATGTGTTGTAGAGTGGTACCCCTGAAACCCATATGATTGTACTAACCAATGTCACCCTGATGAATGCAATTTAAATATTTCAAAAACCATCTTATATCTTTGACAAAAAAACAAAATTGAAGCTGTCCTGCTTAGCTTACAGCAGGAGAAGGTGGAGTTCTTTAGAAAAAGACAATAATAATGGGGAAAATAGAAAAGAGCAGGAAGAGAGAAAGACCAAAATGAAACGTGTTGGGAACCGCCCTGCCTGGATTCAGGAGCTGTAACCCCTGCATGGCTAAGGCTGAGTGAGCAACCTTTGGACCATAAACCACTAAGAAGACAAAGCTTATCTCCCTGGCAGGAGCACCACTTCTCCTTTTTTCATAACTGGCCTCCAGTGCTTGGTCGGTTAGCCAATGACGGGTAAGATTCCCCCAGGGGGAAACAACCTAAGACAGGCATAATCATGTGGAGGCCCCAGGGAAGGACTTGGGGGGCTATGGAGAAAGGGGGTGATGGACTCTTGCCCCCTGGCTTGACAAAGCCTGAGTCCTCAGTCTGTCTGCGAGAAGTGTCTGAGAATTCTTTGGCTATCTGCCTCCTCTGCCTGACTTAAGCCTGAAACAATGACAGAGGATGGTGTAGCCTTGTGCTGGGAATGGCGGGTTCCTGGGATGATCTGTCATGAGAAAGAATTCCTAACAATCCTGTGAAGCCTGCTTTGCTGAGAATGCTTTTAGTTAAATGATAAAGGCCCGAGCAAAAAGTGAGTTTCTGTTCCCAAAGTTCTGTAGCCTTTTAGCTGACAGACCCTGATTTAGGAGAAGCCCTAATGATTCTTTGTATACTATCTACTATTTACTGCCTGACAATGATTAATAAGTTGTACCTGAACTCCTGTGCAAAAAAAACAAAAACAATAAAAGCCTGTCTAGGCAAGGGTCAGCACACTCTCTCCCCTTGAGAGGGTAGCCAGGCCATTCTGAGGCTCTCCTGCCTTAAAGGAGTAGCTGTGCCATCCCTTTTCCTCCACAGGACTTGGTAGTCCATGTGAATTTGTCGCATGTCTCATCCGTGATGCTGCAGGCATTGTGAGCCAGTGCACACATCAGAAACGGGCTGACCTCCAGAGGAAGCCACCGTCTTCTGTTCGTGAGTCCACAGAGCTGAGCAGGACCGACCCTGCATACATCACTCCAAGTTGCCGAGGCCAGAGAGAGAGAGCTGGCTCAGGTGCCCTCGTGACCTGATTGCCTTCTGACCCGATCACCTCCTGAAGGTCACACCTCCCAATCCCACCACATCAGAGGTTAGGTTTCAACATGTGAATTTTGGAAAAGAATAAACAACAACAAAAACTAAAGGAGAACTAAATTCTCAACAGTGACTGGATGACTATGGAAAATCTCTCCAACGTTACTAAAAGATAAAGTACTATTTTTAATACATGTTTGTTATTATCTAATGTTGACACCTCCCTAAGAAATTTGCCTTTTCTACTAATTAAACAAATAAAGCATGCTTTTCTCAGTTAACAATTTATAGCATCATCAAAAGATATTTGGCAGAGTTCACTTCTTTTCCAGATGATGGGAAATTTTTAAAACTGGCTCATTCATATCAGGTCATATATATAAAGATGTAACTGATTTACTAAAATCCCACAGATGTATAAATCTATTTCCAGTTTTTTCATTGCAAAAAAATGGTTGATATTAGGAATGATAAAAATATCACACAGGTGTTACCAGAAGACTAGAAGAATAGATAGTCTTTGCTAAAAAATATAAGCAAAGGGGCACTGTGATTAAAAACAGAACTAACAACAAAAAAACCAGCAATATGTGAGAACAACCCCTGCACAGAGGGAAACTTACACTTACATTATCATCATGTGACAGTTGAAAAGCAACATAAAAATGGTTAACAGGTGGTAGAGACCGGAAATAGAGAACTTAGTGTTTATCAAGAACAATATTACTATATGAAAGGTTTCTTTTTCTTTTTTTAACAAAATGATATCTTTAAATAAAATCTTCTATGTCAATCAGTGGAAGTGGGTAGAAAAGCCCTGAGTGACCATGGGGAGAGGTAGTGATGGTGGAGGAACCAGACTTCTGGATACAGAACATGTATCTTTCTAGGTTGCTCCCAAAACAATCCCAGTTTTTAAGTGTTCTACAATAAGGAAAACAGACAGAACCAACATTGGCTGTGCACCACAAACAACCCTGAGGAAAAAATTCAAGGTGAAAAACATGACTTTGAGATCCTATTATATCTGTCTTCACATTCTTCTCTCGTGTTCTCCCACCGCTCTCGTCTACAATGGTGCTGCCCAAGCCCACCGGACTTCCCACCTACGTACCTGCTCTCCCCACAAGGCGGATACTGTGGGGACCTCTACTAGCACCTTCCACATCAGTGAGAGGTCACTGGACAGCTACTTGCTGCAGGGCAGTGTGTTCAAGGCCATGGAAGAGAAATGTAAGAACCAGACACCACATAACCCACTCCGCATGGCCTGAGGCCAGCACCACCGCCTTCTACTTTCCTCTGTCACCTCTGTAAGAGGGAAGGATGTTCTCTAATGAAAACACCTATTATTTAATGGGAATCTACTGTGAACTCTCATATACTTGGTCAAAGTGCAAGCTGGTACAATCACTTTGAGAAACTGCAAGGCAGTGTATACTAAAGCTGAACATGTGCATAATCTCTGATCCAAAAACTCCACTGCTTTGTTAGGTGGGCAGGTGGGTAAGTGTGTGCATCGTCAAAATAAACATATGGATACAGTCAAAGGGACCTGTCCAAGCATGTTGATATATACAGTAAATGTCAATCAATAGTAGAATGGGTAAATAGGTTGCCACATATTTATACAATGGAACACTATCCAGCAATGAGAACAAACTACAAGTACTTTTAATAACAAAGGTTAGTCATGCAAATGTAATTTTGAATGAAGGAAGCCAGAGGTCTCCCTCCAAAAAAATAAAGCAAACTCAATCTATGGCATTCAATGTCAGGATGCTGGGGACATCTGCGATAATAGACTGTTGCAGGTGTCTGAGCAGCGGCTTGTTTCTTTGTGTGAGAGTTGACTCTCACCTTCATTTTTCAAAATCCACTGAGCTATATATTTCTTTTTGCATTCATCTGTATTTTATATTTCAATAACATTTTCCTCAAAAACAAAGGAAATAATCAATTTAAAAACTCAGCACATTAACAAAATAATGGAGAAAATAAAATATTCCCACTGATGCAGGGAAAAGCAATCTACAAAAGTCAGCTTTTATTAATAAAACCTTTCTTAGCAAACTGGGAATAAAAGAGAAATTCATTCACCTGATAGAGAATATCTATAAGAATTTTCCAGAAAACCTCACATTTCATTGTGAAATACTGAAAACTTTCTCTTGAGATCAGAAATAAGACAAGCATGACTGCTTTCACCAATTCTCTCTGACATTTCACCAAAAGTCCTACGTGATGCAATAAGACAAGTTTAGAAATAAACAAAGCCGCCATTATTCATAGATTCCTTGGTGCACACAGAACATCTGAGGGAACAGAGAAAAAAGCTATAATTACAATTAATGTGAATTTAGTAAAGTCATTGGATTAAGGGGAAACATAGTAAAATCAATTTTGTTTCTAGATATGCACAGAAAGTAAAAAAATAAAATGTAGAAATATATGGAATCAAACTACATCCAAACTTAGGCATTGTTCCATTACAAAGCAACTCAAGAACTCTACACAGATCATTTCAAACCACCGTTTTAAGAAATGAGAAAATATCTAAGAAATATTGTATTTAGTCTTATCAGGACTTCCTAAGTAATAACTTTTGGAGACAGGGTCCTTATTTTATCAGTGTTGATCCATGTATTTTGGACTTTCTTAAAATATATTTTATTGATTATGCCATTACAGTTGTCCCATTTCCCCCTTCATTCCCCTCCACCCTGCACACCCCTCCCCCACCATTCCCCCCCTTTAGCTTATGTCCACGTGTCATAAGTTCTTTAGATTCTATATTTCCCATACTATTCTTGTCCTCCCCCTGTCTATTTTCTACCTACTGTCTATGCTACTTACTCTCTGTACCTTCTCCCCACTTCTTCTCCTCCCACTCCCATGTTGCTAACCCTCCATGTGATCTCCATTTCTATGGTTCCACTTCTGATCTAGCTGTCCTTTTAGTTTGCTTTTGTTTTAGGTGTGATTGTTAATAACTGTGAGTTTGCTGTCCTTTCACTTCTCAGAGTCCCAAAGAAGTTGGACTCAAGAAGGAAGACACCAAGACACATTGTAATTACATTAGCCAAGATGAAAATGAAGGAGAGAATCCTAGAAGCAGCAAGAGATAAGGGGACAGTCACCTACAAAGGAGTGCCCATAAGACTTTCAGCTAATATCTCAAAAGAGACCTTCCAGGCAAGAAGGGGCTGGAAAGAAGTATTCCAAGTCATGAAATCCAAAGACCTACATCCAAGATTGCTCTATCCAGCAAAGCTTTCATTTAGAATGGAAGGGCAGATAAAGTGCTTCTCAGATAAGGTCAGATTCAAGGAGTTCATCATCACCAAGCCTTTATTATATGAAATGTTAAAGGGACCTATCTAAGAAAAAAATATATTTTGGACTTTTTATTCCTAATTTAATTTAGAAATGGTTCATTAAGATAGAATTCCACTTCAGAGTTAATAAAATACCATCTCCTTTTAATTTTTAGTCACTGAATGTCTTTCAGCTTCTTACAAAACACTGAGTTTTCCATTTAAAAAAGACAAATAAGATAATGCTATAGTTGGAACTATTTGAAACAATGAACCTCCGATTCTAAAATAAATGTAAGAACTTCAAAAAGGTTTGTGTTTGAAACTATCACTGTAGCATTTGAAGGGACTGGGAGCCATCTGGTCAGGAATATCTGTCATTATTCGCAGTCACCCTTGGTCAGTGATGTTCCCTTGAACTCGAGTCATCTTTTAATCAGTCATTTATTCAACCCACATTGTGTGTGCTCCTGTGGCAGGCCCTGTGGCAGGAATTAGAGGTACAATTGTGAGTCTGCTCCTCTCTAAAATTTGCCTGCCCTCTCTTTGAAATTATTATTCACTCTCTCACATAATTCAACTTCAATAATGGGTTCTGTGGTCACATGGCAATGTTGTTTAGCCCTGAACCTCACTTACGAGTTTCTATGTTTTGCTTCCAGAACAAGTTAGGAGTTCAAATTTAGGGTTTTGAAGCTCTGAGTTAACCAAAAACATAAAGAGACTCATTCCAAAAAAATTAAAATTTTGGTGTAGCAGGTGCCATTTCATTGTACTGGGTTATGAGGCGGCAAAATAAATGCCCTTATGAAATACACTTTCACTGTTGCAGATGCAGAAGTTTTCCTAGATGCCATTTTGTAATACTGAGAATCACTGATTGTCACAAAGTAATTCGATTACACCTGCAGAGTTTATTTTAAAACAATGAATTTGAAGGCTCTATAAAGTAATGAACTGGGGGACTACTACTATATACTAAGTTTCAGGTTGTGGTAATTAAATCAAGTTTTTCAAAAATTATTTTCCCAAGTGTGATGCCATGCCTGTATACAGAAGATAGTACACTGATATATGGCTTAAAATACATGGGTAGGCAAAATAAGTTTATAACTGTAATACAAATAAACAATACAATTAATAAATAATAAAAATAAACTCTTTGGGGTAGCCAGAACTGTAAATCCACTTTTGCCAACCCCTGTACATCTCAGCTTCCCTTCATTTCCTTTGGACATTAATATATTAACTTTGCAGACTTTCAAAAAGGAACTACTATACTTGGAGATATCATTTCTTTGTTTTCCCTAGACATTGCTTTTGCCCAGGTTTGTTTGAATCATCACAGCCATTTGGATTATCTTGCTGGTTTTCTGTAGAATTGCTATCACCAGTGAGTTACTGTTTTTTTTTTCCTTCAAGATATATGCTCTTTCCTTACTATTTTTATGGCATGCTAAAATTCTCTACTGATTCTGAAGTTTAAATGCATAACTGAACTTAATTCCTCATTTCTGAGATTTGGGATGTAAGGAACTAGATATTCTTAGAGTAACATAATTTTATGACTTAGATTAGAATGGTTGGACCTGAAAACCTAGTCTGTACAAGTGTCTTAGGATGTCTGAGAAGGATGGAGGGTGACATTTCACTGTCCCTAAGTAAGCTCTTAAATATTGACTTAAAATCACCAAGGGTTTTAAGGAGCTGAGAAAATTGATCATACTTATTTCTTTATAATATTTCTAATAAAAATAATTTATCACCCATTTTAGTGTTCCCCAACAATGTCTAAAACAGCCCTACAAATCTGAAGACATGCTTAAATTTTAAAAAAAATCTAGTGTTTTAAAATTGCCAATTTGAAAGTGAAAGAATTGGGCCCATGGAAGTAAACATAAAAAAATCAAGCAAGGAAGTATACAATGATTTGTCTAACTGGTGACTAAGGGGGGCAAAGGAGGACTGTGTGGCCATGTGAGTGTTAGTGACTCCACCTGGTTAGAGAAGTTGGAGACCCCGAGTACGTGCAGTCGATGTGGGACCTCATGGTGATGAAGCAATGAAATGAGGAGGGAAAAGAGTTACTGGCAGAAGAAATACAAGGTCTGTCCAAAAGGTACTCAGCCATGTACTATGAAAAATAGAGAAATTTACTGAAGAAGATACAAGAAACTTTGTGCGTAGGACAATGATGCCTCAGTCCCCTTCAAAGTAGGCACTTTGGGATCTTACACAGTTCTCCCAGTTGTCATCAGCTACCCTGTCATATATTCCTGAATCTCACTGATGATCTGAAATCTCTTCCCTTTCAAAGGTCATTTTAGTTTTGGGAAAAGCCAAAAGTCATAGGACACCACATCTGGACTATAGAGGGGCTGAGTCACCTGGATAATTTGATGTTTCACCAAAAACCTCTGCACAAGACATGATGTATGTGTGGGTGCTTTGTGAAGCTGCCAGTCACCAGTTGCTCGTAACTGTGGCCTTCTGAATCATCCAAATATATTTTGTGGAGGAAATATTCAAGCTTAGTGAAAAATTTTATGCAGATTCGTTGCTCTGCTCACTCAGTCATTTTTGAATGCGATGGCCACACAGTACACATGCTCACTCAATGGTGCCTACAGCCCCCAGTGACTAGTGTGGTGAAGTCATCATTGTTCACACATGTGCAATCCAGTCCACTCTCCTTGGCTGTCAGGTTACATCGATGTTGCACAAACTGTTCTTGTTATATTAACAATGGCTAGACTTTTTCCAGACAGACCTTGTAGTTCCTGCAAAAGCCCTTTAGCAGACATAAGTGAATGGTAGACTGAAATGACTCAAATCTGAGAGAAAGTAGAAAGCAAAAGAGGATTCAGGTAGGCAGAGAATACAAGTACCAATTGCTGTGGTGGCTGTCGCTATGATGTACTCCTTCTGAAACCAATGAACATCATAGTGAGTTCCAATCAGGTACTGATGACTGCAACAAATCCTGACCCAAACAAAAAACTGTATGGGAAAAGGAGATATAAATGGGTAAAAAAGACTTATTGAATACTTGAAAGAATTTTTAATTAAATTATAGGCATGGTTTTAAAATCTTATATTTTTATTGGCTATATAGAAATATTTAGAGATGAAATGACACGATGACTAGAATGTTTTCAAAATAATCCAGGAAACAGTGTGTAGAGTACAGATAAATCCAGACTGGCCATGAGATAGTAATTATTAAAGCTAGACTGGGATGCTGATAGAAATGAAGATAAGCAGAGGGATTAAGGTTAGGTAAAATTAAAAGGGGCAGGAATTGGAGATCCAGAGACACATGAAAAGATGCTCAATATCACCAGCTATCAGAGAAATGCAAATTAAAACCACAATGAGATACCACTTTACACCTGTCAGAATGGCCATCATAAACAAAGCAACAAACTAGTGTTGGACAGGGAGGGGAGAAGACAGGACTCTAATCCATTGTTGGTGGGATTGCAGACTGGTAAGACCACTATGGAAAACAGTATGGAATTTTCTCAGAAAACTAAAAATGGACCTGCCTTTTGACCCAGCAATGCCACTGCTGGGATTATATCCTAAGAACCCTGAAACACCAATCCAAAAGAACCTATGCACCTCAATGTTCATAGCAGCACAATCTACAATAGCCAAGAGCTGGAAGCAACCTAGGTGCCCATCAGTAAATGAATGGATCAAAAAATTATGGTACATATACACAATGGAATTCTATGCAGCAGAAAGAAAGAAGGAGCTCCTACCCTTTGCAACAGCATGGATGGAACTGGAAAGCATTATGCTGAGTGAAATAAACCAGGCAGTGAAAGACAAATACCATATGATCTCACCTTTAACAGGAAGCTAGCAACAAAACAAGCAAGCAAAATAAAAACAAAGACACTGAAATAGAGAACAGAGGGGCAGTGACCAGAGGGGAGGGAATTTCAGGGGGAAAAGGGAAAGGATTTACAGGAACTAGTATAAAGGACACATGGACAACAACTAAGGGGGGTGGAAATGGGAAGGAGGTGGGGAGCACTGAGAGGGTGGGCTGGGATGGGAGTGAAAGACAGAAAACTGTACTTGAACAATAATTAAATAAAAAATTATTATTAAAAATAAAGGGCAGGAATTGGTGACAGAGGGGATTTGGAGGCTCCTGGGTGGCAGAAGCATCAAGGATGGCTCCAAGGCTTCCCATCTGTGTGCCTGGATAGGCAGGAACGCCTGCCTTTCACTGCACCAGGAAACATCTCATAGGGCCAGGTGTTATGGTGGGGTTGGGAAAAGGGTGAGGTCCAACAGCATGGCTTTCACTCTAGACAAGTTGCATTGGAGGCACTTCAAGATATCAGAGAGAAGATTCTGAGTCAATGGTTGGATATGCATGTCTGGAGCTCACAGAGAAGGTCTGGATAGGATGTAAGAGTCTGCAAGGCACATACGTGTAAAGTGGTACCAAAGCCACATGATGGAGCAGAGCAAGGGAGAGATCCAGAGAAGCAGGCTTCAGCTGGATTTGCCAGGGCTGAGGGGCGAGGCAAGCAGAAGTGTGTGAACTTGCAAACAACAGGGAAATGTCATTCAATTGAATAATCCCTGTCCGTCTGTCCAACTGTGCTTCCAGAGTGGCTGGAAAGGACGGCTGTTAGTGGACTTGGGTTTCACATGTGTTCTCTGGTATCAGCAATGTCTAAAAATTAGTAAAGAACAAAACAAAAAAAACAGCTATTAAAAAATTTAAAGTTTTGTACAAATACACAAAAGTGATCCTAAAACCCTTGCTTGATATGAAGCGTGTCCAATCATTTTTAATGTTGGTCAGTGCAGAACAGAAAAGTAAACAATACAGTAAAATTAAGCTCATTGTGTGTTTAATAGTTTTTTATGCTTATCAACAAACTTATAATTACTATTTCATTCAAAGCCTATAATGATGTTTTTTAGTAGATAAATCAGTATTTATAAAAATAATGAATAAATCTGGACAGGGTTTGGAGAATTTATTTACAAAGGTTATATTTCTAATTAGGCAATGGGCCAGAATTTGAACTAAAAATCTTGCCTATGCCTTGTTTGATTCTTTTTCTAACATAATTAATTTAGGGAGTCCACCTGTAGTAGGTACTACAGTGTTTCGCCCAAGTTCATGTCTACTCAGAACATCAGAATGTGACCTTATGGGGAAATGCTGTCTTTGCAGATTTAATTAGTTAAGGATGGAAATATGATCACACAGGATGAGTGTAGGTTCTAAGTCCAATGAGAGTGTCCTTAGAGGAAGAGGAAAAGAAGCCCAGACGCACAGGGAAGGGGGCGGTGTGAAGAGGGAGGCAGAGACAGGAGTGAGGTGTCCAAGAAACAGCAGGGCTTCGCTACAACCGCCAGCAGCGAGAACAGAAGGATGGGAGAGCTTCTCCCTCACTGTGCCCAGGAGACACTAACCCTGGCCAACACCTGGGTGTCCCGCTGCCAGCCTCCAGAACTATAAAGGAAGGAAGACATTTCTGGTGCTGTAAGCCAGCCAGTCTGTGGCATTTTTTTCTCAGCAGCCCTAGGAAGCTAGTACACCATCACTTAGAGAAAAGAACTTTTATTTACTAATAAAACCCATTTTCTTCATGAAGCCACCTGACCCTTGAAAACAGTGTCTCATGAAATATGAAATGTAGATTTTTCCTATAGAGAATCTGGAGGTTGTGAGAAATGAGAATCTTTCATGGTGTTCAGATTAAATCACTACCTTCCTTTGCAGTTACAAATGAAATAGCTAAGTTATAGTTGCTTTTATTTGAGGAATAGAGACTGCTTCTAAATTTCTATCCAGACCTTAATTTATTTTCTTACATTTTATTCAAATGTTCTTTCTTCTTCAAAAGAATTGAATTACAAACTCATTGAGGGGAAAATCACATTTGTGTGCATTTAGTTGATTACCTGTCAGACTGAACAACTGAAATACCATTCGCTGCCTTTCTACCAAACCAAACCCCAGAAGTGATTTATATTATTCCACTTATCTAACTTTCTGAATCTCCAACATAACATAATCAAGAGCAGAAACATTCTAGGGCTAAGGAAGAAACAACAACAACACCTTCTCCGAGATTTTTAAATGCCGTGAATGCCGCACAACCGCTGCCGGGCCACAGCACCCACATCTGAAACGTTCTCTCTTGCAGAACAAGCTCGTCCTTCACATGTCAGTCACAGTTGTCACACTGCACGGAATGGACTGTACTCCTGGGAATCTTCACATCTCTTTACCTCGTCGCCCCAAACTTCCTCATCCTTTCTATGTAAAATCATACCAAGAGTACTTTTTCCTGTCCTGTCTGGTATGGCTCATGGACTGAGTGCCGGCCTGCAAACCAAAGGGTGTCTGGTTTGATTTCCAGTCAGGGCACATGCCTGGGTTGAGGGCCAGCTTCCCAGTAGGGGACAATCAAGAGGCAACCACACATTGAATGTTTCTCTCCCTTTCTCCCTCCCTTTCCTTTTGTAAAAATTAAATTCCATTTTTTTTAAAAAGAGTACTTATTCCTGAAACTAATTTTTAACAAAAGTCTAAGACCTCTCTCTCCAGAGAAATAACAAATAGGGCTGGATTACAACCCCAGCTTTAATGTTTAGAATCAGCTCATTTGTACAGTGCTTAGATGCAATACTGTTTCTTTCTTGACCACTTTACTGGGGCGGAGAGAACTGATACACAAACAGCCAGAACACAAATGAAACAGCCCTGACCCACCATCTGCAGCAGCTACAACCGGAGGGAAGCCAACCTATAAACCCACCCCCACACAGCAGCCACTCCTGGAAGCAGACCTCACCTCCTTTGGCAACGGTCCCAGGATGGCCAGGACTTGATTGAAAACTGACAGCTGCCCTCATTTTGGTCATCAGTTTCAAATCAGAACCCACAGAAGAGAGCCTTACCTGACGCAATGGGAGAATGCACCCCGACCAAGGACTAGGAGGCACGCCAGCCTTTCGCCCAGTCACAGCTTCCTGTGACAACAGCCCTGAGTCACCCAGAAGCCTTCTCTCTATTTCCCACTCCAGAGCTCTCCTTGCCCCTCCTGCCTCTGAGTCCCTGCCCAAGGCAAAGGGTGGTGGCAACCCCCCTGCCCAGGGAGCTCCACATCAATGGCCTTCGCTTGCTCCCACCTGGGTGCTGTTCCCTGATGGCCACAGGCTGAGAAACGATGTTTTCTGCCTGATTGGCTCTGAACAGCAGGTGTCATTGTCACTGTGGTGGAAACAGAGACTCTGCCATTGCCATGATCAGTGGCTGATTCTTCCCAGTAACCTGGGCCTTTACAGACAAGTCCTGTTTTCATGTGCTCTGTACTCACAGTACAACTTTATCAATACCTGTACCTTTATCAATACTTGATTCCTCCGATGTGTAACTTAATTCACCGGTTTTGTTTTATTAGGTTTTGTCTTTCCACACCTGCTTGTAGTTTTACTTCTAATTGTCCCTGGGGACTCCCACTTACCATCCAGGCCAACGGGCCCTGCATCAAATGTAACCACGTGAGGACTGGCTTCTGTTCTCTTTGCCCAGATGCCTTACAATACTCAAACTGAGGCTTAAAAATTAAAAACATATTAAATACAGCTGTTTGAAGGGGCGGTGCAATCCCCAGGAACAGAGTCTGAGGGGAGAGACGGGAGGGGCAGGAAGCATTGGGGGGCAAAGACTCCTCATGAGTCACCAGGCAGCAGCTGCTTCCCAAAGGGGAGGAGCCACTCCCTGCCACACGGGACCTCTCGGACCCTCCACACAGCGGCTGGTCCCTCGGACCAGAGCATCCGAGGACAGAGAGGGAGCAATGTGTCTCCAGGTCCCTCTCACGGGCAGTGCAGTCCTCACTTCCCACTGGGTCTCCTGGGCTTGTCAGACAGCCTCTGGTGAGGCCACAGGGCATGTTCTGTGCCAGGCACGTCACTCCTGCCTGGGAGTGCTGGGAGGAGCCAGAGCTTTGGGGTCTCCCTGTCTCCCACCCAGTGGTGACACAGCAGTCCCTCCAGATGTCGGCACCCACCCTGGAGGAGGGCAGATGGGAGAGCCCGTGCTGCTCCTACATCAGGTGGCTGCGGCCACAGTGTGCAGGTGCAGGTGGCAGCAAAAGCTGGGACCCTTTCCACAAACAAGTAGCCAAAAGCCTGAGACACACCAAGGCCAAGAGAAACGTGACCCAGACAAGTGTCACATGGGACAATCTGACCCATGAGGTATCAACACAACGAAGCGTCCCAGAAAAAGTAAATAAATTCTGCTGAAACTGGAAATAGAAAGCCGTAGTGAGTTACTGGGATATAGAGCCCCCTGTTCTCCCAACCATGGAGCAGAATAAAATGACATGACAATGGTCACCCCCAAACCATCTGTCTCCTGCTGTTGTGAGCACAGAGACGCATCAGTGAAATCAAATTAATCTGCCCCCTGTTGTGCCTAAGGATTTTAGTCAGCTGACCAGGACTAAGGCACTATATACAGAGTACACACATTTTATGCCCAGAAGAGGTTATTTTGAGGGAAAAGGTCGATGCTGCCCCTGAGGCAGAAACACACACGCACCGCAGGGAAAGGGCGCTCGCCCATGGGAACGCCCTGCTAGATGGGAAGCCAGGATGCTTCAGCTGTTTAATTGCAGAAAATACATTCCTATTTAATCAACATGAATGAAAGTATTGATTCAGATGTGACTACAAAACACGCCAGCGTGCCTGTCTGTGGGCTTTGAGCGAGTCAGGCCCTGGGGCACGTGGGCCCTTGTAAGATGGTCATCATCAAGTGCCCCTGAAGCATGTAGATCTGAAGATTCGAAAGTGAACACACGTGGCACATGAGAATGTTTGGGTGTTGGACGGCTTTTCCCTGTGTTTCCGTGATCCTGTGGCCGTGGCACCGCGGCAAGTTCCCACTTGTGTTCAACAGTGTGGGTGAGAGAGGCCACTGCCCCAACCCCTGCCCTCCCCCCTGACCGCCCCGCTGGGCCCTTTGCTCCCCGATTCTTGCTGCCTTCTCCAAACTACTAGGGCACTTCTTTAATGGAAAACCACATCCAGAGAGGAGACCACTGCACCTTCATGGAATCCCAAGCTGGAGGCCTGTGCTGATTAAAGACTGACTGACTGACATGATTAGCAACAGGATGTAGCTGGAATCTCCACGGACTTGGAGTTGAAAGAGATAACTTACATCTTGGCTCACAATGCCAAGTGGGAGCCTTCCAGCCCTGGGGTGCTGGGAAAGTAATTTATCGCTCTAAGCACTGGTTTCCTCACTCAGACAAGGGAATTCCGTTGTCTAATTAGAATACAGAGACAGTGTAACAAACACTGGGGATGTGATCAGCTTCAACGAGGTAGAGATTGGTTTCCCCTCTGCCGAGTAAGGGGAGCACTAGGAGCCCCAGCCTGAAGTGGTCGCTCCAGGGAGCTGGGAACTCAGGCTCCTCCTTTCTGGGTGATGCAGTCCAGTCCCTCCGCAGTGAGAGGGGGCCCATAATCACTCCTGCTGGGTTCACCATCCTGCTGACCTGACAGAGGGAAACCTGGGGCGAAGAATGCACACCTCACAGTCTCTTTTAAGGGCACAAGAGCACTGTTGCCTGGAGGTGGCCAGGACCTGCTGGTGGGAGCCGGTTGTCAGCTTCTGGGGAGTCACGTGAGTTGGTCATTAAACACAACCTTCAGTAAAAAATGAAACTACAGAAACTCCAATTAAACAAATTAAGTGAAAAACAAGGGCAGCAGACACTCTAATTCACCCCTCCCTAATCACACGTGATGGTTTGCTGTGCCCTGTGCTCTCGAGTTGTGCACTCCCTCGTGGGGGCACGGAAACCCAGAATCACGGGCGCGGCTGTGGCCGACTTTTCCTGCCGGTGCAGGCGCTTCACGTGGCGCCTGAAATCAATCACGACCTGGTTACACCGCAGAGATGGACGCACACCACGATCCGGGCCTGGCTTTATTTTGTTCCATTGACTGTTTACGCCAGGGCCTGGCAAACCAGCCCACCACCTGCTTGCTTCAGTCCTTAAAGTAAGTTGTTTTTCTGTTTTTTTTTTTTTTTTTTCATTTTATATACAGAAGTAAGGAATGGAGTGGGAAGGACTGAAAAATATGTGACAGAGAGAGTCTATAGGTGGCTGCAAAGCTTGAAAATATTTACTACCAGGCCTTTGCAATAAACGTTTCACAACCCTGATGGAGAAAGTTTTAATAATTCAGTGAAACGGAAAAGTTTCCTTGCTGGCTGTCAGCTGGATGCCTCCCTCAGCTTAGAGAAGCGGCTCTCGACTCATCAGGTGCCCCCTCCAGCCTCAAAGCCAGGAAGGGAGAACACCGCCCTGGCTTTGACCCCTGTGCTGAATCCTTCTCAGCCCTTCAGTCTCCCCCCTTCCCTCCCCCACAGAAGCCCGGGGTCCCTGTCTCAGGCCCAGTGACGTCATTGCCCTTGTTGAAGTCAGCTGTGCCCTAGAGCCTTGGTCTAATCACCCACACAGTGATGTCCCATCCCAGTGAAAGGTCCTGCCCCGAGTCAAGAGGGTGGGTCACCTACACATGGCTTTGGGTCATGGGGTCATTCTAGACTTCCTGCTACACGGGGAACCTCAGAGTTTGTCACATCTACCCCTTCCATTTATTATTGTAAGAACTTAATGAGATCCTGGATATATAAAAGTACTTTAATGTAAAGTGTTAAAAAGTGCTCTCTGAAAGTTAACAGTGCTATAAAACCTAAAATGTCATTGACCTCTCCTATTTCCTAAACTCATACATCTGAGTTTTTGATGACAGGCTTAATTTCTAATTCCTAGGTCAGAACCTAGGGTGGAGGAACATCTCTGACCCTGCTTTGCTTTTTTAAAGCATCCTCTAAGTCACCCCAAAGGGCTTATTGAGTCTAGCTGGAGGATGGTGTCTGAGAACCTGGATAAAACAGACCCTTTTGTGGTCTACTAGCAAGTTCGATGTTCGCTGAGGGAGCCTGCCTTTGGTATCCCTAGGTAAGATGTTTCATTCTTCCTTCCTCCCCTCTCTCTGCCTTTCCTCATCCCCCTACTCTTTGTCTTTTCCTTTTCTTTCACAAACACACCTAGAAAAGTGTATTAAAACACAAAACTGTCTAGAGCTTAGCAACAGAAAATGAGCAGGGACCTTCACTGTGGTTCCCAGGTACTTTTTTTTCTTTTTTGGCCAGAGACTAGAAGATAGTAAGTACTGTTTTTTAGAACCGTGTTTATAACGTGTGTCTGTTTCCATGGTACCCATTCATGTGTCACTCATAAGCTCTGTAAGGAAAGGGGGAGGCGCCATAACAAACTGCGCTCCCAGCTGAGCCGGGCCTTTCAGTCGGTGCTCATGCGTGTCCATGAGCGCTAGGATCTCAGGCTTCTCCCAACAGGAACAATTATGACAACTGGAGCTTCTTTTTACGTGAAAGCAGTATTTCGACAATTGATGATTAACAAGAACTTGCTTCTGGTGCCGAAACAAAACAATAACCAAAAAGCTGCACTTCCCACAGAGTCTGCAGGAACACTCGGAACCCACATCCATATAGATGACATATGAGGAGACTGGGCACCTGCCATTTCAAAGGCCCAGGGTGCCACCTCCAGCCTATCTTCTTAACGAGGACAGTGCCCCAGCCTCTGTTACAAACACGACCACAGGCCTCAAACAGGGCTTGCGCTGGGCCCCGGTCACCAAACCAAGACCCAACCGAATCACACTTTCAGCTCTCCCAGAAATGAGACCTTGAGCCAGTCAGCCAGGAATCCCCCGAGCAGCACGAGTTAGGTGATCTGCCCAACAGGCCACCGCTGTCCCCTCGGAAAGGAACTTGGCCAGAACCAGCTTGCTTTTCTGCCCAGAAAAACTTCCCCGTTCCCGTGCCCATGAGATTCTCTCACTTCCCCGACTTCTTGGAGTGACTTTCTAAGAGTCAAGATGGAATACCTCCCCGTTATAATCGATTTCTGTCCAGATAAACTCAAAACGTTTAACCTGCTCCAGTTTGTCTTTAACAGTTCTGGCCTCAGAAGAGGGACCCATAAATGACCCCCATGGCCCCCCAGAAGCAGCAAGCTGCCAGAAGGTACCTGCTGGGCCCGTGAGCACGCTGTGTTCTCACTGCCTCTGGAGGTTCTGGGCGAGGCCCCCTGGGCAGCTGAGTCCAGGCTCTGCAGCTTTGTGTTGGGGGCTTTCAGCCTGTCCGAACACTTCTTTCCCTGGACTTAATCTGGGAACCTGCAGGAGTTGACTGGGTCTGACTCAGAAACCAAGGGTGGTCAGGGCAGAGCTGGGTGTGAGGAAGGCTGGAGGGCAGCATGGGAGGCTTCAGGTGAGCAGAATTTTGGTTTGGTTCAGGTTTAACCTGAACAAGCAGGTTAAACTTATCAAAGTTAATCAAATTAGAGTGGCCACAGTGGAGAACTCTCAATCTAGATAAGCATATCCATATCCTAAGTCCCCACAGAGAGGTGGGTCTCTTGCCAGGCACTCACCATAAAGAGTGGAGGGAAAACTGTTTTCCCTGCTCTACAGCTTCAGGAGACTGGANTCTGAGAAGCACTTTATCTGTCCTTCCATTCTAAATGAAAGTTTTGCTGGATAAAGCAATCTTGGCTGTAGGTCTTTGGATTTCATGACTTGGAATACTTCTTTCCAGCCCCTTCTTGCCTGTAAGGTCTCTTTTGAGAAATCCGCTGACAGTCTGATGGGTACTCCTTTGTAGGTGACTGTCCCCTTATCTCTTGCTGCTTCTAGGATTCTCTCCTTCATTTTAGTCTTGGCTAATGTAATTATGATGTGCCTTGGTGTGTTCCTTCTTGGGTCCAACTTCTTTGGGACTCTCTGAGCTTCCTGGATTTCCTGGAAGTGTATTTGCTTTGCCAAATTGGGGAAGTTCTCCTTTGTTATTTGTTCAAATAAGTTTTCCACTTGCTCTTTCTCTTCCCCTTCTGGTACCCCTATAATCTGGATGTTGGAAAGTTTAAAGATGTCCTGGAGGTTCCTAAGCCTCTCCTCATTTTTTTGAATTCTTGTTTCTTCATACTTTTCTGTTTGGTCATTTTTTTCTTCCTTCTGGTCCACTCCTTTGATTTGAGTCTCAGTTTCCTTTCCATCACTATTGGCTTCCTGTGCATCTCCCTTCATTTCAATTAGTTTAGCCTTCAGTTTTTCCTCTAATTTGTGAATTAACCAGTTCTGTGAGCATCCTGATCACCAGTGTTTTGAACTGTGCATCCGAGAGGATGGCTATTTCTTGGTCACTTAGAGTTAGTGGCTCTGGGGCTTTGAGTTCTTCTTGAGCCATAATGTTTTGGGCTGTTCACACCTGTTATGTATGAGGGGCAGAGCCCTAGGTGTTCACCAGGGTGGGGTGACCCAGGTTGGTTGGGTGAGACGCTGTATGTGGGAGCAGGGTCAGAGAGGGGCAATGGTGGTCCCCTCTGCTGCTTCCCGCAAGTTGCTGGGGCCTGTGCTGTCTGTCTCACTGCTCGTTCCTCCGCCTGGTTTATCTGCATGCAAATATGTGACTGAGGTCAACCTGCCGCCTTGCACCCCCACTGGGTCTGCCCATTACAACCCCACACCTGGGATCCCCAACCACTGCCAGAGCCTGGGTCAGTCCCGCTGAGTTTTCCTGCCCAACCCCACTCTGCCAGCTGCTGGCTCCGCCCCTCTTACCAGTCTGGCTGAATAGTTAGTTGTTGTCAGACTTCTGTATAGTTCAATTTTCTGTGTTTTGGTTGTGTTTTTGTTACTAAAATTTTAAACTTGGTTGTGCAAGGAGGCACAGTGTCTCCACCTATACTTCCATCTTGGCCAAAGTCCATATTATGCTATTTTTGATGCAATGTTCTATTAAGTCAATTAAGGAATCATTTTGGTAAATAATGTTATTCAAGTCTTTTACATCTTTCTTGATTTTTAATGTACTTTAAAAATCAATTATTAAGAGAGGAGTGCTTAAGTATTTGACTTTAATTGTGGGTTTTCCTATTTCCTGTTTTATTTTCCTGTATATTATAGCTCTTTTATTGGTAGGATAAAAGTTAGGGTTGTATACTCTTGGTGAATTTTTCATTGACTGATTTATCATTACAAATGATCTTCTTTGTCCTTTTATATTCTTTCCTCTAAAATCTACTTTGTTTGATACTGTTTTTTCATATTTTTGTATTTGAGGCACTTGAAGGCATTTAGAGTCAAGTGTGGCTTTTTTCTCCAATCTGACGGTCTCTGTCCATGTCCAGTACAACGTTTCAGACAACTTACATTTCCTGGGATTGTGTTTTGTTGGGTTTAAATTCATCATCTTACACTTCTTTTTTTAATTTTTACTTATTCTCATCTGGGACTTGCTTATTTTTTCTGTTTTGGTAACTTCTTCATATTGTGTATTTCTTTGCTTCATGTTAGTTCCATTGTTGATTTACTACCTAGAATTATTTGTTATTTTAGTGGTTGCGTAGGGTAAATAAAATGAATCTTAAGGTTATTTCAGCCTATTGAAGGGACAGTACACTTCTCTGCACCTAGTGTGGACATTTTGGTGATGCCGTTTCAGAGCAAGGAAAGCTGAAACGCAGAAGGGACGTGACTTGTCCACGGCCAGGAACATGGGGCGGAATCCGAGTTCCCGTCTGTGGCCATGGGACGAGGTGTTTTCTCAGGACGGGCATGAACACACTTTCCTGGGAGGACACCACGTCACTGCATTAGCAGTTACAAGCACTGATGGGAAAAATGTTGGGGCCGATTGTTCTAGTTTGGGAAGATGTAAGCTTTAAACGTCTAATAGAAAAGCCCTAAGATTTCCCTGCAGACCACTGGGCAGGCATCGCACATGGGTGTCAGGTGAACAGTTGGAGAGAAAGCTGCGAGCCCGACACTCAGCCAAGACCAGGAAGTGGAATTGAGGGTCCCCAGGCTTTTCACCTTGGTCACTCCAGAAGAGCTGTGCACAGCCTGTAGAACACACGCAGGCTGTGACTTCGGGGGTCCTCTGAGATCGTATTTGCTCGTCCTGTTGTATGTGCTCAAGTGAAAGAACCCCCGAGACTGCCAGCGTGATAGGCGCCTCTGCGCAGGCCCAGCTACGTAGAAACGGAATGCAAGATGCATGTTTACTTCTTGTACGTGTAACATTAGGACCTCAGATTGATCTCTTACTATACCTATTTGGGCAGGTTGAATTTTATGATCCCTGGGTCATCATAGGAACAGAGAAAAGAGTCTATTACTAATATAAATAAATATGTATTACTTTTAAACATAGTATAACTTAAATAGGAACAAATACATATTAAAATTCAAAAATTCTTGAATTGCCTCAATTCTCTTACATATGTTTTCCTTAGTAAAATTGCATTTATGTCCAGGCTACTCCAAGTATTATATATTTATACAAGATTACAATGAAGTGCCCTCTGGGTATTTACACACCATCATTTTTGTCATTTTTATTCATGAGTTTTAAATAACTGATACTTAATCTCTGAACCTAGGAGACAAGTCATAAATGTAGTCCATTAAACTAGTCTGACTTCTGCTTTTCTCTGGTTGAAGAAACTGGAGTAGAATTCCTAGACTGAAATGAAGTTTGTCAGACCAGGAAGAGACGTACATATGTACATGCATGTGGATGTATGTATTTTTCCAGAACTTGTTTTTAAAGAATGTCAATGATACCAGAATGCCTGGATTTCTTTCTTATATATATATAAGAACATAAGATAGAAAAGCCTCAAAATACAACTTTTTTTGCTGTCCTTTATATAATCAGAAGAATTTTCAGATGCAGTTGTTAAAACATTTAATTTCTGAACAGCTCCCCCTAGAGTTTACAGAAGGAGTAACCATTGTTTCTTGGTTTCCGTCTAAGTCCACAGTAGTGGCGGCTGTATGCGTGTGCGGGTAGGTTCTCATCACAAACCTGGTCTGCTGCACCCTGGTAAAGACAGGTTCTGGGCTGGGTACGTGACAGAGAAGAGAGGAAAGGGAGACGTTGAAAACAGGCCGCCCAGCCCAGTCCAATCACTCTTGCTGTGCAGCTCTGCCACCCTTAGACCATTTACAACTTTTACAGCCTTTTCCATGTGGTTTAATAAAAACAGGAACCTCTCCAGCACTCCGCAATGAAATTGTCGGAGGGAATAGATGTCCAGCTGGCAGTTTCACTCATTTCTTTAAAAGAGATATATTGTTAGTGCTGTTTGCATTTCAGTTTCAGGAAATTGCCATATTTCTGGGTAGCAGCTATCGACCCCTCTGGGCCAGGTGCTGGCATGTGGTCCATGAAGGGACCTGCGATGAGAACCACCTGTGAGGCTTTGCCTTCCTTTCCTAAAATGTGCTTTAGACAGGCTGATCATTCAGGTGAATGGTGACACAAAACCCTGTAAAACTAAAGTGTTTGCTCAGGAAAAACAGGAGTGCAGGGTGAAATTTTATAAAGGACTACAAGTAAAAGATTAGGTTTGATTAATGAGATATTTGTTCACTTATTTTTTCAAGACTATATCTAGGTGCACTCCATGCCCCATAATCTTAAGGTACCGTATTGTGCTTAGTTATAAGTTGGTTCAAAAACAAAAACCATAACCACTGCCCTAGGAACTCAATCTGGGATTCAGTCAACAAAAAAATGTGCAAATAAAAAATTATTTTTACATTAAAATACACATATTTGATGAATACTGTGATAGAGAATAATTTAGTTGGGCTCTTTTTCCAGAAAATGTTATGGCAAGTCCCCCAAGAATGAATATTTAGCCCACACTCAGTGAAATAACTAGTTTATCATGTAAAAAATTGGCAGTGTTCTCCTAGGGGGAAGGAAGATCAAAAGCAAGTCCGTAGCCAGCCAAGGCTTCAGCACATTCAGGAACTGGGCATGGACCAGTGTCTTGAGGCAGACCTGAAGCCAGAGAACATGTCCTTTGGATTATATAGTGTTTAGTAAATCATAGTAAGATGTTTGAGATATATACAAAACATGGGTCAGTATGGTAACTTCATTTCTTTTTTACTAATTGGTTTTCTGTTATTTAATACAAATTATTCAGTAAGTACACATTATTGAATACAGTACTGATTTCTATTTTCCTGTATGCACATTAACATATGTCTGCACTCATTTAAACAATCTCAGACCATCCAGTAGAAAAGAGCTGCAACTATGATGGGGTCGACATGCTGAAGGAAATGACAGTGATTTTGAAATGACATAGACTAAGGTTAAGTGGTGGAAACAGATTTGAACTCATTTTATGTTTAATCTTTAAGATGATTCTTTTGAACTTCAATGAATGGAAAAATCCTGGATTTATTGATGTGTTATGGTACAATGTGACATCATACATGGTAATCCAACAAGCAGGATTCAGGAACTGATAATGTAATGGAGATAGAATTGTTTTCTAGTTTGGATCTACATGCCTTCAAAAATACAAAAGTGAGTAGGCACTTAAAATAGTATGAGGCTGCATAAGGTGCAATTCATATCTATTTATCTATTTATCTAACCATCTATCTATCTAAAGAATGTTAACATTGACACAATGAAATTCTATGCTGCAGAAAGGAAGAAGGAACTCCTACCCTTTGCAACATCATGATGGAACTGGAAAGTATTATGCTGTGTGAAATAAGTCTGGCGATGAAAGACAAATACCATATGATATCACCATTAACAGGCATAAACTGCTCCAGCTACAGTTTACTGATTTTTCCCTTTAACTGTATGGAAAAATCCTAAAGTGATGGTGAATACTGCTCCAGGAAATCCACTTCGGGTGGCTGACATACAGTTTGCCGCAGTCTGGATGGAGAGGGTCTAGTGGATGGAGTTGGGACATGTCCAGAGAAGCCTCTACAGTGATAAGGCCTCATCCTCTTCACCAGCAGTTGGAAAGCTCCTTTTGTAATGTCAACAAAGCATACCCTCTTCCCCAAGGGACAAGATTAGAGGAGACCTCCAATTGCCATCTCCTAAAGGACTTCTGCATAAAAACTGAGGGTAAAGTAGCTTCAACTCTTCTGCCTGAAAATATTTTCCAAGTGGCATATAAAGCAATACATGGTCATTTAGAAAACTATAGGTAAACATGGCACGGAAGCAGTTTTGGCGGGGAGGGACCCAGGACTTCCCCTTATTTGTTTCTAAAAAGATTCTTAAAAGTATGAAGACTGTGTTCCACCACTGCCACAAAATTTGGATGCTAGTCCATCCTGTGAGAACAGATGTACGTAGGGCCTTTGAGTTAGCATTAAATGAAATATGTACATGTTCGAAATTTCCAAGGACAGCTTAATGAGTGACATCTTGTTTCCAGGTTATTTGAGAAATGAGTCCTTGAGATTTAATTTCTGTACATGGGGGATTCACACGGACTTCAGAGTCCTGTGGAGGAAAAGGGAAGGTACCACACAGCTACTCCCTCAAGTGGGGAGTGGGACAGAGTGGCCAGGCAACTCTCTCATACTGTGAGAGCCTGGGAGCAGCCTCCCATCATTATCAAGGAGAGTATGGGCATACCCTTGCCTAGAGAGCCCTTTACAGTTTCCATTTTTCCCCGCACAGGACTTCAGGTTCAACTTATTAATCTTCATCAGGCAGTAAATGGAAGATAGTACACAAAAAACCAATAAGGCAGCTTCTGAGTCAGCGTCTGTCACCTAAATGGCTACAGAACTTTGAATAAACAAACTCAATTTCTGTGCTAGCCTTTATCATTTAGCTAAGTGCAATCTTAGCAAAGAAGACTTCACAGGATTGTTAGAGATTTTTTTAAATATATTTTATTGATCATACCATTACAGTTGTTCTATTCCCCCCTTCATTCCCCTCCATCCTCATACTCCCTCCCCCACCATTTTCCCCCCGCCCTTAGTTTATAACCACGTGTCTCAAGTTCTTTAGATTCTATATTTCCCCCACTATTCTTGCCCTCCCCCTATCTATTTTCTACCTACCATCTATGCTACTTACTCTCTGTATCTTCTCCCCCCTTCTCCCCCTCTGACTCCCCTGTTGCTAACCCTCCACATGATCTCCATTTCTGTGGTTCTGTTCCTGTTCTAGCTGGTTGCTTAGTTNCCTGTACCTTTATCAATACTTGATTCCTCCGATGTGTAACTTAATTCACCGGTTTTGTTTTATTAGGTTTTGTCTTTCCACACCTGCTTGTAGTTTTACTTCTAATTGTCCCTGGGGACTCCCACTTACCATCCAGGCCAACGGGCCCTGCATCAAATGTAACCACGTGAGGACTGGCTTCTGTTCTCTTTGCCCAGATGCCTTACAATACTCAAACTGAGGCTTAAAAATTAAAAACATATTAAATACAGCTGTTTGAAGGGGCGGTGCAATCCCCAGGAACAGAGTCTGAGGGGAGAGACGGGAGGGGCAGGAAGCATTGGGGGGCAAAGACTCCTCATGAGTCACCAGGCAGCAGCTGCTTCCCAAAGGGGAGGAGCCACTCCCTGCCACACGGGACCTCTCGGACCCTCCACACAGCGGCTGGTCCCTCGGACCAGAGCATCCGAGGACAGAGAGGGAGCAATGTGTCTCCAGGTCCCTCTCACGGGCAGTGCAGTCCTCACTTCCCACTGGGTCTCCTGGGCTTGTCAGACAGCCTCTGGTGAGGCCACAGGGCATGTTCTGTGCCAGGCACGTCACTCCTGCCTGGGAGTGCTGGGAGGAGCCAGAGCTTTGGGGTCTCCCTGTCTCCCACCCAGTGGTGACACAGCAGTCCCTCCAGATGTCGGCACCCACCCTGGAGGAGGGCAGATGGGAGAGCCCGTGCTGCTCCTACATCAGGTGGCTGCGGCCACAGTGTGCAGGTGCAGGTGGCAGCAAAAGCTGGGACCCTTTCCACAAACAAGTAGCCAAAAGCCTGAGACACACCAAGGCCAAGAGAAACGTGACCCAGACAAGTGTCACATGGGACAATCTGACCCATGAGGTATCAACACAACGAAGCGTCCCAGAAAAAGTAAATAAATTCTGCTGAAACTGGAAATAGAAAGCCGTAGTGAGTTACTGGGATATAGAGCCCCCTGTTCTCCCAACCATGGAGCAGAATAAAATGACATGACAATGGTCACCCCCAAACCATCTGTCTCCTGCTGTTGTGAGCACAGAGACGCATCAGTGAAATCAAATTAATCTGCCCCCTGTTGTGCCTAAGGATTTTAGTCAGCTGACCAGGACTAAGGCACTATATACAGAGTACACACATTTTATGCCCAGAAGAGGTTATTTTGAGGGAAAAGGTCGATGCTGCCCCTGAGGCAGAAACACACACGCACCGCAGGGAAAGGGCGCTCGCCCATGGGAACGCCCTGCTAGATGGGAAGCCAGGATGCTTCAGCTGTTTAATTGCAGAAAATACATTCCTATTTAATCAACATGAATGAAAGTATTGATTCAGATGTGACTACAAAACACGCCAGCGTGCCTGTCTGTGGGCTTTGAGCGAGTCAGGCCCTGGGGCACGTGGGCCCTTGTAAGATGGTCATCATCAAGTGCCCCTGAAGCATGTAGATCTGAAGATTCGAAAGTGAACACACGTGGCACATGAGAATGTTTGGGTGTTGGACGGCTTTTCCCTGTGTTTCCGTGATCCTGTGGCCGTGGCACCGCGGCAAGTTCCCACTTGTGTTCAACAGTGTGGGTGAGAGAGGCCACTGCCCCAACCCCTGCCCTCCCCCCTGACCGCCCCGCTGGGCCCTTTGCTCCCCGATTCTTGCTGCCTTCTCCAAACTACTAGGGCACTTCTTTAATGGAAAACCACATCCAGAGAGGAGACCACTGCACCTTCATGGAATCCCAAGCTGGAGGCCTGTGCTGATTAAAGACTGACTGACTGACATGATTAGCAACAGGATGTAGCTGGAATCTCCACGGACTTGGAGTTGAAAGAGATAACTTACATCTTGGCTCACAATGCCAAGTGGGAGCCTTCCAGCCCTGGGGTGCTGGGAAAGTAATTTATCGCTCTAAGCACTGGTTTCCTCACTCAGACAAGGGAATTCCGTTGTCTAATTAGAATACAGAGACAGTGTAACAAACACTGGGGATGTGATCAGCTTCAACGAGGTAGAGATTGGTTTCCCCTCTGCCGAGTAAGGGGAGCACTAGGAGCCCCAGCCTGAAGTGGTCGCTCCAGGGAGCTGGGAACTCAGGCTCCTCCTTTCTGGGTGATGCAGTCCAGTCCCTCCGCAGTGAGAGGGGGCCCATAATCACTCCTGCTGGGTTCACCATCCTGCTGACCTGACAGAGGGAAACCTGGGGCGAAGAATGCACACCTCACAGTCTCTTTTAAGGGCACAAGAGCACTGTTGCCTGGAGGTGGCCAGGACCTGCTGGTGGGAGCCGGTTGTCAGCTTCTGGGGAGTCACGTGAGTTGGTCATTAAACACAACCTTCAGTAAAAAATGAAACTACAGAAACTCCAATTAAACAAATTAAGTGAAAAACAAGGGCAGCAGACACTCTAATTCACCCCTCCCTAATCACACGTGATGGTTTGCTGTGCCCTGTGCTCTCGAGTTGTGCACTCCCTCGTGGGGGCACGGAAACCCAGAATCACGGGCGCGGCTGTGGCCGACTTTTCCTGCCGGTGCAGGCGCTTCACGTGGCGCCTGAAATCAATCACGACCTGGTTACACTGCAGAGATGGACGCACACCACGATCCGGGCCTGGCTTTATTTTGTTCCATTGACTGTTTACGCCAGGGCCTGGCAAACCAGCCCACCACCTGCTTGCTTCAGTCCTTAAAGTAAGTTGTTTTTCTGTTTTTTTTTTTTTTTTTACATTTTATATACAGAAGTAAGGAATGGAGTGGGAAGGACTGAAAAATATGTGACAGAGAGAGTCTATAGGTGGCTGCAAAGCTTGAAAATATTTACTACCAGGCCTTTGCAATAAACGTTTCACAACCCTGATGGAGAAAGTTTTAATAATTCAGTGAAACGGAAAAGTTTCCTTGCTGGCTGTCAGCTGGATGCCTCCCTCAGCTTAGAGAAGCGGCTCTCGACTCATCAGGTGCCCCCTCCAGCCTCAAAGCCAGGAAGGGAGAACACCGCCCTGGCTTTGACCCCTGTGCTGAATCCTTCTCAGCCCTTCAGTCTCCCCCCTTCCCTCCCCCACAGAAGCCCGGGGTCCCTGTCTCAGGCCCAGTGACGTCATTGCCCTTGTTGAAGTCAGCTGTGCCCTAGAGCCTTGGTCTAATCACCCACACAGTGATGTCCCATCCCAGTGAAAGGTCCTGCCCCGAGTCAAGAGGGTGGGTCACCTACACATGGCTTTGGGTCATGGGGTCATTCTAGACTTCCTGCTACACGGGGAACCTCAGAGTTTGTCACATCTACCCCTTCCATTTATTATTGTAAGAACTTAATGAGATCCTGGATATATAAAAGTACTTTAATGTAAAGTGTTAAAAAGTGCTCTCTGAAAGTTAACAGTGCTATAAAACCTAAAATGTCATTGACCTCTCCTATTTCCTAAACTCATACATCTGAGTTTTTGATGACAGGCTTAATTTCTAATTCCTAGGTCAGAACCTAGGGTGGAGGAACATCTCTGACCCTGCTTTGCTTTTTTAAAGCATCCTCTAAGTCACCCCAAAGGGCTTATTGAGTCTAGCTGGAGGATGGTGTCTGAGAACCTGGATAAAACAGACCCTTTTGTGGTCTACTAGCAAGTTCGATGTTCGCTGAGGGAGCCTGCCTTTGGTATCCCTAGGTAAGATGTTTCATTCTTCCTTCCTCCCCTCTCTCTGCCTTTCCTCATCCCCCTACTCTTTGTCTTTTCCTTTTCTTTCACAAACACACCTAGAAAAGTGTATTAAAACACAAAACTGTCTAGAGCTTAGCAACAGAAAATGAGCAGGGACCTTCACTGTGGTTCCCAGGTACTTTTTTTTCTTTTTTGGCCAGAGACTAGAAGATAGTAAGTACTGTTTTTTAGAACCGTGTTTATAACGTGTGTCTGTTTCCATGGTACCCATTCATGTGTCACTCATAAGCTCTGTAAGGAAAGGGGGAGGCGCCATAACAAACTGCGCTCCCAGCTGAGCCGGGCCTTTCAGTCGGTGCTCATGCGTGTCCATGAGCGCTAGGATCTCAGGCTTCTCCCAACAGGAACAATTATGACAACTGGAGCTTCTTTTTACGTGAAAGCAGTATTTCGACAATTGATGATTAACAAGAACTTGCTTCTGGTGCCGAAACAAAACAATAACCAAAAAGCTGCACTTCCCACAGAGTCTGCAGGAACACTCGGAACCCACATCCATATAGATGACATATGAGGAGACTGGGCACCTGCCATTTCAAAGGCCCAGGGTGCCACCTCCAGCCTATCTTCTTAACGAGGACAGTGCCCCAGCCTCTGTTACAAACACGACCACAGGCCTCAAACAGGGCTTGCGCTGGGCCCCGGTCACCAAACCAAGACCCAACCGAATCACACTTTCAGCTCTCCCAGAAATGAGACCTTGAGCCAGTCAGCCAGGAATCCCCCGAGCAGCACGAGTTAGGTGATCTGCCCAACAGGCCACCGCTGTCCCCTCGGAAAGGAACTTGGCCAGAACCAGCTTGCTTTTCTGCCCAGAAAAACTTCCCCGTTCCCGTGCCCATGAGATTCTCTCACTTCCCCGACTTCTTGGAGTGACTTTCTAAGAGTCAAGATGGAATACCTCCCCGTTATAATCGATTTCTGTCCAGATAAACTCAAAACGTTTAACCTGCTCCAGTTTGTCTTTAACAGTTCTGGCCTCAGAAGAGGGACCCATAAATGACCCCCATGGCCCCCCAGAAGCAGCAAGCTGCCAGAAGGTACCTGCTGGGCCCATGAGCACGCTGTGTTCTCGCTGCCTCTGGAGGTGCTGGGCGAGGCCCCCTGGGCAGCTGAGTCCAGGCTCTGTAGCTTTGTGTCGGGGCCTCTCAGCCTGTCCGAACACTTCTCTCCCTGGACTGTGTCCGACTTGGAACCCTCTGGATCCAAGGTCGAACTGGGTGTGTCTAAAGCTGTAGTGGAGCCAGTGCGAGGCCTCAGGTGAATCACATTTTGTTTGAAGGCTGTACAATCACGTTAAACTTATAAAAATGATTAAGTTAGAGTGGCCACGTAGCCGATACTCCTCGGGTCCACCCATGCTATTGCAAAATTTTCTTATTTCTTACAGCTGTGCAGTATTCCATTATGTAACTGTACCACAGCTTTTTTATCCATTCAACTATTAAGGGCACTTGGGATCCTTCTGAATCTTGGCTATCGTAAATAATGCTGCAGTGACAAATACCATATGATTCTACCTACATGTGGAATATAGTGAACAAAATAAATGAACAAAGTGGAGTCAGACTCACAGATTCAGAGAACAGGCTGACAGCTGTCGGAGGGGAGGAGTTGGGGGCTGGATGAGAAGGGTGAAGGGATTAAGCAAAGAAAAAAAACACCTGTGGACAGTCTACAGTATGGTGACTGCCAGAGGGAAGTGGAAAGTTTAAAGACCTTATAACGGGGATAAACCGTGGTGTAAGGAGACTTGACTTAGGGTGGTAAACACAATACAGTATACAGGTGACACTTAAAGAACTGTAAACCTGAAACCTGTAAAATCTTATTAGCCAATGTCATCCCAATAAACTCAATTAAAAAATGAATAATGATGGCTTTATGTGTTTGAAACTTCAGACACATAAAGATTACAGTGTGATAAAAATGATATAAAAATTCACAAAAATTTCTACCCTTAATTAATCATATCTTTTTGTCTTGTTCCTTCTTTCTTTTTAAGAAAATGGTTTCATTATGAAAAAAATAGAGTGGCCATAGTGGAGAACTTTTAACCTAGAAAAGGTTAACCATTTACAAGGTGCTCAGAGTAAAAGGGGTCTCAGCTGGGCACTCATCAGATAAAGGGAAATTTTCTCCTCTGTAGTTTCTTGTGACTGAGATGAGACATCCCACTCACTCTGGAGCACAATTACTTACTTCTTAGTTTTCACTAGTAATTAATGATTCTAAGGGTTGAAAAACTGATTAATATATGTAACTAACATTTCCTAGGTATAAGGGTGAAAGGAAACGTGTATGAAAAGTGACTAGGAATAGGAAGTGATCAATTGTTTCAGAATTAGAAAGAAAAAAAAACTAGCACAAAATCTGGTTAGATATAAAAATGTTGTAGCAGTTTTGTGGAAAAGAAATCTTGGGAAAGAAATTTCACATATGGTCAAGCTGACTGTGTTGAAATGGATTTATAAATAGTTTTTAAAATAATGTGTTTTAATATCAAAAGCACATTGGTACAACATTAGAATTTAGTTTTCTATTGAAAGGACAAAGTTTTCTTGAACTATTAGTCTGTTCTTGATAAGAGACTGTGAAAGGTTTGCCTTTGTTTTGTTTTGTTTCAACCTTTTGCATAATCTACCTGGAAAGCAAAGATTTTGTGGCTTACTGAATAATTTACTGTGTTTCACGTCTTTATCTGGTCTTTAATTACCGAAAACACACACACACACACGCACAAACACACACACACACACACACACACACACAGAGTCTTCTCAACATTAAAAAAGAAACCTAAGGTTTCTAATCTTCTGTATTTGCCTTTTACATCTTCTATTGTCACTTTGGTTACATAGATAATTAAATAGTACTGTATCATGATTTGTGATTCTATTTAATCATATGTTTGACTGTTGCTCCAAATCCAATTCTAAATGGAGCCTTTTTAATCACAAACTAACTTTGCTATTGGCCAGAGGGCTCCTGGAAAATCTCCAGGGATTTGTCCCTTGCCTGTAAAAGAAAGATGCTAAACTAATTAGGTAGATGGCCTACAACCTTAAGCCTGTCAACAAGTAAATGCCATGTCCTCTGTGTAATAAATATTGTTTTGGCCACCAGTGCATATTTGGCCCTATTATTTCATTCTCCCCCCTGTCACCTGAGAGCTGTGTTTCTCGCATTCCTTTGTGTGCAGGATTGTGGATTCAGTTTATCTTCTGCCAATGAGATTCACTCTCATGAGGTTTTGAAAATGCAAGGGTGGCAGAAGAAGTATCATCCTTCCTTTAGGTCCGGTGAGCGAAGGCTTGCTGTGGCAGGTAGGAGGGGTGGCACCCGCACGGGATCTTACCCTGGTTCATTCACTTCAGGGAGCGTTAGCACTGGTTTCCTGCAGTTTCCTTATCAGAGCAGCAACAATGCCTTCCTGACTCTCTGGACCAGAACGGCAATGATAGGCCTGAAAAGAAGCTTCAGGCTCTGATGCCTTCTCCACATTTTTCAACACCGAATTCCCTATATAGATCTCCTCCTGGTGCTAACATCTAAAGAAGTGTATGTGCTACCAAATGATATACTCCTAATCACATGACTCAGATAGTAAGCAATGGTGCATCCATGTCTCAACCCCAAACCACATTTCCGGTGGGAAAAGTGCAGCTGTCCAAATAAGCTGAGTTACTTGGGACAAGATAAACAGCACTGTTCACCAGGCTTTCACACAGTCTTAAAGGAAAGACATCTACAGAAAGCTGCTTTCCTCAAAATTTGAATAATCTCATCGTCTGCCGTGGCCAGTTGACTACTGAATGAATATACCTCTACAAAACTTTAACATGTAAAATTCAATCCTATCCCATGTATTACACAAAACAGCAATGTGGTATATTCCTTTAAATTCTGCCTGTGATCATCAAACCTTGGGAAATCAGGGAAGGGAACAAGTTCCAACCTATAATTTTGTAATACAAGCACTATCACAAGAAAGTGATATTAATCACCTTGTCTGATCATTGATTGTGGACTGCATGAATAATTTGTTTCATGGCATCACCAAATTTAGTCTTAGTAAGCAAGAGAAGGCTTTTCTGTCTGGAGGAAATGGGTGCCTGGTGCTAATGACCCATTTGGAAGTAAACGAGCACACAAATCCTGGTTTCTGGGGCAGCAAGACGGAGGAGAAGCAGGCCCTGCTTTTGGTAGCAGGAAGAGGATGACATGGTAAAACAACAGAGGCTTAGTCACATGCCACGGCTGCTATGAATCACGTTCTGTGTGTGGACAAGATACTTTGCATTTGAGTCAACTCTCTACCGTATTCCCTCCCTCGATCTAGTAAGCTAATCAGGTTGCATACCAAGAAACATAATCCAAGAGGGATCGCCCTCCTAGCCTTGGGCGTCCTAAGTTAGGGTAAGTGGACCACCGGGGACCACCACCCTGAGAAGAAGGCGGGGAGACTGTGGAACTGGTGCTGCTAGTTTGTATTTTGCAAAAAAATTAAAGCCATAAAAGAGCCTCTCACCCCAGACTTCCTGAACAGGAATCTCTTTTAACAAGATCCCAGGTGGTTCACCTGCAAATTAAATTTTGAAAAGTATGGACCTATGATTCATTGGCAATTACCAGCTGTTGTCTCGGAAGAACAAGGTAAAGAGAATAATACTCTTGGCTTTGTCACAAAGAAATGTATTTCTAGTCACAGGAGAGAATACTCTGAAAAATAAATACAAATATAGGCCAAAGGTATAGGGAGCCGACCAACATGTTTTGAATAAGATTAACTCTGGGCTGAGGAGCCCACTCTCTGGAAAAGTCGTGTTAAGATGAGCAGTCCCTCATCTCATAGCTAAATAGTCTAGAAATGTGTCCTATGAGGGAGGAACAGCGTTATTATGCTGTGAGCCAATTCAGATATAGTTTAATTAAGTAATATGCAAGGTCATGGAGCATGACTGGCAGACTGATTTAGAACAGGATTAACTGCTCCTTCCACTGTGGCCGTCCCTGGTTGTCATCGACACTGCGGCACATACACTGTAAGAAAGGTTTTGGCTTTGCAGACTTATCCTTGCAGCCAGGGGGGGTTGAATTCTGTCTCCCTCTGAAGCCATAGAAACCCATCCGATCTTTCTATTTTTAATCCTTCGCTGAGAGTAGAGGCTTTCTACCAAGATATTTGTTGCCAAACAGTTGTTCTCCGTACAGCTGCCAGACAGACCAGCATTCACAGCCTCAGGTTGTGTCCCACACTGGCTCTCTCCCAAATGTCATTTCCCTACAAGGCTTTTCTTTCAACTGATACATTAGGGTCTTTGAATGACAACATAAAATTAAATGGAAAATGACATTCAGGAGAAAAGATGTTCCTTTCCCACAACTGAGACTCTCCACCCATCTGTCATTGCTTCCTTCTCGGCCTGCCTCATGGTTTTCCACAAATCCCAAGCAGCATGATATGAATATGATACTTAGAGGATATTCCTATAATGTGGTTCAATGCAAACAAGGCACTGTCAGCACTTTGGACATTCTGCCCAGATGGGCTGGCACCCCATAGGAGAGTGTGTGTCAAGAGGCTGCAAAACCAGGCTGCTCTCCTTCAAATTAGCTTACCACCAAAATGACCATACAGCATTTCCAGTTAAATGGTAAAAGAATCATGATCTTTTAGGTTTAATGACTTTTGTTAATTATGGAATCAATTCAAGACGTCATTACTTACAGCAAAAATGTGTCACCCCCTAAAAGGAGAGAGCAGAGGGGTTCCAGGACAGACACTAGGTGGGTGGACAGGCAGACAGACAGATTTGAATAAACAGACGCAGCCAATGCTGAACTCTTAACAGAGGACCAAGAAACGTTTACATTGCCAGTTATAATACAAGGTCTAGAAAAGGGTAAAATTCTAAGGAAATTAAAACTTGTTTCAAAAATAAATATTTGAGCTCCACAAAAAATAAGTTTGTGTCCAACGGGAAAACAGGTGGCTTTAGCACAGGTATGAATTCATAAGATACTAAAGTTTAAGATTAAGGAAGACTATTTGCTTTGCAGTGAGAAGGAGAGAGCTAAATATTAAAAGCAAGCCACATGAAAGAAACCGAGGTGGTGAGGCAGAAAATAACACCTGTATTTTTAGTCATTCATTAATTCAGTGGTAAGTGATCATTAATCCCCTACTTCTAGAAGAGAGACCAAGACAGATCCAGGCCATTCCATCAGCACTCTGCGACGACCTGTGCTATTTCGGCTGGGAGAAAGGAGCTTGTGCACTGATGAATGAGGAGAACATGCAATTCCACCAGCTATCCTCTCAGGCTATTTTAAGTAGGAAGCCTGAGATAAAATGCTGGCAATGTGGTTTAAAGTGAGACCCAACGATCACTTTCAAAGTTAGAATGATTACTCACTCCATCATTGAATTTTTCCTTTTACCAAATTATTATGTACTCTGAATCGACATTAAATTTCCCATTTCAACAGTGAACTCAAAATATGTGATTAAAAATACAAACTGCACACCTTAATATTTTCAAAATTATTTTAATGAATTTAAATGGACAAAGGCAATTGTTATTCATAAAGGAGGATGTCAAAACAGGCCAAAAGTATTGTGGTCAGCTGAATGATGCCCCTCCCCAAATGTCTATGTCCTAATCCCCAGAAACGGTAAATGTGTCACCTTACCTGATAAGGAGACTGCAGGTATGATTATATTAAGGCTTTTAAGGAAGGCAGACTACTCTGGATTGTGTGACTGGACCTGGTGTATTCACAAAGGTCCTTGAAGAAGAAAGAAGGGGGTAGAGGTCAGAAGCAGAGAAGGTGATGTGCTGATGGACCCGGGGGTCAGAAAAATAGAGAGATGCTGAAAGATATCCCGCCATTGGCTTTGAAGAGGAAGGAAGGAGCCAGGAGCCACAGATGCAGACGCCTCTAGAATTTGGAGATGGTAAGGAAATGAACTCTTCCCTGGAGCCTCCAGAAGGAATGCAGCCCTGCCAACTCCTTGATTTTAGGACTTCTGACCTCTGGGACCATAAGATAGCATGTTTGTGTTATTTGAGATCCTAAATCTGTGGTGATTTGTTACATCAACCATAGGAAACTAATGCAGGTGTATGAACAGTTTATGTCATTCACTGACATTGAATAAAAATTAAATCACAATGAGAAAACAGTATACACACACCAGACTCACTAAAAATGCACAACCACTAAAAATAGAAACTGTCAGGTATTGGGCAGGCCATGGAGTAACAGGAGCACTCATACTGCTTGCTGATGGAAATATACTCACAAATTAGCACCATCACTGTGTAGATCACTATGATCATGTGACTTGCTTGGCCAATGGGACATGAGCAAATGTAAAATAAACAGAACCTTGGTAAGTGCTGATATGTCAGGGGCCTGTTGGAATGAGGTTGTTGCCATGTGAGAAAGGCCAGGCTAGAATCTTGGGCTAGGGGGGACAATACGGAGATGCAGCAAACCCACCTGAGGTATTCTAGCTAACGTTTCCCTGGGCAACCTCTCAGGTGTGTGTGCAAACCCAAAAGAACACACAGCCTGCCCAGAGAATTGTTTTAAACCACTAAGTGCAGAAGACTAGTTTGTGCTTCAGATCCTATAAAGCTAAGGCAAGGGAAACATCCATAACATCTAGGAGCTAGGATGCAGGGAAGCATTGGAAATGGAAGGATCGCTTGAGGGCCCCAGACTTCCTCCATAGCCCCCTGCACCTGGCTGACTCCTTGCTTCCTCTGCACTCCAGAGAGGGTCAGGGCTCCAGGGCGCAAGCACTCACTGAAAACAAAGGGATGGGGTGAAAGTCTGCATTTGAAGTGTGATGTTCCATGTGGCAACCAGTTTCAGGTAATCAGTCTTGGAATGTCCAGCCTCACTGTGGGGCACACCAAGCCAATGTGCAGACAGCTGGAGGTTCCTTGTGAAATAGATCTGTGGGGTCACTATATAATGAGTCACTTGGGATCAGTGCCCAAACTACCCCAACTCCCTGAGCTTCCAAAAGTTTTAAAGCAATTTTCTCATCAGTGAGCACACAGGCAAGACCAGGGGGCATTGAAATAAAGCTTCTACCATAACAAGACACAAAACCATAACAATAGGTATGAAGGAAAATTGGTGCTCAGATTTTTTTCATGCTATCATTGCTATCCTCAAAGGTATATGAGAGAATATTTTTTTAAAGAAAGGGAGAAAAATATCAATATGTGGTTGCCTCTCACACACCCCCAACTGGGGACGTGGCCAGCAACCTAGGCATGTGCCCTGACTGGGAATTGAACCAGCAACTCCTTGGTTCATAGGCCAGCACTCAATCCACTGAGCCACACCAGCCAGGGCAAGAGAGAGTATTTTTAATGATGAAACAAAACAGGAGAATATGAGAAAAGAACACTTAGAGGGTGCTGAAGATCCCTTGAAAACTGAAATGTAACAGAAATGAAAAATTCAAAACAAAGTTCACAAGATAAACTTAAGGGGCTCTCCATGAAGGTAGGAAAACACCAACAATAACAACACTAAAGAAAAGGAAAATAGTAGAGAAAATGCAAGAAAATTCAAAGATCTCCTGAGGAGGTCCAAATCCAAGTAAAAAAAATTCCAGAAAAATCAAATGAAAAAATTAAGTGGAAGAAATTTTCAAAAATCAAGTCAACAAATTTTCTCAGAACCGATGCGAATTTCCAGATTGAAATGGTTCACTCCAACCCAGCATGATGTATAAACCACAACTGGTGGATTTTTCAAATGTTTCCAGAAAAGTTTGCTTTGACAATGTTTAGAAGGCCGGAACCTCAATCTTCAAATACGTGGAAAATCAACATGGCATCAGACTTCTCAAAAAAAGAAATCAGAAAGATTCTAAAATAATGGCTTGGGAGTTCTCAGGGAAAGTTATTTTCAGTATGGAATTCTACATAGAATGTGTTCATGTTTTTAATATAGGCAAATGAGAGCTTTAATTTAGATTTTGTTGAACTAGCATTTGAGAGTATCAGAGACAACTACCTCTGCCGAAATAAAACCTGCACCACGTCTGAGAAAAAATAAAAAGCATGTTTGTAAATGTCCCCAGAGATGTGCATCGATTTCTTAATTAACACATTTAATTTGACTTGTGGGTAATGCTTCCTAAATATTAACAATAATAATGGTTTTGCATAAAAAATGATCCACAAGAGAAGATCTGGATAGTCTGTGTTCTATATTAAAATTCTTTTTCCATATTTTAAAGTAAAATATTCATGAAGGATGTTAAACAGGTCTGAACTCATAACAATCAGAGAATGTATTCAAATGAACCTCTTTCTTTTACACCAGAGAAATGGCATTTTGTTATTAAATAGTATCTGGCAACCTACACACACCAACACTGAAATCTCAATACATTTCTCCTCATAAAAAAATTATAAAGGGGGCACCAGATATTTATCATACAGTATGGCATTATAGTTTTCTCTTCATCGAATTAAGTGGATTAACATATACAGGGTCCAGAGGAAGGGATGCCTGCTGGGGTGTGGTTGGTGGGGTAATAGTATGGGTGTCATAATTTATAGTTTTAATTTGCACATTTCACCTCAAATGTCATAGGGTGTGATACTGTTATGTTATGAAATTATGTGCTTATGATTTTGGAATATAAGATTTTCTAATAAAAGGGTGGCATTATTTGTGCTGGACTTAGTGTACCTTTTCAGTTTTTTGGTGGAAAACATGTGAAATCCAGAGTTTGGATAGATTTAAGGAAATTACTACATTTAAGTGTTCTGGAGGCAATGCTTTATTTTTCCTTGTATTATTTGGAAGCCCTAATGTATTTCATTGTGAGGAAAAAGTTTTCAACAAACATAGAAGGAATATGAGAATAAAATAAAATAAAAATTTCAATGTGGTATATTTGGAAAACATGATAATATAGACTGGGCAAGAAGTTTAAATAGGATGACTTTTATTTAAGTTTCTGTTTAGTAGACTTAGTTTTAAAATTATTTCTACTCTGGTGGAATCCTATTACAATCACGTTCTGGTATCGCAGAAGTATCTGCATGATGCTTTATAATGCTGAAGTCGTGCGAGATTTGGAGAAAAGCCTGGACAAGGAGCAAAATTTGCCAAGTCTACCATGAAATAAATGACAGCAATACAGTGCCTTCCATCTCTCTCTCTCATCTCAGCATCTAAAATGTCTCAAGAAAAAGGAATTAAAGTGTGTGTCACTGCAGTCCTCTGTAATCTGACATCAAAATTTTATGTTCTCCATTCAACCTGTACCAAGTTTAAATGTAACTGCTAGCAAGGGAACATGACTGCATATCTGCCTGCATGAAAAATTGGCCGTATCTCCTTCATAATGCATTTCCAAGCTCTCCCATCTCAGCCTTGTTTATTATTCATTCTGAGCCTCTGCTTGCCAACGATGCAGTGGGAATGGGAGATAATAAGCCAGGAAGTCCTCTTGCCCTGAAGGTAATCTTCCAAGAGGTCAGCTGTATTCTTCCTTTCACGCTTCCTTCCCATTCCACTCTGGAGGACACTGCATTGATAGGAAACATGTATGGCTTGTATTATACCTCATCCAGTTTCCAGAAGGTCTGCTACTAGCTCCCAACAGTTTTTGAGAGAGCTCAGAAAGCAAGAAAAGAAGTGAGAGGTCCAGCTAGAGAAAAAGATGCACCATGATTCAAGTCCTACTGTCTTACAGGTGCAAGCTTATTTCATACTGTGTTTACTTTAGTTTATGTTTTCTAACAAAGTGAATCATTATTTTATTGCCTTTTTATAAAGGAGTGGACTGTGACTCAGAGTTCAAATAATTTCTCCTTCGTGTAGCCAGCAATCGGCAAAGCCAGAACTCAGAAACCAGGGGAGGGGTCCCCAGGCGTAAGCCTTGCCACACTGCCCGGTAGGTCTCATTTCTGCCTTAGCTGCCTTGTCTTTGTGTCAGCCAGTGAGATCGGTTAAACACTGAAATTCCTTCGCACTGAGTTTGCCATTTAGGATTACGGTTCCTGACAGTGAAGGGAAGTCCATTCGACACAGCACATTCAGAGGGATGATCTGCAGGCTCCCTGCCTCAGGGCTGGCAACACACCTACGGGGCTCAGAAAGAAAGCTTTATCAATGCCTTAGAAAGAGCAAAACACTTCTTAATATTCTGACTTTGCTTTCCTACAATGCTTTTAGAAAAATAGTGAGATAATTACAGTCATGAGTATATGGTATTTAAGTCATTTAAAAAAATTCAGTACTCTCAGAACCATGTAAAATATATTATTCATCCATATTCACCTTCTCCTCCTTTCAAGAGGAATAAACAAGGTGTTCTGGCAAATTCCACCTTCTCCTCCCTTCCTTTCTGCTCTGCTCTGTGCCCTCCGAGGCTGAAATCTACAGGCTACATAATTCCTAAGCTTTTTTACCCTCTAGCTACCAATTAGATTCAGCCAGTGAGAGACACAGGAACACGAGCTATAGGAGAAAGAAAAAAGTCAAGATATTTTTGTTGCCATCCTCCCTGTGCCAGATTCTGGTGTTGGCACCAGCTGCGTCCTTTTATCTGCATGCACAGTTCCTGCCATGTGGGTGTTTTCTCTCTGCTGCAGCTTCTCTCGTCCCAGAAACAGCTTCCTCTGCAGAGACCTCGGGGCCTGAAAGAGGTAGCAGCTTTCAGCACTTACCAGCCCATTGGTGATTGAATAGCACATCATTAAACTCTCTTCAGTTGGCTCTCTGGTTGTGACAAGCGTCTCCTGCAGGAACCCCTGGTGTTACAATAATGACTGCCAGAGATATTCCCAAAGTACACTCTCAAAACAGGCTCACAGGATAGGACTGCTCAGGTAGTTCATCAGCACAGAGAACTGCTCCTTGAGCTGGAAGATAGCCCTGGGGCCACTGTGGCCTGCAGCGGCACCCCTGACACTCAAACCAACACTGTTAGTAGTGTGGAAGGAGGGTCAGGTGAAGGGCAAGTAGGCACTTAGTTACCAAAGCAGCAATAGGGTTTCCCAAGATGGTGAGAACGAATGACTACTTCTGACTCCCCCGGGGAAAATACACAAAGGAAAAGGTGCATTTGAAGTGCTGACTTAACTCAAAGTACTGAGGATGGCAACCCCGCAAGCCTTATAGGCCAATATTCAACCATGTCTGCCCTTTGGGATTAAACGTGCAGCTTTCAGGTCTCCTATGCCAAGGTAAAGCCTTGGTTGAGAAGTGGGATTCCGACACTTGATATATGGCAGTAAGCGAAGTACATCTGATGCTGAGAACTCAGCATCTCCAAATCCCTCTGTCGCCAGCGAATGTACTTTTGTGAAGAAGCATCATGTTACATTTGGGTTAAATTTATTTACACACATGCACTCTGTTGGGACTTTGGGTGGGATAAATTGATGTAAGCACCTGGGACTCTCATCAGTCTGCACAACTGGTTAATTCAGTTCTTTCATCAATGAGCATCTCTGGTCAAACAGGTTTAAATGGGACCATTTCCAAGGAAAAGTGAATGAATGAGGCTAAAAAGTGATTTGCAGAACATAGCTAATATACAGGGAGGGGCAAAAGTGGGTTTATAGTTGTTCATATGGAAAATAATACAATAATTAATAAGTAATAATACCAGAATAAACTGTTTCACATACAACTATAAACCTGTTTTTGCCACACCCTATATGCAAACTTCTGAGTCACCCTCAACTATGACCCTGGAAGGGACAGGATGTGACTGTGGTATGTGTTTTAGTACTCAGATGTCAATAGAAAATTATAGCAAAGCCACAGAAGATCACATAAGACTTGAAATTCAGGTAAATCAAGTCACAGGTGCTATCAGAAGATCAGGAGGACATTAAATTGCTAGTGGAAGGAGGGAATTATGATTTTAATGCAAATGGCATGACAGAAGCAGGGGTACTGGCACGATCTTGTGTGTGGATTAACGGCTCCGTCCCCCATCATCTCCTTGCTACCTCATGTAAAGGACAGCAGTAATGATGCAAGTTGCGATTCATGGGCCAGCTTAACCTATGTGGGGGGTATAAGTGTGAGGTTTAGTGTTTGTTTTTAATTAAGGGAAGTATGACAAGGAAAGGGTAATAATGAATTTTGAGTGAAAACCTGGGAGAAATAAGCTGGGAATGGTTCGTCTTTTTAGATACTATATTTCTATCTATCTATCTAGCTAACTATCTGGAAGCCACAGGGAGCCCAAAGTCTATAATCTATAAAAGTATGTATGTATGTATGTATGCTATATGTATATATGTGTGCATGTATGTATATATGTGAGAGCATACCCCTTGTATATGCATGTCTACAGAAGCCCCTTTGGCTTCCGGTTTGGTTCTGACATTTGGAGGTGAGCAGAGAGAGGTCGGGGTATTTTTCTCCTGGCTCCCTCCATGCTGGGCCTTAGTTTGGTGGTGACTTATCCCCTCATCTGGTATCACTCTTGCCAACACTAAAGCTTTAAAGTGGTTCAGGACCAGCTCCTTCTTCTTGCCCCCAGGCGCTGGGCATTCACCGTGACCATCACTTGCCTTTCACTCATCCCTACACCCGTGCTGTTCATTAAACTCTTCAATTCACTGAGAGTGTGCCTCCCACTTCCTGCCAGGAGGCTGACTCCTGCACAGGCGGCGTGTCTGTGAACCTCATGTCGCCTGTATGCTGGGATTTAAGACTTCAAATCATCCTCACAAGGATATTAACACATAATGTTTCCTTTATGAGCTAAAAAAAATTAGGTCTTTGTAGAAGGATGGCTTCATTTCTTCTAATTAAAGAGATTAATGTTTAATGCTACTGTGAATTACATGAGTCCTTTTTGTAGTTATTTATCTAATAAAAATATTTACTAATCATCTTCACTTTCTTAGATCTAAGGATAAAACAGTGAACAAGTCCCTCCTCTCATGGAGTTTCAAGATGGTTTAAAAAAGCAGATTAATAAAATAAACAGGGGTGATTTCTGTGCTGGGAGAGGATTAAGTCAGGTGACAGCCACAGAGAGGAACTGCTGGAGGCGACGCCAGGTCTGAGGGGCAGGACAGTGTGGGACAGGGCTGGGGCATCTGCCTTCATTCTCCATCGCCTGTGGGAGTTCAGGGGTTCACATTCTCCTGTGCTGCAGGAAAACAGCTCATCCCCAGCCCAGGAGGTCAACATTGATGACTGTAACTTAGTCATGATAACTTCATCCCCTCGACACTGAGTCATCCAGGCTTGGGCTCGAGACAGAACCCCATCCAATGAGACACACAGGGATCCCAGCAGTGCACTTTCCCACAAGAGGTTTTGCTCCCTAATTAAAAAAAACAACACATAACATTATATTTGTATACATTGCAAAATCACCACCATAGTAAGTCTAGTTAATAGCTTTCACCACACACAGTTACAAATCTTTTTTCTTGTGATGAGGACTTTTCGGATATACTTCCTAGCAACGTTCAAATATGCAATACAGGATTAACTAGAGTCACCATGCTGTGCATGACATCCCCATGACTTACTTATGTTATACTGCACGTTTCTAACGTGTTACATGTCCATTATACCTCAATAAGAAAGACAGATAAATATAAATGTCCCTCCTTCTTTGTGTGAACTACCATAAACACTTGCAACGCTGGAAACTGCAGCAGACAACTTGCAATCACACAGTGACATGACTGCGTCCGGCCCTGTGCTGAGGACGGCAGAGAGGAAGGAGGAACAGGAGCAGGTCCCAGCTGCCACCGCCAAGCTGATAAACCTCAGACTCCCTTGCCTTTTAATTATTTAAGTCACTCTTACTTAGCTTAAAAGCATTTAGATGTGCAAGAACTCAAGGGAGCCTTCATATTTAAGCTGAGACCTGAAAGATGAGAAGCCAGCAACTGAAAATATAGGGGACGACACATCAGGCAATGGGAGAAACAAGGAGAGACCAGTAGCTGAAGAGCAGGGGACCACCAGCTGCTAAATAGCACCTTGCTAACAATGTACGTGCATTGTGTCCATCAGTTGTGTCCCTTCTTGTCTTCACATTCCTAAAATCTGCTCTTTAGTATTTATACTGTGAGTACTTTTGTAAGCTATCTTAAATGATATTTAGAGAGTGTGAAAAAGTATAGAAAGAAATTGCCCAAACTCTGTAGCTTTCCAAAGTTAAAGAATTTGTCTTGTTTTTTTCTGCTATTGTTTAGAACTGGAATCACAATTTTTGATGCTAATATAATCACAGAAGTCATCATTCATCTTGATAATCTCAATGTCTGAGTTCAATCTGACTCCCTGGGACATAGTCCAATAGATATTAGTCCTAGTTTATCCTGATGATTTAATTTAGGCCATTGTGAAAGATAAATGAATTCAGACACCTCAGCTACATTTCCTGTTTTGTCCGGCTTGAGTGTGTATTACGTAATTTTCCCAAGGTGCTGTGTGGTAGTGCCCATGGGATTGACTGACACTGTGGAGAAAGGCTTCCCTTTGGTCCTTACACTCGATTCAACGTAATTCCTTTATTAACTGCCAACCTTATCTAATAACTAAATTCCAAATCTGATGACATTGTTTGCAGTTTGTGACATGAAAACAGAGAGGGTCTTTAATAGTAAAACACATGCCCTTACCTGTGTGGCTTTGTTGGGCATCGTGCCACAAATTGAAAGGCCGCAGGTTGGACACCGGGTCTGGGCAACTGCCTGGGTTGCAGGTTTGGTCCCTGGACGGGGTATATGTGAGAGGCGGCTGATCGAGTTTCCCTCTCACATTGATATTTTTCACCCTTCATTCTCCCTCTCTAAAACTAAATAAATAAAATCTTTAAAAAGAAAATAGTAAAGCAACAAGCAGAAAGTTCTTTAAACTCTAACTTTGCAAAACCCCTGATTTGGTCCCAAACTACTATATTCAAAACTATCAAAAAAATAAAAATGCCATGTCAATATAGAGTTTCTCCATAATGGATTCTGAAGCAAGACCTATGGTGTGAAGACTGCCAATTTTTTCTGGGGTTTCTTCTGCTTCCCCCTCCTCCACTTTCTCTTTATTTTATACTTGAATATCTGCAGGAATGGTGCTTTGCCATTAGTCTGCAGTGACTGGAGCCTTCTAAAGTTTATTACAAATCTAGTGCAATTCTTCAGTTGCATGGGTGCTGCCGCCTGCGGCAGCAAGGTGTTCGAGAGGTGAGGCGATGGACTTAACTTAATTAAAATAATGGAGAGGTCCAAGTGCTCCTGGCTGGCAAATGGCAAGTTTATTCAAGGAACTGCTGGCTTATATGCAGAACTACAGTGGCCTGAGAACAATGCTGTTTTACAAAAGTTTGTACATTACCGAAGGCTATCAAGAGGGCAAGATGTTCTCACATCCTGAGAACATTAGCCCACAGATAACAGTGTCCTCAAGATTATCACTTCCTTGGAACATGACGCACATGCCAAGACCTTGTTCTTTCCTTCAAGTCTGAGAAGGAGAAGGTCCGGAAGATGTCAAGATACCCGCCGGCTCCAGGGACCAGAAACCAAGTCCCGCCACCGTTTTCACAGTGGGGGCTCTGTCCGTGATCCCCTGCGGCCTGGTGGGCTCCCACACATGGGGGTATCTGATTTACAGAGATTTCAGCTAGAGAAATACACAAGGTCAGTATTTCCACCCAGTATATACGGTAAAAACTGGATAAGGCACTGTTTAAAACAGGCTTGATAGAAAAAGAGCTATAAACACATTAGAACAATCTTAAACAAACTATTCCAAAATGTACAAAATCCCTGTAAGTGCTAAGTTATAGCAGTGCTAGCCATATTATGCAGTTAAGGGCCTATGATTCTTGCCATTAAAAATCCTATTTTTGGTGCTGTAAAGCACCCATATAAAAATTCCATTTGAACAAAGATTAAGGACATAAGGCATCACTGGAAAAAAGAAAGAATAGTTAGTTTTTTTAAAGCTTTGGCACTGTTTTTTATTAATGTAAGCCAATAATCTATAGATTATATTCACTCTGATTTTTCTCCCTTTAGTTGTGAAAATATAAATGTGTTTTATTGATGCAAATTGGCATGATTCTAAATAATAAAAAGTGCCTTACACCTATGGTGTCATTTTTTTTGTCCGAATCACTAGTTATCAATGGGTTTGTCACTGATTAAATGTAGACACTGCTTTTCAAAATACTGTCCCCAGCAATTCAGGGTATTTGTTCATATGTCCATTTCAGTAAATAGATAATGGGTATGCATGCTATCGATAGATCTTTCTACTTTTTCCCTAGTCAGATAAGAGTCTATAATCAATCACATCCAACTGGTACCAAATGGCAAAACTCTTAAAACCCAATAGGTAAGCGCACGCTGATGCCTGCATTTTCAATTTCTCTGGAACCCATAGCATTACTCTTTCACTCAGAGAGGGGTAAACACGATGAATGAAACAACTTAGGCTAAGGCCCGTGTTTGAGAAGTCACACTGGCCCCTTATTCTTTGGGATTCCATGTGCCCAGCATGGATTCTGTGTGGACAGTATGGATTCCCTCATCCACCGCAGAGCCTCCCCACCAAGAATAATCAGAAATAAGTTCTAGTCATTGGTGTCCTGGCACAACCACTGTTCTTTGGGATGTTGATAATGGCACTTCTTCTTTCACTGATTTTAATCAATTGTTACTCTTAGATTATTGTTATTATTACATATTAAAATCATATATAAGATTTAAATATTTAAAAGTTGTAAAGGGGCAGAAAGGAAGTCACTATGACCCACACCCCTGGGGAAGAGGTGCAGAATCTTTCAGAATGTCTCTTCTGGCCAGAGAGAGCAGAAGGGCAGTGCAAGAAGTTTGGGCATCATTGACAGTTCAGCAAGGGTAGGATCCCCAGCATGCACTGGGGACAGCATCTGGTGGTCTGTGTCCAGGGGCAAGCATGCTAGGCACTCAGGAAAGCCCAGAAGACCCGAGACCCTCAGCATATGATTGGGAAGGGCCCACTGTCTCCCCACATTTGACCAGGAACTCATTTTCTACACCCAGACTGGTCTAAGGTCAGGCTCTGCGGCTCCTGGTAAGCACTATGGTGTTTGCTGTTGCCAAACCAAACAAATACTGATACTTTGACATGGAACGTGTGTCTTGACCAAGAACTGGACTTGCCCTGCCCTTACCCACTGCCACCCATGCATGATTTTAATTTATTCCACAGAACAACCACCATTTCTGCAAGAGGCTGGGAGGAGATCCTGTGGAGAACATGTGGGCATTTTCATTCTTGAGCAATGTTAACCTTTAAGAGGTAACAGGATAGGTTTGGATCTCACAGAATTGCCTAAGTAGCAGGTTCTGCTGCCCAAAGTCTGGATGTTGCTGCAAACTCCTTGAGCAACTAAAACAGCAGATATAGTGGACCTAGAGTGGACAGAAGGGGTAGGCTCAATCTTGACAAATCACCCAGCCCATCTCTGAACAGGGATCGTGTGAGACTCAGAGGGACCAGAAGAACAAGACAGATGCTATCTCTGCCGCCGAAGACAGAAGATAAAACAGACAGTCCTGTCTGATAAAGTCTGCTGTGTGGCATGAAAGGAGTGCTTAACTATGAAGGACCAAAAGGAGGAGGTCTAACATGACCTCACCAAGGCGGACAGGTGGAAGGGAAAGTCGCGGACGTGGCAATGAAGGAAAATGTTTAGATGAAAGTTGGAAAAACCCTCATCAACTGTGGAGTCTCCCCATCGAGAATGATTAGAAATAAATTTTCATTTCCAGCCTAATCCCATTGCTTGGCTTATTTCCCTAGTTACTATGAAAGGTCAACTGTAGTTCATTAGTGCCCTAAATTGTTCTCAACATGTTTTCTGAGTAAAAGTGTTGTCTCTCTGATTAATTGATATCTCCTGGAGGCAGTCACTGTTTTGGTCATCTTTGGCACATGCCCCCCACCCAGCAAGTTGCCAATGCTGAAGATAGAGAATTTAATTAATAAACTCTTTATATGAATGATTGACCCATATATTTTTAAAATAATGCTTGCTGATATTTTTTAAATGTCGACAACTGTACTCTGTCATCCTGAGGCACCAGAGCTCTTGAAATGGGTATAACGCATACTCATTTTTAGGTCTGTTTATCACTTTTATCTTTCTTTTTAAAGTAGTCAAAGTATTGATATAATCTTCAATCTGTAACTCTAGATCATCACCCAAATCCACCAGAAACATACTTTCTCATGATGGGCACAGGAGAGCTGGACTGCCCATGAGGTTGTTGTTACAGTGTCAGGGAGAATCACGCTGGTTAATGTGCTGACCAAGCACCGTGGCCCTGCTCACAGCGCCCATGCCCCCAGAATGACCCTCTTCCTGGCCCCCTGTACAAACTGCCAGTGCGCATGATTCTCTTTGAATTCCCTCGTTTCCAAAGCAGCAAATGCTTTTCAACAGAAGTTATTAGTTAACAGCATAAAGACAGTCCTAAAAGTGGCCAAATCAATATAAATAAGATTTCTTTAGTAGCAAAAATTGCTTTTGCACACTGTGTTTTGACACAAAAGGGATCTTTTACAACTGTAAGCACCTGGTGATGGACATGAAGCTCTGTCAGTGGCAGCAGATGCTGCTGAATCACTGCTCTGTTTTCTGAGTTTAGTGATGTTTCGTAAACAAATTAATTATGATTGTTTTTAAATGTGCTCCTGAAGTAAAATATAAAGCCCAAAAGAACACTGTCCGAAAATAATACAAAATAAAAGATAAAATGAAAAGTATTCAATATTATTTTACCAACAGAATTGCTTGATATTTTATTTCTTCCAAGAAAATTATTTTGGGGTCTCAAGGTGAGCAAAAGGTAAAATCTTTCAAAAAATTTTTCAGACGAGAAAAATTATTTTTTTCAAACTTTGTAAAGAGGCCTAAAGAGCTTCCTTACAGAGTCCTTCTATGTTTATAATGCATATAATAGTTACAATATAACAATTGTGATATTTGTAATATACTTTCCCACAATGCCCCAGACGTGCTCTATGACTTACTGGGAAAAGGTGGTAATTTGGAATCTTATTCTCCTCTTACACTTGAGTGAACATGGAAAACTATGGACATGAACAAGTTATTGAACATCTCTCTGCTGTAGTCCGGCAAGGCTGGCACGCCCATCTGCCAGCGTTTCTGAGTTGGGCCCCTGGAGAGAGACTGTAAGGCTGAGGCAGGGGGACCTGCTCCTTCCCCGCTGCTTCCTGTCTTGTCCTCCAGCCAACCCCCCTCCTCCTGCTCCTGCAGCACCACCTGGCTTCTTCCCCCTGGAGCCACCATTCACTCCTACAGCAGCATCTGAAGGCAGTATGGATTTTTTCAGTGCTGGCAACACCGGCTTCCCAGAGCTCTCCCCCTCAGAGACACCTGCACCCCACTCCAGGCCTCCAAGCCCAGAGTCCTGGTCCCCTAGGGCTCCTCCTATGCGGCCAGACAGCCCTGGCCCTTCCTCAGAGGCCTGCGTTGCCAGCTCCAAGTGGCTGCTCTCCAAGCTTCCAGGTCTAACACCGCAAACTCTGTTGGAGAGGTGGTAGCTGCTTTCCGTGACGGCTGCCTGTGACAACTCGGTTCTCTCTGTGGGCTTCCTTAGTTGCCTAGCAAACGATTCTGTTATACCTAGTTAACAATTCTTTAAACCATTTTTGTCGATATTGAAACAACTGATGCGACTTCTGTCTCCTCCCTGGACCTCGACTGGCACAACAATAATTTGTACACCACAGCCCTCTCACAAGGACCACATTGGCTGCCTTTGCCATTGGCATTATCTCTGCTGTGGGGACCTGCCAGGGACTGTCTCAGGCAGCGGATTCAGAGCGCTCGCTGATCAAGATAGAAAACGACATCGAGACAAAACGACTCTGCAGAAGCGAACTGCATTCCATTTAACAGTGCTGGACACCACACAGAGCTCCAAAATTTAAAGACCGTTCTGGTTCTAACTCTGGTCAGAACACTTGTGGCCCAGCCTTCTGAAGATGAAGCACATTAGGGCACAAGGTGACGTAATGAGAGAATGTAAAAACCCAGCCTCTCAGGCGCTGGACACACAGATGCACCAGGGAAGGAGTAATCTCACAGGCGTAGCCACCACCTGTGCTGCTGCTGATGAGCTCTCCATCCCAGGGCAGTGAGTTTGTTGCCTTTATTTGCCCCTGGCTTTTCCTTTAGCTCACTGAAATGTCATGAAGCAAGAGTTGAATTGAAAAGAGTTCCAAGAAGTTCACAAAAATGACCCAGAGCCATGGAAGGGCAGAGTAACGAGGAGAGACTGCGATGTATTTTTATCTAGTATTCAACTAGGTGCAATTGTGACATCTAAAAATAAGTGAGGCAGAAAAAGGAAAAATAATCATAGGGAAGATAATATACAATAATTACTGGAAAAGAGAATGCTTCAAATAATGGGATACAAGCAAAGCAGGAATAACTTGAGCTGATTATAGAGACTCAATTTCTCACATTGGGGTTAGAGGAGTGTTATCATCTAAAATTCACAGCCCTGAAAAAAAGGACAGATGAAACATGTAATTATTATCTGCTAACAGTGTGGTTTAAATGGTGTGACAGTGTTTGTCCATTTCTGATCTGCAGAGTTCTGCACGTGCTACCAGCTATCCAACCCATTCACTTCTCCTTAATTAAAGTCCTCAGGAAAGTCCTGTAAATGGTCCTGTAAATCTGGGAAATGTCTGTAATATTCTCTCTAACAGGCACTAGTAAGTGCCACATAAAATAATGTAACCACAAAATGTTGAAATTCGAGATTCTCCATAGGTACCAATTTCATTGTTTTTCATTTAACAAACAAACCTCAAAGGAAAACCAGAGTATTGTATTTTGTGTGTGACAGGGAATCCTTGGATTTAAAAGATAAACTTTACTGTGTCGCAGTGGTTAACATGGGTAGGCTTACAATCAATAGTGAAAGCCAGTAGATTATTTGGTGGTCATCAGGCCATAAATGATTGACATTAGAAGGGAACAGAACAGGCATTTTATCTAGATATCCTCCATCTCACTAATAAATTGGCTTCAAAACATTTCCCTATGTTCCTCTTCAGTCGACCCTTCTCCCATATTTGAGGGTCTGTATTTAAGTTAATCACTGTTGCTGGTCCTCACCAGAGACATTGATGGTCTTTATATGTGAAATAACCTTTTAGCGCTACAACTTCAGAGCTCCCTGTCATGTCCAGCAGACGAGGTCCCCTTTGCTACCAAGAGAAAGGACTCCACTACTGGCTTGAGTTAAATATCAGGTCACTGTATTTGATTGACAATACAGTTTCTCAGAAGCTGTGGAGCATGTTTGGGTCTTTTTTGTTCTTTATCTTTCTGCTGTATTTTGTCCATTCTCCGAAGGTCCTGGATCTGATATTGTATGTCTTCCTTGATTAGTGAAAGATGAAAAGAAACTTTTCCAGAAACAATAAAATATAAATAGGATGTCATATTTTGATGTTTAAGTTTTATAGTTATATTGTTAAATTAAAAAACTTTTGGCATAACATTTAAATTGGTTGAGAAAATAGATCTTAAAAACAGAATGATCACATAGAGCAAAACTCACCCTAGATTTACGATCTCATCAGAATGACTCATCTTAAAACTCTGTCTAATTTGGGGGTAACTTATTTCTGTCTAGTTAGTTGCCTTCCAAGCTCATGGATGGCCTGCCCCCCAGCCCTGATTTGGTTAAGCTCAGACATGCAGCCTTAAGTCTCATGAAGCAGTAAAGCGTGTTTTCCAAGTGGTGACTGTTGTGGGCTCTGAGGGCAATGTGGACACTGTGGCTGAGTCACCAACTGCTGTTGCTGACCAGGATGATGTCACTTTTCCCTCTTGCTGTCCATGTGAACCGTATGTGTGCTCACATGATCAAAACGTTCCCACAGCATAGTGGGAAGTTAGTTGGGAAGCTAACTCTTCTACTTTATGGGAGCAAAACGAGGCCCAGAGTCCTTTAATGAATTGTGAAAGCCCTACAACCTGTTACAAACTATGTGTGATGACAATGACATAGTAGGTACTAGGTATTTGATATACTTCAGTCACTAGATTCGGGGCCACCTGTGTATGATGAGATTTAATTCTCACATTTGTTATGTGAGAAAGACATCATTATCCTTATTTTACAGAAAACTGTGGCACAGATGAATCCTAAAATTCATTTTGGGTCTTACCTCTAGAATGTGGAAACATTAGAAGTCACATGACCGAACCTCAGAGATTAGATTCTTTTTTTTTCTTTTAAGAGTGGGAGATATTGAGCATCTCTTCACGTGTCTCTGGATCCTCTGTATGTCCTCCTTGGAGCAGTGTCTGTTCAAGTCCTTTCCCCATTTTTAAATTGGGTTAGTTGTCTTCTTAGAGTGAAGTTGTATGAGTTCTTTGTATATTTTGGAGATTAAACCTTTGTCTGAGGTATCATTGGCAAATATGCTTTCCCATACAATCTGGTCCATTGTTGGTGGAATTGAAGACTGGTACAACCATTATGGAAAATAGTATGGAATTTTCTCAGAAAACTAAAATTGGACCTGCCTTTTGACCCAGCAATTCCACTGCTAGGATTGTATCCTAAGAACCCTAAAACACCAATCCCAAAGAACATATGCACCCTAATGTTCATAGCAGCACAATTTACAATAGCCAAAAGTTGGAAGCAACCCAGGTGCCTGTCAATAAATGAATGGATCAAAAAACTATGGTACATATGCACAATGGAATTCTATGCAGCAGAAAGAAAGAAAGAGCTCCTACCCTTTGCAACAACATGGGTGGAACTGGAAAGCATTATGCTGAGTGAAATAAGCCAGGTGTTGAAGGACAAATACCATATGATCTCACCTTTAACAGGAAGCTAAACAACAAAACAAACAAGCAAGCAAAATATAACCAAAGACACTGAAATAGAGAACAGGCTGACAGTGACCAGAGGGGAGAGGGGAGGGAATTTCAGGGGAAATAGGGGAGGGATTAAGAGGAACATATATAAAGGATACATGGGAAACAAATGAGAAGGGTGGAAATGGGAGGGAGGGGGGAGCACGGGGGTGGGATGGGATGGGAGTAATAGAAAACTGTACTTGAAAAATAATTAAATACATTTAAAAATTTTTTTTAAAGAGTGGGAGAAAAACATCAATGTGTGGTTGCCTCTCATGTGTCCCCAACTGGGGACCTGGCCTGCAACCCAGGCATGTACCCTGACCAGGAATTGAACCAGTGACCCCTTGCTTCACAGGCCCGTGCTTAATCCACTGAGCTACACCAGTCAGGGCAGAGATTAGATTCTTAACCACTGTAAGATACTTATAGCTGGTTCAACAAATAGTTAAGAGATGTGGGCAGCACAAAGCAAAATGCCAGGGACTCAGATGAGAATGTATTTTTGTTTTTGTTCTCCTGAAGGTCACAGTCTGGTACAGGGGTTGGCAAACCTTTTCTATCACAGTCCAGATAAATATTTTAATCTTAGTGGTCTGTATAATCTTTGTCATGACTACTCAATGTTACTACTGAATGTGGCACGAAATCAGCCAGAGACAATATGTAAATGAATGGATATGGCTGTGATCCAATAAAACTTTATAAGAACAAGCTGAGGGCTATGTTAGCTTACCAATCCCTGCTGAAATAGAATAATCAAGTACGTAAATATGTTCCATAAGCCACACAGCCTTAGAGCAGGATATATGAACTACTGCAGAGGTGCAGTGAGAGGAGTGAGTTTTCCTGTCTGAGGCATTCAGGGGAAGAAACAGTCGAGCAATATATTTCATAATTAGTAAAATAACATTAATTAGGTAAGAAGGTAAGGATACTCCAGGCGGAGATGACAATGTAAACAAAATCTTAGAGGCAGGACATTAGAGAAGAAGTAAATAGATTAACAAGACTGAATTAAGCACAGGTGCCTGCGGAATAGTAAGTAGTACAAGAGGAAGCAGGGAGATAGATGCAGCTGAGGGGCAGTTTATGACAGGCCTATGCAGAGTGCTAAGGAATTTGAATTTTAGATTTCTTAAAATTCCTTAAAACAGAAGGAGAGAGATTGAAAACTCTTTAAAAGAGGTATAGCATCATTAGACTTATTTTTTTAAAAACACATTTAATTCTGCAGGATTTCTTCCAAAAGAAAAATACAATAGAATGTTTTTAAAAGCACTTCCTTTAATAAACAAATGCCCCCCACCCCAGCTCCTTTGTACTGGACACATCCAAGTTTTAGTTTATGATTTAACTTCAAGAGATGCGCTAATATCTGTAAGAAGAAACAATAAAAACAATGTAAGGGCCATGTTGAGTTTTGTGACTTGTGACGGTATTACAGCATTTTAAATGCCCTCAAGCAATACTTTTTGTTTAATTCATCTTTGTACTCTTGGATTCATATATGGTTTTTGTGTTGTTCGTGAACTGGAAGTTTGTTTAATAATCTTTCTGTTCCAGTCCAAATAGAAATATTTAACAGAAATTATATTTACAAGAAACCTACCTTGTGCCACCATTTACAAATCTGTTTTACACCATGATTATTCATTTCAGCACATTATGCTTATGTTTTGCTCTAGGTTCACCTCCAATGTAATCCCAAATAGAACTCTGGTGTACAAAGGACATGGACCCAAAAACAATGACTTAGAGGTTAGGACATGTGAGGCCTCTTTAGAGCCTGCTGCCGCCGGTTAGATATTTCACCTCGAATTTACTAATTCCTAAACCAAAAAGCTGATCGCAGGCATCAGAATATTTCAAAAAGCAAAGGTAGCTTCTGTGAATAAATGGTAATTGGTAAATTGAATCATATTTTTATAGTTTTTCTTATAGTTTCAAGTGTTTGATTTTGTTAAGTTTTCATTTCACTAGTAGGCAACTTCTTGAGAGAGAGAGAGAGAGGGAGAGAGAATATGAATTTCCAAATGAAAACTTGGAAATTAAAGTAAGAGCTCCCTGTGAGTTGGCACTCTAATGGGCAGTGGGAAAGATGGATGTCTTCTGAAACAACTTACGAAACGGTCAGTAGAAACTATGACGGAGTATTTAGATTCCCCGTGGCTCCCAGTACTGTAATGCAATACGTGAGCATTTGCAATAGATCTAACATACATCACGCTGGGTTTTTTAAACCTTCTGGTTAAAGTAGCTGTTCCCTCATATCATTAACTGCCTCACCACCTGGGACTCGGCAGAGACAAAGACAATGCCGCTTAAAATGTCACAACGCAGTATATTAATTACACACAGCCATTTTCACAACGGGGTCCCCAGCCTGAACCAGTTATTAATTGTTCTGAAGAGATCCTTCTTTCCTAGCACAGGTGCAGTAATGTTGGGGAAAAAAACTCCTTTAGTCTGTTAAAACAAATGTTTAAAATGCCAAATTGGCCTTGCACTCCAGAAATAACCCTTTGGATACATCTCTGGATTCAAATTGCTAATATTTCATCAAGGATGTTTGTAGCTGTGTTTATAAGAGATAATAATCTTAATTTTCTTCTCTTGTAATGTCTTTGATATCAGAATGTTGCTGGCCTCGTGAATCAGGTTGGGAAGTCTTCCCGTCTCTAGTTTCTGAGGCGGGGTTTGTTCAATTGGTGTTATTTCTTGCTTCAGTGTTTGACGGAATTTACCAGTAAGACTATCTCTGGAATATGCACGTTGTTGCCCATGTATGTATTTGAAGTTTTTTCGCAAAAAAAAATTGATTTATTGTGTATTTGTGTTCAGATTTTCTATTTCATTTCATCAGCTGGGCAAGTTCTAGATTTTATCAATGTTTCTATTTAAACTAGGTTTTCAGATTTATTGACATAAAAATGTAGTATTCATTTGCTATCTTTTTAATGTCTGTACAATCTATAGCAATATCTCTTCTTTCATCTGTGCTATTCATAGTTCGTATTCTTTCTCTTCTGCACAATGCTTCTGGAATGAGTTTCCATTAGAAAATTAAGGCCAAAAATATCCATTGAATGTAATGAATTAACTTATCTTTGGCAGTTACTGTGACACATCTTTGGGGCAATTAAGAAAATAGTCCCCGCCTGGAAGTTTGCTTAGCAGAGTCTTCTCTAGGAGTGCCATGTTCTTCCTCTGCTCATCACAGTCTGCTCTCATAGAACATGCAGAGTCGCTGTGACAGCTGAGTCCCATCTGCCCCATGCCGCTCGTGGGGTGTCACATACATTACTCCAAATGCGTTATGATCTCAGTAAGGTGTTTTCTCCATTAAACATTTATGCTTTCTTTTTAAAAATTAAGAGAATAAATCATTTTGTACTTTCTCACATATTTACAATTTCTGGTGCTTTCCATCCCTTTTTAGAGTTACTAGCTTCCATGTTCTGTCACTTTCCTTTACCCAGAAGAACCTCAGCATTTCTCGTAATGCCAATGTAACTTAAAACCTCCCAATTTTTATTTATCCAAATGTGTCTCTATTTCACCTTCTGTTTTTAAGGAGATTGTCAGTATATGAAACCTTTAGATTGACCGTTATTTTCTTTAAGCACTTTGAAAATGTCACATTGCCTTCTGGCTTCCTCTGCTGAGAAATCAGTTATCGTTTGTATGATGTTTCCCTCATGTAATGTGTCATTTTCTTGTCTGCTCTTGCTGCTTCCTATGCACCATTTGTTTTTAGCATTTTGACTATATTGTGCTTTTTCATCCTATTTGGTGTTTGCTGAGCATATCTGGGCCTCTACTTTTGTGGGTTTTCTGACCAAATTTTGAGAATTTAGACATTGTTTTCTCAAATTTTTTTGACCTATTCTTTTCTCCATCTCTGGGGATCAAATCACACTTGGCACATTCCATCACTTGGCATGTCCCATGAGTCACTGAGGTTCTGTTCATTTCTTTCATCCCACTTCTCTCTGTTCTTCAAAATAGATAATTTCTTTGTTATATCTACAAATTCACTGACCCATTCTTCTGCTATCTTTAATATGCTGTTAGTCCATCCAGGAAATAGTTCATCTCACACACTCAGTTTGAAGTTATAGAGTTATTCAATTCTATTTTGTAGTTTGTAACTCTCTGCTTAAATTTTTCTAATCCATCATGATGGCCTTAATTCCCTTTAAGTTCTTGAAATATATTTATAATACATATTTTAAAGGTCTTATTGTAGTGATTACAATACCTGAATCATTCTGAGTTGTCTTTAGACATATTTTTCTTACTTTTGAGTCACATTTTCCTATTTTTACATGACTATTTTTATCATATCTAAGAAGTGTATGATGTGTTATAGAATCTGTTCTCTTTCCTTGAAGTGTTTGTTGATTTTTGATTTAGCAAACAGTGAACTTGGCTGGACTCACACTTCAAACCCTGTATCTCTGAGATAAATAGTGGCTCACATCTCTGCTCAGTTCTTTCAGCCTTTCAGCTGTTGTTTCTCAGTGGCAACTTTGACAACTTCCCTGAGCACAATCCAAGTTCAAGGCTCAGACGAGGACTGAGGGGCTTTTTCTTCCTGTAGTTGCTTTTTCTTCCTGTAGCTGCTTTTTCTTCCTGTAGCTTCCTGTAGCTGCCTTCCCTCTGGGATTTCTCACCTCACGTTGTAGCCCCAGGGAGCCCTAGACTCCATTTCTCTGACTATGTACCCGTAAGTAAGACTGTAGTTTTCTTGTTGAGTTCTTGGTCCCATGCAAAACAAGTAGCAGAACAAATCACGTTTAGGACTTTTTTCCCCCTGAGAGAGCAGTTACCCTACTGTTACTGACTGCCTCTGGTCACTCTCTAGTGCTATCAAAGATTGTTTTCTTACATTGGTTTAGACTCAGCACTGCTGTTTGCTCTGCTGGAGGGTCAATTTGACACCAACTACTCTGCCATGGCTGGGAGTCGTTCATATGCTTTTCAGCCCCAACTGTCATGTGAGGAGGTGAAGGACACAGACTCCATTTTTAAACATTGTACATTGTAGGAACTCAGAGGATATCTGTTGAGTGAACTTGGGTCATCCTAAACAGTCTTTAAATTTTTTCAACTTTCTAATTAAAAGCTAAGATTTTCTACTTCAAACTCTAGTTATACTCCTTCATTCTAGTCTGTTCCATTTCTCTTGCCCATACTATTTTAATAGCTTCCACCTGTCATTCTTCCTCTAAAATCAGCTCACTAATGAGTCTTTCACAATGACTAATTTATGTCTCTACAAACCACAATGATCATTTTCAATTTAACCTCTAATAATATCTTTGGTAACCTTGGTCAGAATTTTGAAAACCTAATTTTTAAACTTAGCAAGTCATTTATTACCTCCTAAATTCTGATTACAAATTAATTTTCACTCTTTTTTGCCTCATACAGCCTGAATTCAAGCCATACCATTCTAATTCATTCAATACATCCTGTATCCTTCTCACTCCACATCTTCCCTCATTATTTTCTACTTGCCAAGTATGCTAATCTTCTCCAGTTAAAAATAACATTCCCCCTGTACAGCTTTAGAATTAATCACACCAGGGACTGAACAGCACTTTTGAGCCATTATTATGCTCCTTTATCATATTTATCTTCTGTCTTACAGTTCAGCAAAATGATCCTCCCACCTTTATAAGCATGTTGTGGGAAGAAAGTATGTTTTATTAATTTGTGTTTCAAGTGTTGAGCTAACCATGTGGAAGTGGCGATGCTCTGATGCAACTCGAAAAGCAAACCCATTCATATAAGTGGACCACCCAGAGTAAAATGTAAGTATCTCTTCCCAGTCCAGTTTGGAGAGCGCATCTGGGTCTTTACATTGCACGATCAGCAAAGGTCTGCGGAATACAATTAAAACTACTTAAACTATATTTTAATAAAGCTGACAGGGGTGTGATGACCTCTTTCTGTGTCCTTCATCTATCATATTATCAGGTCCTACACACCTGATAGTCTATGAATTATGACTGTGCTCTTTACCATCTCATGGTTTGTCAAGTTCACGATGTGAAAGATGAAAGTAGAAACAGCACAGTGTCACTACTGGTTTGCCTCACTTTTCATGCCAAGCATGAGTTCGGCTAAAGGAAGGGCTATGTTTGCTGTCTGCATCTTGCCCTGCCTATACACGTAGCTCAGCCTATTTTCCCAGCCCCAAATCACCTAGGGTTGGGAGGAATTTTGATAGTAAAAAATGTGGGACTGTGGAAGAAATTGATGTTTCACTGGAAGAAGAAGAAGGTGTCACCAACACCTTTCATCCTTCTCCCACCGACAGTTGGAAGTGGGAAAGCATAAAGCATCAAAGTGCATTTTCTTAGCCTCCTTTGCAGTGGGCCATGGACATGAGCCTGTTTTTCTCCTACATGAATAGAGCGAGTGACCCATCTCCCTGATGAAAGGGAGAGATGAAGCTGGTGTCCCCCCCACTCTGTTCTTTCATCTCTAAAGCCTGATAAAACATCTGCAGTAGCAGCATCTTCTCTGCAAACGTAAGGTCTGTACACCTGAAACCTATATAATTTTATCAACCAATGTCACCCCAATAAATTCAATTTTAAAAAGACAATACCAAACAAACCAAACAAGTGTCAGCTGTTGAACAATTTAACTGTTGAACAAACTCCAGAACTGTGTACTTTGGAACTTTTTGTTACGCAAGAAAATTAAACCTCTCTTTGCTTAATTGATCATATTCAGGTCTTCTATCACTTGGAGCAATATATACTTTGATAGCCATCATCAAAAAGCCAAGAGACAACAAATGCTGCTGTGAATACAGGAGAAGGGAGGCTTTGTGTGCTGTTGATGAAATTGTAAAGTGATGCAGCCACTATGGAAACAGTAAGGAGAATCTCCCCAAACTGAAAATTAGAACTACCATATGATCTAGCCAGCCCGCTTCTGGGAATACATCCAAAGAAAATAAAAACACCAACTCAAAAAGACACCTGCACCCCCACATTCACTGCAGCATTAGTTATAGTGGTCAAGACGTAGAAACAATTTAGGTGTCCATCCGTGAGGAATGGATAAAGAAGTTACAGTGTAATGGAATATTAGTCAGCCTAAAAATGAGGAAGTCCTACCCTTTGTGACAACATGGATAGACACCTTAAAGACATTATGCTAATTGAAATATGTCAGAGAAATACAAATGATGTAAGATCTCACTTACATGTGAAATTTAAGAAAAGAAACAAGACCCCAACTCATAGAAAAAGAGATCAGGCTTCTTAAGAGCTAATCCTAAGAGCTCTCATCATAAGAAGAGAAACCTTTCCCATTTTTTCTTTTCTTCTCTTCCTTCTTTTGATTGCTTCTGTATAAGAAGATGGACATTAGCTGACCCTATTGTGGTAATCGTCTCTCAATGTATGCAAATCAAACCACAACACTGTACATCTTAAACTTATACAGAGGTGTGTGTCAATTATTCTTCAATAAAACTGGTAAAACAATGTCAAGGAACTATGTACTAACATTTTGAATTTAATGTATGTAAATTATACCTTAAAATTTTTAAAAATCCATTTCTAAGTGAAATGTGACCCAGCAGTACAGAAGTCATCCCAAACACTGTCCTCTGCTCTTCAGGTTTTTTTTAAAGTTAATCCTTATGGTAATATTTCACACCTCCAACTCTTGGTTGGATGCACTGAGACTTAGGAAATGCAGTGACAAGAGTATGGACTTGAATATCAAACACAACTTTGCCACTTCTAACTTAAACTTGAAACTTTAGCTTCCTAGTCTGGAAAGTGAGAATAAAAGAAGTCCCTATTGACGAGGCAGTGTGAGGGATTAGGTAAGATAACATGAGTAAAGTGCTAAAAAAAAGTACCCAATGCATAGTCAGTGACGGAGAAATATTATCCATTGTCATTGTCTTGTTGTTATTATTTTATACTTGTATATCTCACTACCAGCATATGTAACAGAGATAGTAAGTGATAGAGCATTACTGGTCAGAAAATGATAATATCAACCAATAAATAATGAATGATACAAGATTCAAAACCAAGCTTTATTAACCCCTATAGTCATGTTTTGTGTTAGCCACTATATAAGAGTATTCAGATAACTACAATTTCTCCAAGAAGTCATAGGGAACTGATTTACACTCTGCTGTGACATTTTACATTTCTACAACTGTGATTTCTGTGAGCTCAGAAAGCGTAGAATGACACCTTAAATCTGTAAGTATGTGCATCTTCCCATGTGTTCTGATTTCTTTCTTTTTCTTATGTTTTTTTAAAGAATGTAGCTTAAAAGTTAAACTTTAAAAAGCCATAGTTACATATAAAAAAACATGCCCCTAACACAACCATTTAAAAGTTAAAAATATATGTAGTCTAGAGAAACTCTAAAAATCAGTCACGTCTTACACTAAAAATTCCTCTTTCAAAATGGACTCATGGACATGAACAGCAGGGTGGTGGCTGTTGGGTGCAGGAGGATATAAGGGGCCTAAATGACAATGAAAAAAAGCATAATAAAGATTGTACATTTAAAAAATAATAAAAATAAAAATTCCTCTTTGCATGCCTAAATGCGTTGACAATGCACACACAGGCACATCCAGCACAAGCCAGGCTGGGAAGGTGGTGCCAACCGCTCTGGACGTCGGAGTGGTGAGCAGTCTGTGTTCAGGGGAATGAGCCTGCAGAGGAGGCTGGCCGCAGGCAGGGTGACGGCGACGGCACATCGTGTTTTTTCTGTCTGCAAATGAAGCTGCCTACAAGTTTGCTATTCAACCTTTGAGGAGCATATATTACAATACTTCATTTCACTCAGTGTGAAAGTAACAACTAAACCACAATTAACTAGAATTTCAAGTAGCATTAACGATCCTGTCAGGAACGCCGCAGCCAACATTCGCTAACAAGCTTTTTTAGAGGGAAGCTTCCTGCGCAGCGCTTGTTAAATTAAGTGGAGCCTCAGAAATGGCTCAGCTTCTCGGGTAGAATGTTCTGGAGTTCTTTGAGTTAGAATATTTGGGCATGTCTTTCCCCTTAGATTTCTAAAAAGATGGCTCATAGAGGAATAAATTAAATTACATCAATAAATCGTGATGCTTTCTCTGACCAATTAAAGTGCCATCTGGTTAGCTTCTTCATAGAATTCCCCAAATGAAGTCACCTTACGGTTGATTTATGCCATCAGGGGAACTTTACACCAGAAAGAAACCACAAGTTTCTTTCGTCTGGCTTAAGAAATGTTTTCAGTGCAAAAGGCAAACTTTCTAAAGGCTGAATAGACAGCATGGCATTTTTGAGAAACTATGATTTCTAAAAGACCTCCCTGATCTAGTCCCTAGAGAAAGGGTTTAACTTAGTTTTTTGTCTGTTGAAAAGAAATGGAAAAATCTTAATACAAGTCATGAATCAGTCCCAGCTTACGTGAAGAATAAAGGGTGCATGACAGATGCTTATAAGAAGAGCTGGAAGGAAGGAGCAGCACCTGACTGTGAATCTAAGTACAGGCTTGGTTCTTAGCTTTGCAGCAACGTCAGGACAGGGTTTCCATGTGAACTGCCACATAAGCCAGATGACCTTGGGCAGGTCCCTTAGCTTCCAGGAAGCTCGTGTTAAATGGGGACAACTGCCTACTCCCTGAAGTCCCAAAAGGATGGATGGAAACCCCACAGCACAGGACCTGCCTCGAAGGATTGGCTCAAAATGAGCATTCTTAGCACGAGTACAATGAAATAAAAACCAATGAAAACTATTAATTTAGTCACACAGGCCCTTTACTAAATGCAGATTGCCAGAATATAGGAAGGGAGAAATAAACTATAATTCTTAGTAAAGACTGCCCAGGCTGTATGTGTGAATATAATTAAGTGTATTCGTGTACATGGACCGATTCCCTTCCTGAGATTACCTCATACCACAGAGAACGAACTGGCCTTTACTACTGTCCATTGTGGACAGTTTTAGTCAGTTCGTGCTCCCTCCTTCAATGAACATCAACAAATATCGAAACAGGATTTTGCTCTTTTTCTTAGTTTACAATTACCGTGTCACAAAAGCAAAACTTAATTCTGAAAAGAGCCTCAAAACATGTAATTGTAACAACAGCTAATATTTATTTAGTATTTATTGAGCAAATACGCTATCAGTTCATAATAAAAAATCCTATTAGTGCTCATTAGAAATCAGCTCTTCACAGATGAAGAACCTGAAGAAGGATATGTTAAATGGTTTCCCAAAGTCATAGGACTATTTATTGGAAAAGTCAGAATTCACTTGGCGCTGTGATGCCTTTCTGAGAGCAGTTTTGCTGAAACAAGCTATAACCGTGGACTCGAACCTAGTTGGCCTGTGAGAGCTGGCCACGCTTGCCTAACCCTCCTCAGTAGTCAGGAAGAGAACAAAGGCATCTGCTCAGAACCACGTCCTGTCCCATGAGATCTGAAGTTGTCCTGCTTGCCTCTGCCAAGTTCAAAGGAAGTGCAAAGAACAACCTGATCCAGGAACTTTTACCAGCAGTAAAGCATTCATTTTGGTCTCCATCCACCTGACTGACTCCTGCTTTGATCTTGGAACTGTTTCCAAACTCTGACGGAAAAGGAGGTGCCATTTAGCATGTCAGAACCTCGACTTATTTCAGGAGGTAGTTAGGTGAGACACTTCTTAGTTTAAATGAGATTCTGTAATGCCTGTCTGTCCTTTACAAAGTTAAAACCCTCTGTTCCCAGAAATATATAGCCTGTCATATACTATCCTATCCTTCTCACAAGGGTTATAAATCAAGAAAACATTAAGTATCATAGCCTATATAATTCTGGGAGATCTGAGTCAGTACTAGCCAACAATAGTATGGACATCTTAGCTGGAGAGGAAGTGAGAAAGCTCAAAGATGAGAAAAAGTTAAGGAGAGGTGCTCTAGGGCCTGTTTCAAAATGAGGAGCTGTGACATCAATGCCAGCCTGGCTACTTAATTTGCTGAGTGACACTGGGGCAACTTGAAGTCTTGGATGCTTAGTTTCCTCTCTTCGACATTAACAGCAACACCATCTATCTCTTAATATTGTTGTAAGTGCTATTATTTTAAATATTATCATTTACATATGGTGAGACCAACAGATCAGGAGACGACTGCCCCAGAAAAGTTAGAGTCTTACAGCTCCCAAGGAGAGAGGCATGCCACCCAACAAGGGGCCACACTGGAGGCATCAGGAGGCAGAGGACACCAGGGGATAATTTGGGTGAGAATATCATTGTGTTTTCTGCAGCAAGGAGCAGCAAAGCACGGTGTACAGGCTTGGGACAGGCTGATGTGAATGATTTCCATGGGGCCTGCAGCACAGGGGCTGCCCCTAGTTGCCTGGTACCTGGCCTGGCATGGCGAGGCTAGGCCCAGAGGGTTAGAGCCCTGGGAGGGCTCAATAAATGCAGGCATTTTAGGGTGTGAGCTCTGGATTGGTCAGTACTCGCAGAAGGCATGCTCCCAAGGAAGGTTTTCACTGCCTCTAGGGATTGGCTAACCCTGGAAAAGGCAGTCTCTCCAGGGTCAGCAAGGCCCCAGATGCCAAAGAATCAGAAATATATGATTAATACACATCATTCTTCAGTTGCCACTGCTTTAACCATTTTAAGTGAAAATATATCCTAGTAAATGAAGAAAATAGGTAGCTGTGGTGAGTAATAACTCAAGTCCTCCAAGGGAAACAAATTATACTACTGTTTAAAATTTATAAATATCTTTATAAATATTGGTTTCTTCAGATTATGCTCTTTCAGCATTTTCTTTTCCTAGAAGAGAATGTCCTGAGTTCATGCCTTCTACACAATGACTTCCTCTTCATGTTACCCATTGTGGTCACAGGTCCCATGGGGAGGCTGCCTAATAACTCTTGTTATAATTACTTTCAAGTGAGAGAGGAGAGGATAACACCGGCTCAGGCAGTTTCATATGTTGGGTATTGACGACAGGGTTCTCTTGGGAGCTTATGGTCTAATGCAGAAAGAAGGCAGTTTGGTTTCTTTGGCCACAGAAAGGAAAACACATTAGGGTGTCCATACAACTTAAAAATCTAAGTTATCAGTTGGATGTTTTGTTCATTTGACTGTAGAGATCTGGGTAAAAAGTACAGCCTAATCCTACGCGCCACTCCCTATTAACTAAATAGCACTATGGGTAAGAAAGGCTTTGATTTTCCACCCAGGAAAGTACTCGAGAACATAAAGGCAGTGGCACCATGAGACAGCTGATAATGTAGTAGAAGATCTTTATGCTGTTGGTTCTTTCAGTGCAGAATAACGTGACCCTTTAATGGTAAAGGGGAAGAAAACAATGTTAAATTATTTTGACATTATTGCCAGCTTTTCTTTGTTAGATAAGTGTACCCCCCCAACACTTGAAGCCATTAATTTTGCTCTATAAATATATGAGATGACTGTAGAATTGGATTTTACTTTACCTATCAGATTTGTTTCTCCAATATATGTAAAGATAACTTTACATATTCATTCATTCTGCCTCTGATTTTCACTATGATTTAGAAATATGGTCTCTAATAAATAAGTCCCATCTGAATAATGAACAAAATTCACCCTTCAAAACTCTGACATCCATCTGTTACAGCATGAACATTGAATCTATTCATTTTCCCATAAAAACATGGCTAAAAATTTAAATGTGCATAATAATTATATACTCAGTATGAAACAAATTGTCAAATTAAAGCTTCACGTTAGCCATATTTGCTATTGCTCCAAATGTTTCCAGAAAATGCCAGATGGCAAATGGCTCAGTCAAACTCAGGAGTTAGAACAATGTGTCAATCGCCTATCTTCGCTGTTAGCTGATTGACCAAATATTTAATAACATATGGGTCAAGCAGAACTTGGTACATAATTGAGTGACTATGCAGATAATCTATTGAGAAAAATGCCAAGTTTCTTTTTGTCATTTAAGGTTGCCAGTTCATTTAGAGAGATACCATCAGGGAACTTGCAGGCTTCTGGTGACTAAAAATACCTTCTCCATCTTTCTTTCCCTTTGAAATGTATGGCATAACTGATCCTAAAATAACTTCGGCACATTTAAGTGTCAACTTTGGAAACTTGAATTACTTAGTGTGGGAACTCTCTTGGAACCCCCGGGTTGGTATGAAGATTATTTTAAGCTAAAGACATTTGAAATTCAACATATGGAAAAAGAAGCCTTTTTGGAGCTTACCTTATCTGAATAAAAACAGAAACTTTTGAGAAATGAGGACTGCCTTAAATTCCTTTTGAGGGGCAGCTTCTACTTCAAGGAATGAAGCCAAGAGTAAACCTACCATAGACACCCTCTCTGGGAGAGTTTTAGGTACATCCAGAAAATGAAAATACCCCTCACACATGTGGAGATGAACATTATCACAAACTTTCTTACCACAGTTCCCTCTTATCTGTGGAGATACTTTCCAAGACTCCTACTGGATGCCTAAAACCATCAATAGTACCAAACCCTATATACAAATGGTACTATGTTTTTTTCTATACATACCTAAGTTTTAACTTAAATGAAGCACTTTACAGCTTGTCTCTGGCATATTTGAATGTCAGCACCACCACTCTTGTGCTTCGGGGTCATTATGAAGTAAAACAAGGGTTACTTGAACACAAGCCCTGAGCACTGCAGTAATTGATTAGATGACCGAGAGAGCAACCCAGGGACTATGGGCACAGAGGCCATGCAGTGTGGATGTGCTGGACAAAGGAACAACCCCCGTCCCCAGCAGGAGGAAGTGGGACAGTGAGAGTTCATTGCGATACTCAGAACGGTGCACAATTGAAAACATGGCTTGCTTATTTCTAGAATTTTCTATTTAATATTTTTGAACTGTGGTTGACCAAAGATAACAAAAACTGCAGAAAGTAGTACCATGGAGAAGGAAGGACTCCTGTATCTCCTGATTATTCTATGAAAAGTTCGTTCATCTTTCCTAAAAAAACCCCGACAAGTATGTGTTCTTCCCATAGAAGCCATTTTTCCCTGCTTCCTTTTCTCTGCTAAGCATGTTATATGAACCTTTAACTCTAACCCTTTAACCAGTCAAGCACTTCTTTGGCTGGCTCCTGCATGCATACAAATACACCTTTAATCTGCCATCACTGGCCAATTTGGTGCACACACCCCAGTCACTGAATCAAAGCAATTCTCTCCTCCACAAAACTTTCATATTAAGGTAAAACATTACGAATTCCTGGTATGTGCTGTTTCGGAGATGAGAAGTGAGTATGAAACTGAAAGGATATCAGAGAGACCCTATCATGATAGATCCCAATACATCTGAAGTTGGGGGGAGGTCTCATTCTCAGACACAAGCTTGAGACGGGCCTGGGACCCTTTTCTCACAGTGGTGAAGCGATTCATACTTCGTGTTCAGTTCCTTTCATTTTCCCTTGGTAGATAATATTGATCCAAACGTTTGACACTGAAAGTGTTCAAAATTGAACTATCAGCATGTTTTACTCTTAGGTACTTACTCTCCAGATGTGTATTCTACAGAATGAATACCCCTATGTTCCATCTGAAAATAAAAGTAATTTCACCCTTTTCCCTTCTTCCCACACAAAGATATTTTGGTATTTAAAGTGCAGCTAACAACTTTTCACTCTCTTGGAATTTTCAGTGGCATCTGCATGAAAATCACAAAATACTTTGGGAAAGTAATTTAATTTTACAAATGCAAAACTAATCTCTGCTCATCATTGAAGCAGTAAAACACAAGAGGCTTCTATTAGAAAATCTCAATTTACAAAACCTTGCAGAAGTGAAGTATAATGAAGTAAACAATCTCAGAAACAATACCTCAGCAGTGGACCAGCATCCCAAGTACACATTTATCCAGCCAGGAGGGTAAAGCCACATGGGCCATAGACCAGCTGCCCAGCTGACCAGCTGGCAGGGGCCTTTCCCACTCCTCTGCTTTTTTTAAAAAATAAACATTCTCTAGGCATCATTTCTTTTTTTAAAAGATTTTATTTATTTATCTTTAGAGGGAAAGGGAAGGAGAGAAATATCAATGCATGGTTGCCTCTCATGCATCCCATGCTGGGAACTGGCCTGCAACCCAGGAATGTGCCCTGACTGGGAATCAAACTGTGATCCTTTGGTTCATAGGCCCATGCTCAATCCACTGAGCTACACCGGCCAGGGCTTTTTCTGGCTCCTGGCAAACAACAAAAGCTTCAAGTTGAGAAAAATCACCTCAGGAAAAGGAAGAACATTGAGCTTTTGAAGAAATGTGTGTGGTGTTTACACAGTCTCACAGCTCTGTTCCCAGGCTTTGAAAACAACGACAACTCTGCACCATCCAGTTTTCATAAACAGTGGCTTGTGCACCTTCACTGTCTTCAGTGGGGAAGGCCCTATGCTTCCAGGATTGAGCAAGCAAATTGACTTCAGCATAATGGTATTGCTGAAGCAGCTTTTCTGTATTATTTGGCAGTTTTTCTTTGTGAAATCATTTTGCAAATGCATATTCTCCCATTTGGAGTATAAGCATTTGGAAATTATTTTTTCTGTTTTCTGCACCAATAACTAAAAATCTCAAGTGTCCTAGTATTAATAAGGGTAAGTAGCCACACAAGAAAAATGGCCAGCATTGGTGGAGCTTATCCACCATATATGCTGATTTTATCCACCAGAGTCACTTCAGTAATAAGCCTACTACTGCAATAGCTTTTTAACTATTTATTTTCTTCAATAAATAAGTGATGCAATTTACCAATTTTCATTTGAGCCTACAGTTAGAAGAGATAAAAATACATTTGGAGATGTTAGTTCCTTAAAAAAAAGCCAGCTTATTTACTCTGGGGAGCGATACACACCAATTTAAATACAGCTCTCCAAATGGCTGGTTAATGCACAAGGCTTCTCAGAACCAAAGGTTTTATGTCACTGGAGACAACATCACACCACTGACGTTTGGGTGTCTTTTCCTACTAGAGAACCAAGGCACTTTAACTGACAGAAGTCTTCCTTCCAAATACCACCAGCAAAAATAAATGAGAAAATGTGAGTTTTAAACATCACAGCAGCAAAATAAATTTTAAAATATTGAGGAAACAACTAGCATTGTGTAAAATGTTTATGAAGTACATTCTAAAGCTTTATTGAAGGACATAAAAGATACCCAAATAAACGCAAAGATAGTCTATGTTATGTGGAAAAGATGCTGCACTATAAAGATAATAAGTGGGTTTGTTTAGAGAATCCAATTAACCTAAAATTGAATGCAATTCCAAACAAAGTCCAGTCACATTTTTTGGAACTTGATGCAATGTCACTATACTTTACACTGAAGAATGATTGTGCCAGTAAAGGTGTGAAATAGCTTAAAAATATCTAAATAAACCAATAAAGGAAACTCATAATATCATCATAATTAAAACTATACATTTGGCAGCAGAGTAAAAGATAATAACAGATCAATGGAACTAAATAGAGGACTTAGTTTGGGCTACTTCCTACATGACAATGCACAGAAGTGAGCTCATCATTTTGAGAAAAATTAAATCCTTCCTCACATAATATGTAAAAATATATTTCCAGTAGATGAAACCTATTAGTGTGAAAAGTGAAACTCTGCAGCAATACAGGGAACAGGATAAAAAATTGCTGTTAGGGTAAGAATAGACATCTGAAATAAATCTGATGAAAAGGAAAGACTGACAGGTTTGGCTGTGTTAAAATTAGGGACACTTTACAATGAAGGATACCATAGACACAATCAAATTAAAATGGCAGGCCTTGGGAAGATATTTATAAAGTAAATAGCTAATAGCCCTGGCTGGTGTAGCTCAGTGGATTGAGCTTGGGCCTTTGAACCACACGATCGCGGTTCGATTCCCAGTCAGGGCACATGCCTGGGTTGCAGGCCAGTTCCCAGCAGGGACTCACGAGAGGCAACCATACATTGATATTTCTCTACTTCTCTCCTTCCCTTCCCCTCTAAAGATAAATAAATAAAATCTTTAAAAAAGTAAATAACTAATAAAGACTAGGTTATGTAAAGATGTCTTAAAAAGCAACAAGAAATGCAATATAGGCAAATGGGTAGAAAATGTGTATACACACTACACAGAATAAAACAAACCCCAAAGTCTCAAGTGGCGAATAAGCATAGAAAGATATGTTAAAAACTGCAGAAGTAATAAGCTAAATGAAAATATTAAAATACCACACTTCTGACAATATATGTTTACATAACACCTTATATTACTGAGGCTTTAGGGAGGAAAATATTCCAACACACTCTTCTCTAAAAAAGTGAACCAGCAAGACATTGTGTGAAGCCTGGTGGCAGCATGCAACAGAATCAAAAATGCATATATGTGTATAACTATGTGCATTTCACTCTGGTTCCTCATAGCTGGAAGTTGGCTATGAACTAAACATCCATCCATGTGGGATGCAGAAATGAAATATGCCAAATTCATGAAGCCAAATACCGTCTAACAGTAAAAGCGACTAAGCAAATCTGCATTTGTTAGTATGATAGGTCTTCAACACAGAATCTTGAGGAGAGCAAGCAAGATTCAGAATGAGCTCTAAACTAAGACAACTTACGTATCTTTTTAAAGCAGCACAACCTAATATATACATACCTATTCCAAGAATATTACACCATGAACTGAGACAGAAGGCAGGGAGAGAAGAATGAAACTGGTGATAAGAATAAAGATATCAAAAAGAGGAATTAAAAAAATTAAGACTAATAATGACACTGCTCATCTCACCAAGGAGCATGGTGAGCTGAAGAAGCAATCCAACTCTGTGTACTGAGACCCTGCCTCAGGAGAATAAAAGAATTCACAAAACAAGCCACAGGCAATGTTGGAATGCAGCAGATAATGCAGAAAAGAAACCTAGTGTACAGGAGAGGAAGGCATTGCAACATAAAGCCAAGTAGACATAAATCTCGTCCCTAAATTCAGAAGAAGCTAAAAATAGTATATCTCTGTTAGGCTGCTGTCTGTAAAAGAAACAGGTGTGTAATTGAGCTACATCATTACCCGCTTGAGTTAATTTTCTATTGTTTCTGTAACAAGTTACCAAGAAGTTAGTGAATTAAAAACAACGCAGATTTATCTTACAGCTCTGTAGGATAAAATCTCCAAATGAGGTTGACTGGGCTATAAGATCCAGGTGTAGGCAGGGTTGTGTTCCTTTTCCAAAGCTCTAGGGGAGAATTCATTGCTTTGCTTTTTCTAGCTTTTAGAGGCTGGCCACCAAATTCCTTGACTCATGACTCACCTTTCTTTCATCTTCAGAGATGGTGATGTAGCATCTTTCTATTAGAGCAAGAAGCTCGGCGTTTCTCACTGAAGTACCCACTAGCCCGAATGTTAAGGACGATGAAGGAGCAATGGCTGAGAGGATGTTGGCCTGGCCTCCCTGGCCATTTGATATGGTCTGAGTTACTTTTGAAATTATTGTCCACTAGCCCCCAGGGCAGTTCTGAAACAGCACGCCCAGCTGGGAAACGGGGACCTAGCATATGGCAGAGAACCAGCTTTGAGCATTGGGCACTGAGACCAGCACAGCAGAAACTGTATCAAAGGATCAGCTAATAAATTAATCTCCTAGCACTAATGCAGTTAAAGATATTTAATTAGCAGTTTTACTTTTTAACATACTACACAGTTTTTGCAGACACTTTAATCTTGCCTAAAGTTGATTAAGTTCTTCCTATTCAATTCTTTCTGCTGCACGTCCTGTACTCTGGAGTGCCACCTTGTCTGGAAAATGCATTTTTTGGCATTTAACAAACTTTGCTTGAGCATATTTTTAAAAATTATGCTGATCGGTTGTCACAATAACCAGAAATAAGCCCGAGGAAGTGAAATGAAGTTCCAAGTTAAAGAAAGATATGAGGCCGTGGAAGACGCTGCCTTGATGAAGTGACCACGGGTAACATCACCAGGGATGATTCACGCTGACATCATCATCTTCACCCTGATAAATTCACTTCAGAGGCATTTCCCCAAAACCCATAACCTCAGCCTTATCATGAGAAAACGTAAAACCCAAACTGAGTGGCATTCTACAAAATGCACGACCAGTGCTCCTCACAGTGTCAAAAGCACGGCAATGATGAGAAACTGTCACCAAGCAGAGGGAGACTACCGAAACATCACAATTAAACGTAGTGCGGGATAGCTGTCAGGGTCTTGGGACAGAAAAAGGGCATTAGTGAAAAAACAGGTGAAATGCAAATGAAGTCTGTAATTTAGTTAATCAGATTGTGCCAATGGCAGATCCTCAGTTTTGACAAATGCACTTTGGTAACATGCTAAACACAGAGGAAAACTGGGTGAGAGATATACGGGAACTTTCCTTTATTTTCAACTCTTATGTAAATGTAAAATTATTGCAAAATAAACTTAACAAAAAGAAAATCTGATTGTATTCGATGAATATAGCTGACTTGGCCAACTGTCCAGGGCCCTTAAAACTTGAAAGAGAGAGGGAAGGAAGGAAGGAAGGGAGGGAGGGAGGGAGGGAGGAAGGAAGGAAAGAAAGAAAAGAATATGGCCAATATCAATTAACAACAGCAACCCCCCCATTTTTGAGGCGTTATTGTACTAAGTGCTTTACACACATTATTTACTACCACTTCAGCTCCAGGTGACAGATATTACTAGGGTTGATATTTGACAGAAGAAGCAGTGAATGCTAAGAGGTTAGCTACTCTGTCCAAGATCATCCCACTTGGAGGAACTGAGATTCAGATCCAGGTCTGTCCACCAAACTCACCTTCTTAGGCACTAAGCTTGAACATTCTGTGCCCCCTTTCATTGCTTCTGTCACATTGCTCAAACAAAAGGACACTGCAGTGAGTAGGGTCTGAACTCACGCCACCTTCACATGGTCTCTGCTGAACAATTTTACAGAAAGGCATACATCCTCTTGCTTCAAAAATATTCACTCTCCATCTCCAACACACCAATTACATATTGTTCATGGCAGGGGGTAATTAAGCTCCTCTCTTAAAATGCAAATTCAAAAGGATTACGTGATACTACCTTAGTATCAATTATATAATGAGATCATTAATTAGTTTTTCTCTGAATATAAAAAACCAAAGGCATGATGAGGATTGTTCTCTATTTCAATGAGACAAGAAGAAATAAGTAAGGTGCACATGGGCAGAAGTTAAACTACATGTAACGCTCATCTGGCAAGAAAAGAACCACCAAACTCACTTTCAAATAATCATTTGTCTACTTTTTTGTGGTGATGTGGCCATGAACAGATAGGTTTAAGTACATGTACAGTGTACATGTGCAATTTACATGGTCATGTTTAATCTTTACTAAGTCTCCATCCACTAGCAGGGGTGTCCAACCTTTTGGCATCTCTGGGCCACACTGGAAAAAAGTTGTCTTGGGCCACACATTAAATACATTGCAACACGTAATCACACACACAAAAAAATGTTGGGCCACATTCACAGTTGTTTCAGGCTACAGGTTGGACACCCCTGTGAGTGTAATGTGTGGGAGGGTAATGCTTTTTGCCTATAAAGAAGTAAAGGAAGAAGAAAGAAAAGAAGGGAGAAAGGGGAAGGGAGAGGGAGGAAGGTAAGGACAGTGGGAGGGACGGAGGGAGGGGGGAGGAGAAGGGGACAATTTCAGGAATCAGAAACAATTCTGACTTTAGCCATTGTGATATCACCATAGGGAAGTAAGTTGGGATGATGTTTGTAACATTAGCTTAATTTCCCAAACTTCAAGTCTAGGTTAAGGAAAGGAATAGATTTTAAGGAAAGCTGAAAAATACTCCCTTTCTGCCTGGTTGAATTATCAATTACAGAATATGAATTAGGTGAGCTCACTCTCAGGATGAGACACAAATTATCAAACTTCCTTCTAGGTTCAAGACATCATTTTATTCATTGTCCTTTATTTAAACCTGTAGAAACACTGATACCAGTTTCTGCTATGGAAACACAGAAGGTAGAACCAGGAAAGGCAGCAGTTTCAGCTGAAGAACTTGAATGTGTTCTTCTCTTCCTGAACTCATGGAGGACTTCATGGCCCAAATCAACTGGTATTCTTCCAGAAGGAGAAAATATTTTTGAACAACTCAGGTTGGTGACCAAGGCTGTTTTGACAAATTCCTACTTGCTTCTGTGTTCCTCTTTGGTGTGCAAAAAGTTGATTTATCATTCAAGCAAAATCTTGTGAGGCTTTTATCTTTTATGTGGTCGTGAAAACCCTGTAATCAGTTCTGCATTTCTGATCAGAGTTAAGGACCTTTCGTGGATTCCGTTTATTGTAAATGTGGACAGCATCAAAGAAGCTCATTTTAATAAAAGTCTCCCTTTGAAAAGATATTAGGAGCTTCCTCCTTCTGCTGTGATAAATACTTCCAGGTGGTATTTGATGGACAATAAGAACCCTGTGCATCTGGCATTCATAGCCGAGTTTAGAATTAGAATTTCAGATCATGCTGGCAAGCCTGAGTAATTCTTTAATTCTTCAAATGGAAAACAATTTGCTCAGTCTTACACAGCAATCTGACTTTAATTAAAATATACTGTATGATATGGAAATATTGCATTGACTCACAAATCCTTACTCGGTGGGAGTTGGGTAGGGGGCATCAAGAACCACTATGTAATTATTTGTATTTTTCTTTGTGAAAAGCATCAAACATTACCAGAGGGACCATAACTGTTAGAGTTTATGGGAGCTAAGCATTCCAACAGGATGCTGTATTGCTACAAAGCAGATGTGAACTGTCTTCATTTCAGTAGAAAAGCTCTGAAAATAAATACAGAGATCTGCTTCTCGAGTGACTAGGTTTCCCCCAAACTTTCTTTCAGTCAAATGCCATCAATGGCTTTTGCAGGAACTAGCAACTCAGGAAGAGAAACAGCTCATCGAAGACCAGATGGGTACTCATTACTTTAAATTGATGACTGAATTTCAAAATTCAATATCAGAAAAAATGGATGGGTGGTGTGAGCAGTTAATCACAAGCCTTTGAAATGTTGCCCATATGTTAATAAATGCTTCGCCAAATTGAAGAACTGTGAGTAACGACGGGACCTCTATCCAGACCCTCCTGCATCCGTGAAGAAGAAAACAAGACCAAGGATCTGTCCTCAGAACCTGGGTTACAGAAACCTGAGGGTTCCTGAAAAGTGGATATGGTGCATCATACTACTAGACGAATTTCAGGATTGAGCTTTTACATGCTCAGCACTGAGAATGGCCTCATGAGCTTCTTCCTCCAGGAAGGTGCATACTTTGAGCTCTGACACAAGTACAAGAAATTCTCTCTGCTGAGTCTATAAAACATGTTAAAGACACTCCTATCTCTATTAAAGGAATTTTACCAAGTGACAGGAACATCCTCAAAGTGGGGCTTTCATGGGCTTTGCTCTTTTCTGAATTTGTGAATGAATTACAGCCTGTGTCACCAGCCGATTGTACAAAGTCCTAAAGGCAACTGTCTCTGGAATCGGGCCCAGGACTACAACCAAAAATTTCTTTTGGTTTTGTCATTGAGTTCTGCAAACTTTTTTGAATTTTGTTTCTAAACTATGCTTTCATAAAGCAACTCTGCTTATGCTGTATTTTATATACCCTAGAACTCCAGCTACAGTGAAGCAAAATATGAGAATAATGGTAATAGGTATTATACTGTTCCCAATTACTTACGAGCCTTCATCCCTGACCATTGCCATGTGACTGACAATGCTTCTTGGTTGGAGGGATAGATTTCTTTGCCCATGACAAACTTGATCATGTGACCTGTGTTAGCCAAATGAGTATAATGGAGATTGTGCACACCACATCCGATTAGACAGCCTTCGAGTCACTGCCCCACTGCCCGCTGGTGCATTTTCCCTGTTAGGATTGCAAGCCCCAACTCATGGTGGCTCCACTGGCCTGAACCCTGGCTGCACAAAGTCACAGGGAACAAAGGCACAGCTAAACTGCAGCCACTGCAGATAAAATGAAATACGAACAAGAAATAGAAATCTTGTTGTTCTAAATTACAGATACTTTATTACGAAATGAAAACCTTTGCAAAACTGACATATAATAGTGTTTATTAAAATTTCATTCTCAATTAATAGTTATTGAGTTGCCAGTATATTCCCACACTGTGCTGTATGCATTCATAAATGTGATTTCACTGTCAGAGTTTCTGTCATTTAAAATTCTGAACCTCGAGATTGCAAATGCAGGAACTTTCAGCCTGTAGCCCTAGTTTTTACATAACAATAACACTGTGATGCAGTTTGGAGGCTGATGCGGTTAATTCTTCAGCTACTGTGTCCCCTTTGTAATTCTCTGAAGGCACCCTAGGTTTTCACAGTTCCTGAGTGTTGCTCCATCAGGAGGCTCCCATCCCCCCGTGACTCCTCATTTCCACCTGTAGAAGTTTTCTGTGGCGGGGGCTTGGGCTGAAATATCTCTCCAAGTCTCTGATCCTTTTGGTGCAATTTCCCTATCTCCTCTGCTCTCAGACTGCTGATCTTTTTACAGAAGGCACTACAATGTAAGCTCCTTGAGGTCAAGGACATTTGCTGTTGTGTTCATCCCTCTTTTCCTAATGCCTAGAACTGCACATTGTCAAGAGCAAGTGCATTGTACATGCTACGGGTGGGTGAAGCCTAGCACTTCCCACAGCCCGCTCTGCATTTCTGTCACTGAGCAGAAAAAAATCTGTATATCTTGGTCAACTTTTTTTAAATTTAATTCTTATTCAAGTACAGTTTTCTGTTTTATATTCCCTGCCCTGCCCCTATCTTGGTCAACATTTTATCACCAGAGAACCTCATATGGTAACTCAAACATAAAAAATATTATTGAATGTGACTTTAACCGAAAATCTATAATGTAATTAGTCTCTATTTCTAGCAAAATACTTTTTTAGTAACTACTTTTTATGACTAATCTAACCAGTTCAATTGCCTGACACCCAGTCGGCCTTGAAACAATATTAAAGGATCATAGATCATTTGTGAGATGGCTGTTTTAGATAGATAAAGCTGGCAATCCAGGAATGAATATTTGTTATTACTAAAAATTTCCCTAGCTCTACGACCATGGTTACTAACCCCAGCATTCTTTAAATTCTACATGTCTGGCTACATCTCTAATTATCACAATACTCCCTCAGCTGTTCTGCAGTAGCGCTCACTTTTTAAGTTGAACTTTTCTGCCCTGATTCACAAGGAAAAGTTCTGTAATATCACATTGGCATGATTAAATACTAAACCCAAGACAGCTAAAACCTGAGCTGGTGACAAAGAACATGGAGTTTCCCAGCTCTGGTGTCTGAGCACACCTTTGTCCTCCACCTGTGACAGCTGAAGATTCACAGCCCCTAACCCCAGTGTTGCTGGTGATGTTGGTGATGTTCTCCAGTTTGGCAAAGAAAGAATTCAGAGCCAACAAGGAGAAAGTTTATTTAGCATGCAAAGCGAAAGTACACTGGAAGAGAAGGTTTGAGTGAGCTGCTCAGAGAGGTGCCTGGCCTTTCAGAAAAAAAGTCATAGAGGCAGAAGTGAGCCAGCTGGGCTCTGTGGGCTCAGGAAACAAGTTACAGAAGCAGAAGGAGGGCCCTTGGAGACAGGTTCGGGGGAATTAGCCCCAGACCAGCTGCCACTTCCCATTTCTCCCTGCAAGTCTCATGGGACCCTTAGAGTTTAGGAGACAGAAAGCAAAGATACACACCTGAAAAAACAAGGTGTGGGTGTGCTCAAGAGAGAGAGAGGGGGCACTGGGTTCTTTGCCTTAGGGTTTTTATCTGTTTTCTAATGGCTGGATTTTTAGGGGAGGTCTCAGGAGAGGATCTCAATAGAATATTCATCAGCTTTCCAGGTGTGTTCTTTAGCCTGCTGATGAATCAGAATGAGTGTGCAGGTCATTTTCTAGTCAGCTTCACCTTCAAAGAATGCCACTGAAGAAGAGAGACCAGAGAGGGGTGGGTCTGCCCTGGCACAGTCCAGAATGTGTAAGATGAGACCTTGCAATGTATTAGCTGGCTGTAAATTGCTGAGCCAGTTTGCTCAGCTGTTTGTCTCAGTTTTCCCATCCCACGTGCCGAGGAATTTTACTATCCTGTCTCACCAGCAAATATTATCACAACCCACACAGGGGGCCATGAACTGTTTACCCTTTAATTTGGTCACTTTTAATTTGATTCATTGCTTCAACAAGTTGTCTCTGTGTGCTTACTACAGAGGTTGGCTGCAAGCCAAATCCAGAGTGGAAGAAGGTTTGGTTTGTACTTGGCTAGTGTTTTAAGTTCAAATACTTACTCAGCTGGCACATTTTTAAAAATCAAAACATTTTATATAAAAAACCAATCTCTGGTGCCTCTGGAGAACCAGATGTGGCCACACTGGGGCTGTATTTTGGGCCGGCAACCTTGGCTGGAATGGAGAGGTGGCCGTTCCCCTCCACATGGAGCATGCACTCTTACCTTGCTGCAGCCCTGAAACCCTCCTGGCGTCTCATGCCAGACACACATGTCATCTGCATGACCATGTGACCATACAAGTCTGTAACACCCCACTTCCCAGATCCCCAACTCTGTACAAAGTGCTCTAATCCACAGTGAGGAGTGGCCTTGTGAATACACAGAGCCATCCTTTGCTGTAGCCCGGTGGCTCTCAAACTACATACAGCCTTCGGGGTCTTCACGATCTTGCCCTGGCACCCTGAGGTCACAGCCACGTCTATGATAAAGGTCTTAATTGACTTTTCACTGTGCTGACCTTGACACTGCCAGTGCAGAAACAATGGCAGTAACCTGCTGGAGTGCTGGCCTGGATCAAGGAGGCAGTTTGTCCGGGGCCATAGCAACAATCATCGTAATGTTCAGTGTCATGCACTTGAGGTAAAGCCAGCTTCTCTTAAGAATGTCCGAGATGAAGCAATAGATTTTATTTAGTAAAGTTAGGTTTTATCAAATCTTGACCCCTGAATACACAACTCTTTAATAATTCTGTGACAAAATGGGAATTGCATATAAAACACCCTGCCGCAAGCCCGAGTGGGAGTGTCGTCTCCAGAACAGCCTCATGTGATTGCACTGTGCACTGAAGCATCTCCATTTTTCATGAAGCACCATTTTTCTTGAAAGAACAACCGACAAACTAAATATCAAATATTTAGCAGATATTTCCTTGAAAATGAATGAAGTGAGATGTCACTTTGAGGAAAACAACTAACAATATCTGTTACCAATGATAAATTTGAGCTCTCTAGCAAGGATTTTAGGGAACTTGTATCCGCTAATGGGAGCTCGACAGCTTTCCAAACACTGCAGACGTGATGATAAGAATGATCACAATATGAACACATACTTTTGCATACTTTTTTGACACTGTGTGAAATGGGCCAAAGTTTGGAAGGGTGAGCCATATTTCCCTGATGTCTAATGCATGGTGTTACAAAAATCAAGAAAAATATACTTTACAAGACATAGTGGGTTTTAGTGGAACGAACTACAAAATGTTAATGGTGTTTGCAGATTCCACTTTGCAACCAACCCTTAAAAAACTACCACTTGTCAAGCTTTGAAGGACAAGTAGTATTAAAAAAGAGTAGCCACCATGAGCTGCAAAGACTGTTAAACCCTCTACACCTTTCACCCATGTCCCTGTCCAAGGCCTGATTTTCTCCCCATACTTCGTCCAAAACACACTGTGATGGGCTGAGCGGAGAAGCAGATGTGGGCATCAAGCTGCTTTCTAAAAAGCCCATCGCTAAAGAAATCTGTAAGACTGTAAAATGACGTCATTGTTCTCACTAGTTTTTTATTTTTGTAATTCAATTATTGTTATAAAAATATTTGATTTATGCTCCCAAGTTATGGGCTTATTTTACTATTTTAAAAGAATTATTGAAGCCCTGGCTGGTGTAGCTCAGTGGATTGAGCATGGGCCTGTGAAGCAAAGGGTCGCTGGTGTGATTCCCAGTCAGGGCACATGCCTGGGTTGCAGGCCAGGTCCCCAGTGGGGGACCCATGAGAGGCAACCACACATTGATGTTTCTCTCCCACTCTTTCTCCTTCCTGTCTCCTCTCTCTAAAATAAATAAATAAATAAATAAATAAGAATTATTGAATGTGTATTTTAAAAATTTGCCAGTTTAAATTTCTAGTGCAATAAGCAACACTGTATACAACACGCCTTAACACAGATCCCTTTGGGAGGGGCTTTCTTAACAACTTTTTGAAACAATAAAATTGCCCTGAGATCAAAAGTTTCAGACTTGTTGCTTTAGCATAACATCGATAATCTCATTTATCTTAATGAAATACGCATTATAGCTGTTGCCTATTTTATTGTCATTTCTGAAAAGGAAAGAGGAAAAATCTATATTTTCTGAATAAGAATCAATAACATTCAACATTTTTTAATCTTTCAAAGGCACTGATAAATAACCAGGTGGGTAGAATAAGTAACAAGATATTAATAAATATTCAAAATACCTTTTTTCAGTAGTTGCTATTCATAAATGAGGGAATTATCCAATTTAATCCTTTCATATACTGTTTAACTACATGAACTTCCTCTATTGAGACAGCAACACAGTGGAAACCTTTAACTTTAAAATTAGAAATTACATATAATTACATGTATGTATGTCTGTGTGTACTGTGTGTGTCTGCAGATGTGTGTGTTTATGCACAGGTAGAAATGGAGGTATGTAGATATGTAGACACCTCTCTGGGCTCTAACGATATGTAATCATGGTTGTGTGATTCCCTTCCCCACCCCTGAGGCGTGCAGTCTGCATTGTTTCCTGTTGCTGCTGTAACAAAAGGCACTGTCTTCAATCTCTGCAGGGCACTAGGCCAGGGCACTGGTCTCACTGACTAAAGTCCACATGTTGGCAGGGTTGCATTTCTTTTCTAGAAGTTCTAGAGGATAATTGGTTTCCTTGCTTTTTCCAGTTTTCTAGAAACTCCTTCATTTCCAAAGCTAGCAATACTGCAAATCTCTCTCCCATGGCCACAGAGCCCTCTGATCACAGCTGGGAGAGGTTGAAAGGACTCCTGTGATGACATTGGGGAATCCAGGATAATCTCCCCATCTAAAGATCCTTAATTTATGCACATCTCCTAAATTCTTTCTGCTTTGTAAATTCGCATATTCACAGGTTTCAGAAATCAGTACGAGGTCTTCTTTTCGGGGGTGGGGGGTGGTTTTGTATGCCTATTGCACAGTCAAAGGAAGTAAATGAACAGCTTCTTCAGAAACCCTGCCTGCGCATCAACATACATGCCATAGTAGTCCTGTTGGATGGCAAGCAGTGGTTTGTCGTAAAGATCTGTTCTCTCTGTTACACTAAATCTCCTGAGGCTTTCATCAAAGGAAAGCACTGTGACTCTGAAAAGCAGCCGTGTGTATTAGGGGAAAGAAAGCCAAACCATGTGACTTAAAATAACTATGCATGGAAAATTATTTTATTGACCTGCTGATCACTCCTGCTGCACTGCTGGCCCTTGGAAGGCACTGAAAGAATTAATCTCACATTGTCATACAGGTGTTTTTTATTCTTGGGCCACAGTGCCCAAGGAGTGCCCAAAAGTGAAATGACAGACAAAATTAAAAAGCAAATACACGCATCAGACGAACATCCCACCCTCACCCCTACCTCGCCGTACACACATTTGTTTTCAACTACCTGTAATCTTCCCTGTTGTCTGAATAGAATTTGACTCCATAACAATGGCAATATTTTCCACTACAGCTGAAGATGCATTTAACATTTGTTGCATGTTTGTTTGTTTGTTTTTAACCAAGTTGGCTAATTATGGCAAATCATATTCCAAGACACTACTGGCTAGCTGTGCCTATCCNCTCCATTTGTCCCTTCCCCCAACTGACACCTTGGGGAGGGGGGTGAGGACATCCTAATATTTCCTCCAATATTCCTGTACACCTTGAGTTCTGGACACCATTCCAAATCTTTTCTGGGGCCTCCCTTGGCTGCACCCTGTATCATTCTGGGCTCACTCAGTTCCGTACACACCAGTGGCACTTGAGCAACAGAAAGATAATACCTGATAGAGTGAAGCTGTGCTCCCAAATCTACATTCGGGGTTTCAGGGAGGACTACCCCCCTGATTTACAACGTGGCATGATCACACACATCTTCTTAAGCACACAGCACATACAGTGGGGCTTATTTTTTAATATAATGAAACGCAGTGCATAATTATGTTCACTTCCCTATGTCTATGAGCGACCATCATATCTATCAGATAGCCATGCAAGTACATTTCGCTCTTCTGGGCACCTCCCAGCCTACATCAATATGTTGTTCTGAAATGGTGATGGGTATACAAAATATCATTTTGTATTTAAGAAAAAAATGAGTTATCCTTAATCTTCTCAACAAAATAAAAGAAGAATAAAAAAGCAGGTAATTTTTAATCTCCAGCTTGCATCTGGAGAAACCGAATATAACATATTAATTTAATGGGTGCCCTCGGGTCACTAATGAGTCAGAAATAAAGTCAGCAACTTAATTTCCATTCTGCTGATCTTCACAACGTTATGTCCAATTCCCAAAGACTTAATAATAAAACATCAACGAAGTCAGTTGTAGGTAATAATGTCCCTTCAATACTTGCCAGTGTTTTCCTCTAGGGATAAACAGGCATGTCTGTATCTATTTAACACTAATTCTAAATTGCGTTGAAGAAATAGAACTGGTACCACTATTCTGCAAATCAAAAAGCAGACTGACATTTATTTCACATTTAACATTTGTATGTAGATTGATCCTATCCATAACAGTATTGGTCCCAAATCAGAATTTAAATTAATATCCCATCATATATTAATAATAGTTAGGTAACCATTAGACTTCAGCACTCTTATTAATAGGTGTATAATTATTCTGTTATTGTAAATGTAAGCAATTTGACAAGAAATAACCCCATAAAGAAGTAATTATAGTTATATCTGCAAGGACCCCATTTTCAAACAGGGTCATGTTTTGGGGTGCTGGAAGCTAGAACTTCGACATTTGGATTTGGGCGGGGGGCAGGGACACACAATTCAGCCCCAAACAGCCCCCAATTAGCTTTCTGGCTCCTCCTTAGTACATCCACACTTACATACATTTCAGGCGTTTTTCCAGGTGCTCCTTTTAAAAATAGAACATGATGGAGGGCTCCAGGCTCCTACAGGGCTGCTTCGCTACCTGCCGCCACCTGGGTCCCCAGGTCTGGTCCTAACTTTGGATAGGACTGGAGTTGGGACCCCAGGGGGCTGCCACCTTGGAGGCTTCTGTTCAAAGTCACAGAGAGCATGCCAGGTGTCGGACCCCTTCCACCCCTTCCACCTGCCTGTCACCACCCAACCTCTCCAGGGCAGCAAGAGGACCCCCTGGCTCATATGAGGGATCAAGAGAGGTGCTGGCTGCCCAGGAGTGAGATGCAGACACGAGGGCTGAGGACCTGCCCCACACACCTGACCCTCCCTAGCCTCTATCCACCATCTCCCCAAGCAAGGAACAAGCAGCTAGGTCTTAGAAATCTGCCTGTGTATACCTTTCTGCTCTCATCTCTTACCACTTCTCTACCGCTAACTGAACTGTAGTTTTTTGAATGCCTGGACCTCATCATGGTGTCTTTCCTCTCTAGGACTTCACACAGATATCCTTTTTGTCTACACCCTCACTTGGGTGACACCTACTCATACTTTGTGCTCATGTGGCCCTCCCAAACTCTGACAGTACCTCAGCCGTACCTTTTGACCAGCAGAGTAGCCACCGGATCACTGTCTGGTCCCACACGCCTGTGCAAGAGGTCCGTGTGGCCTTCACTCTGCTGCCTCTAGTACCTGGCACAGGGCTCTGGGCATGCTGACTGCCCACTAACTCTGCTGGTGAATAAATGAATGTACAACACTTGCAGATGGCCTTGAGCATGTGGTTGAAGAGCACTTAGCAAATTTTTGTTTTGCTTTGCTTTGCTTTTGACTTAATGCCTTATATTCCCATGATTTTGTTGAAATGCCTTGCTTCAACAAAGCCTTTTTTCACAGGTAAATGTCAGCTTGCAGGTTGTCGAAAATGGAAGCTGCCTTAGAGAGCACGTGGCAGTGACCCCTCCTATTTTTCAGCTGAAGGAAATAAAGCCCAGAGAGGTGAAGCGACCTGCCAAGTCCAGCCACGTCTTGGGTGACAGAGTAGAGCTCGAATCGCCATGTCTCCATTCAGGTCCCTGCTCTTTCTACTCACCAGCATCTGACTCTGATCCAGAACTCCGGGGAGTGTAGGCATGCTTCCCAAGTTCACAGGGCACTCTGTGAGGTCATTGGCTCCTACTGATTTTACCTCCTGCCCCACAGGCTGCACCTCCTTAAAATAAACTACTCAGAAGGGCACCCCAGACACACACTTGTGATAACATCCAAAGAATGCAATGCCAGCTGTTTCCCCAGTCCTCCCCCCTCCTGCTTGCGCTGCCTCGGGCTCCCTTCAAACGCATCGATTTTTCTGTGATCCCGACAGGAATTTTTCCATCTCTAGACTGCAGAACTAGCCCTGTGTGTGTATTCATGGCAGTGTTCCATCAATCATGGTGTGTTCTTCTAAAAATAGGATTTTTTAAGACTCAAAGCCATTTTGCACATTTTCTTCAAGACTTATGCTTTAAATTCCTGGTTCAAATCAGTGAGTCACTTAGAAAGAAAACTAACAGTCTTTCTGGCTGTGGAACAAGATTTTTTTCATTATAATTGCTATTATTTTTTCCTGAAAAATATTATAAAGTATTATAGTATTATAAAGTATTCTAGGGCTATAAAGTTATCAAATAAAAAGCTCATAATGATTTTTTTCATTATAAAGTATTCTAGGGCTATAAAGTTATCAAATAAAAAGCTCATAATGATTTTTTTCTATCAATTGCTGACATACAGCATAGATCAGGAATATCTCATAAAATGGTTCTCAAAAAAGCAAAATTTGAATGGGATGCTACCATAAAATACAGCTGTGATCAGAAATACATTATGCTTGTGCAATATTATGATAAAAATATTCTGCATCTCCATGCAACATAAAGGAAGGCCTAACATTTAACAGCAATATAAACCAATAAAAATAGTATTGATGGTCCTTGGTAGGGTTACCTGTGAAATAATAGCTCCTAAAACTTGAATTTCTGGGATTTTTGGTGCTGCTAGTTGTACTTTTATGGCTTTATTTCAACTTTCTGAAAACATGTTTCAGTAAGTATCTGCCTAAGCCACAGTAGCAGGAAGAATAACCCATTACCTGGTGAATCAGAGTTGAGAATCCATGAGCACAAGGAAAGGGCAGCAAAACAGAAATACGGCCAACGAACACTGCTTCCCCCGGAGCCATTAACAGAAACTCAGTTTGTGCCGAATGTGTTGGGATCCCTGAATCACCACAAAATTTAAGTGCTTGGGTTTGCACTAAGGGACTTCATGAATTTTGACCTCTTCTCTGAGTTTACAAATTCTAGTGTTAATTCTTACCTTTATTTTCCTACTAGCAGATTTAAAATATCCTTGAAATGTACTCAAATACCTAAGATAGAGTCACTTATTTTTGTACATTGAAATTAATACATATTTAATTTGTCTTTCCAATTCTCCTGTATTCTTGATTATCATTAAAAGACAACAAATTTACAAAAAAAAAAAAAACCCAACACATATAATTAAGGTCAGTTGTTTCATTCTGTCTAATGAAACCAACTATAAGTCCAGCAACATATTGGTCCCTTTATATTTTGTAAAATAAAGAGATATTGAGATGTTTCTAAAACAAAGTATTATGTTCACAGTAAATGGAAATACAAAGTATCACATTCTAAAACTTATGAAGTTTGGAGGCCAAGTTAGGAGACTATATCTGCTAACTTACAGATGAACCACTGCCACAGAAAATACTTTGAAAAAATATAACTTGAAGATGCAACTATAAATTATCTGGTCACATTAGCAGTACTAATATGTTCATTATCTAGTTAATGAACACTCTATGTGCCAAACACAAACCCAAATCACTTCTTACAGATTCCAAACCCTATTTTCAAGCCACTAGGATACTGTCACCCAGTGTATCTGATACCTGGGCATGTAGCCGATGTGACTATGGTGTTCCTTCCTCTTCTGTGGTGACTTAGTGCACCTCCACCTGCCCATAGAATGACATTTAGTCTCCCCTCCACCCACCATAGGCAGCCCACAGTTCTGTGTAGAACCAGATCTTGAGACCTGTCCCATGTTATACTAGTAAATGGCTCTTTGTACGTACGTAACATAGACAATGGCCTCAAGCATTAGAAAAAAATTTGACTAATGTGAATTTTGGAAAGAAACAGATCTAACGTGCCAACAGTGAGGAACAAGAAGAGAGATAAGTATGGCATTGTAGAGATTCAGAGTATCTTGCTTCAAGCCCAGATTTGATCTTGGGTGGCCACTTCAATGAATTCCAGGGAAACTGTGGGTAAACTTATCATCAAATGCTTCTTTTCTGTCCAAATGTGCCCTTTAGGCCCATAAAAACAAAGTCTTCACTTAATTAGCTTTTTAAACAATGTGAATATGTAACTATGTCTCAACTTCTTAGAACCAACAAGAGAACATAACCTCAAACCCCCGCACCCTTCTACTCACCACTCCACCAAGGGCTCCCACTATCTCGACTTCTGAAGTAGTGAATTATGTTCATCTGATTGGGGACTTTATATAAATGGAATCACACAATTATATATTCTTTTCTTTTGTCTGACTTCTCTCCCTCATCACAATGTATGCAAAATCTGCCCATGTTGTGCTGTAGAACTAGTTTGTTCCTTTTCATTGCTGTGCAATATGCCACTAAGTATACCACAATTTATCCATTATGCTACTGATGGACTATTAGGTTGTTTTCAGTTTGGGAATATCACACATAGGCTTCTATGTACATTCTTCATGTCTATTGATGAAAATGTATATGTGCTTCTGGAGTGGAAGTGCTAAGCCCTTATGCAAATATTTATCTTTAATAGATATTGTCAAGCAGTTTTCCAGAGAGATGATATGAGGCAATCTCTCTAGGTGTATAAAAATTCCAGTTTCTCCATTTCCTCACCAACATCTGAAATTTTTCAGTCTTTTAAAAAAATTTCAGCCATTCCTTTTTTTAAAGAATTATTTTTTTAAATCATTTTTATTATGCTTTTACAGTTGTCCCAACTTTTCCCCCTTTGCCCACCTCCACCCATCCTACTCCCCCCCCCCACAGTTAATTCCCAAACTGTCATCCATGTCTGTGGGTCATTCATACATGTTCTTTGTCTAGTCCCTTCCTCTTCTTTCCATCATTATCCTTCTCCCCCTCCCTCTGGCCACTTTCAGTCTGTTCTGTTTCCATGCCAGTGGTTCTATTTTGTTCATTAGTTTATTTTGTTCATTAGATTCCTCTTGTAGGTGAAATCATATATATTTTTCTTTCACTGACTGGCTTATTTTGCTTAGCATAATGATCTCCAGTTCCACCCATGCTGTCATGAAGGGTAGGAGCTCCTTCTTTCTTCTGCTGTGTAGTGTTCCACAGTGTAAATGTACCAAAGATTTTTTATTCACTCATTTACTGATGGGCACTTAGGCTGTTTCCAGCACTTGGCTATTGTAAATAGTGCCTCTATGAACATAGGGGTGCACTATGAATTAGTGATTCAGAATTTTGGGGGTATATTTTCAACAGTGGAATTATTGGAACAAAAAGCAGTTCCATTTTTAGTTTTTTGAGAAAATTCCATACTGTTTTCCAGTGGTTGCACTCATCTGCATTCCCAACAACAGGGCACTAGGGTTCCTTTTCTCCATAACCTCACCGGCACTCATTCTTTGTTGATTTGTTAATGATGGCCATTCTGGTTCCATATAAAATTTTGAAATATTTGTTCTAGATCTGTGAAATATGTCATGGATATTTTAATAGGAATTGCATCGAATCTATAGATTGCTTTGGATAGTATGGACATTTTAATGATAATTCTATACTGTGTTCTAATCCGTGAACACAGTATATGTTTCCTTCCACTTGTTTGTATCTTCCTTAACTTCTTCCTTCAGAATTCTACAGTTTTTCCAAGTACAGGTCTTTTACTTCCTTGCTTAAATTTATTCCTAGGTGTTTTCTTTTTCTTATTGCTTCATTTTAGCCATTCTGGTGAGTGTAGAGGACTACAATATTACTTATTTGTTTGTTTATCATTGTTTCCTCATTGAATAAAAAAGTCGAACACATTTTCACATGTTCATTGGCCATTTGAATAGCCTATTTTATTAAGTGCCCACTTAGGTTTCTTGTACATTTTTAAGGATCCTCCTTTTTCTTATTGCTTTGTTTATTCTTTACAGTCTAAATACAGGCCATTTGGCAGATACATGTATTACAAATGTCTTCTACTCTGTAGCTTGCTTTTTCACTTTCTCGGTGATGTTTTCTGGGGAACAGAAGTTCTTAATGCAACTCAGTTTATCAAGTTGATTCCATTTAAAGGTAATGCTTTTTGTGTCCTTTGATACAAAATGTTTGCCTGCCTGTGCCAAGGTCATGAAAATAGGTCCCCTTGTTTTCTTCTATAAGTTTTATTGTTGTATCTTTCCAAAAAGCCACATTTTATTTGTAGTTGTGGGGCAGACATTTTAATAACAGGCACTAATAAAGGCTAGAACTTTAGTCGCTGTATGAAAAGTTGCAAACCAGAGACAAAGGCAAATATTCTTTCTCTGCTTTTCTTTGGGCAAAAATCAGAAGAAAAGCGGCAAGAGAAAAAAGAAAGAGAAGCTTCACCTTGAATATATCCCACTGGTGTGATTCCAAAGTCCATGTCAATGTTTCTTCCCCATAGAAACCTGCCGTACCGCTTGCTCCCAGGGATGTTGGGAAGCTTCTGGTCTATTGGGTGCCGAAAGTGAGAAAAGATAAGGCCATGAATGGGTGGGACATCCAAGTCTTTGCTGGGAGTCGCCGAGCGTGTGAAGCACTCTCTGACTAACTGAGAAATGCAGTTTCCTACAGATTACTGGCACATCCTCTGACCCCTTTAAAGAAAAGGTACGAAGATGTTAAAGGTGAACCAGTTACATTATAACCAGGACATTTTGCTGCCCTCCCTATTTTTTGCAACACAGACATTTTAAACACATACAGGGAAAATGTTTGGCCTTGAAGGTTACTTGGATTACTGAAAAACAGACCCCAAAGTAGACTAAGGAGAATGGTTTCCAATGAGAGCAGGAAAAACTGTGAGAAGAGTCCTTGGCACGTTTTAGAATTCCTCCAAACTTTGTTCGGTGATAAAACAAACCTCTTCCCTACAAATGTGACTTGACATGTTTTGCAGTTGGTTCCTTTCAGATAAGGGTGCTCTTTTGAATTTTATTTCTTGCAATCATATTTCAAAAAATGTTTATTTCCATGCTCTAAAAGTTGGTAATGTGGCTGAACTAGTCATCTTTTTGTGTTTGCAAGAAAAGGTGTGAGGCTATTATAAAGTGTGGAAAGGGAAATTATTTAGCAGCAACAACACACATAAATTTAGCCCATTTTTTGACTGTGGAAACATCGACTCCTGGTGAGGAGCAGTCCCAGGGAGATGTGTGGAGTCAGACCCTGACGTGCACTGTGTCAAGCCCAATGACATACTGATGGCTAACCATGGGGCTGTTTGGAAGTAACTCTCGTCAGATGGTCTTTTTCTTTTTAAAGATTTTATTTATATTTATTTTTTAGACAGAGGGGAAGGGAGGTAGAAAGAGAGGAAGAGAGACATCGATGTGTGGTTGCCTCTTACTCACTCTCTCCTGGGGACCTGGCCTACAACGCAGGCGTGTGCCCTGACTGGGAATCAAACCAGCAACCCCTTGCTTCACAAGCCAGCCCTCAATCCACTGAGCCACGGCAGCCAGGGCTAGGTGGTCTTGATAAAGACACTGAATCAAAGGTATTTTAGTATCTTGATGACAATGAGGAATATGAGGAAAGTGATTAGTTACACAATAAAGGTACAACTATACCTGATAAACTGCTTGATAGAAGATCTCTAAGAACTGCACCATTAACAGGAAGGATAACTAGACTAAGTCAATCATTGAAGTATAAACAGACCTTCATTTTATGATTCTTTGTTCTGCATGTTTTCAATTCACTCTGTTCAACAATTTGTTCAGTTGAAAACACAACTCATAGCAGGATCTACCTTGATTCCTGCTTAGAGGTGTTATTTCAAGAATGTTCAGCACCATCTGCAAAGACAGACTAGCCAGCTCTGCAGGCCACATCTGCAAACAGCCACTGAAAGTCCAGCCTTGAAACACCAGGGTCATGGGACAATTCTCACATGCTTTTTAAAAAAAATCAACTATGGTGCCTTTTTACTTTAAAATTCACACAGCACTGCCTTGGCCCAGTAGCTCAGTTGGTTAGGCATAGTCCCACTATGCCAAGGCTGCAGGTTCGGTCTTCGGTCAGGACACAGAAAAGAATCAAGCAAGGAATGTGTAAATTAGTGGAACAACAAAATTGACATCTCTCTCTCTCCCTTCTTCTCCCTAAAATCAATGTAAATAAAATAAAATGAAATAAAACACACAATACAAAATGGTGGAGCTTGCTCTGAATCATTATCTGAGTGCAAGGCAAACTGTCTCAACTCTAAATTCTGAGTATCTTGAGTAGAAAGTTTCATCTACCTCTGTTTCAAGTTACAGAGCTAACTTGAAACAGGAAGGAAAACCCAGAAGCAAAGGCAAGACTGTCTCTATCATTTTAAACCATTCTTCTCATATCAATTCTAAGTCTATTCTTTAGAAGCCCTCTTTAGGGAGGCGTGACTCTGAGATATAATGCCGGCTTCCAAAGACAGATTTCCTTTAGTTTCCTGACTTTCAGAGTTCCAAACATGAATTGTGGTTATGAAACAACTACTTATGATTTTATCATTATTCATAAATTATTTGATTGTTATGTTTCTCCCCCTCCTTCACTGCATTGTAAGTGCCACAAGGGCAAGGATTATTGGTGCTTTTCCTTGGCTTTGTATCCCTACAACCTAGTATGATATAAGCAAGGCTAGAATTTTTATTCCCATTTGATGGATTTAAAAAACAAACAAAAAAAAAACCCAAGGCTTGATTTAGTTAACTGTCATAGCTGGCCAGTACAAAACTCTGTCCAGACACAGGCATCTCGATTCCAAATGGAAGCTCGCTCTCCCGTGCTTTACTGTCTCCTATCTTTAGACATGACCTAACAGTTACCACTTTCAAAAACACGCACCCACCCTTCCTTATCTCTCCTCCAACTCTCATTACCTCTGCCTATGGATAATCTTTATCAGCTCATGAAAGGTGCATACTACATCTTTCCATTCCTACAAATACATTGTTTCCAAGTACTGAAAACAGTGTTTCTCTGTAAGTACCTCAATTAAACTTTCCATTTCTATTAAAGTGTTTCTCCTCTAATGCTACCCTTTGTGGATAAACTGCAGAGTACAATTAGTGACATTTATGCTTTTGGTTTTGTTTTGTTTTGTTTTTAAACTCAAATTGCCTTTTCTATTTTTAGCTTCAATCCCAAACAAGAATAAAAGGTAAAGATTTAAAACTCTAAACAAATACGCTAATGCGCTTTTGTGCCCTCTGACTGATCACAAGGGAACAGGATGTTGCCTTTGAAAAGAAAGCAGGTAACCTCATAAAACTGCGGTGGTTCAGAAGGGAGGCCAGACCAGAGAGCAAAGCCTCTGGTTACTGCGGACGGCTTTCACAGCGCTAGATGGAGCAGGCCCATTTGTTCATCCCCACGGGCCCACCAGGAGAGAGACCCGAGAATTAATTACAGCATTTTTTTTTGTTGCTGTTGCACATTTAGAACAACACTGTGTCCATGAGTTTCATAAAACTGGGACAACATGATGTGTTCATTGTCAACATGGGGAACGTGATCTTTCACCTGGGCCTTCGCCCCCACAGGCCCCTGTCAGCTCACTGGGTGGCCATCCATCACACACCCACAGCTCTTTCCACACACACCCACAACACCCTCTCAGCCAGGTGTTCTTTGTTCATGTTCCTATTCACTACCTTCAAAAAATGATGGTCAGCTCTGTGACTTTTCCGAGCTCAAGTAACCTCAGTTTTTGCCATTTTTCTCTGCCTTGAAGGTTCCTAGTTATTCCTAATTCTTACCACCAAGAAGAGGTAAAATAATGTTCTATACATATCTGAGTTAGCCAGAGCAGTATCTACTGCCCATTAGAAGTAATACAAGTGCAACATGTTAAAGCTTCAAACGCAAACTAGATTCACTAAAATCTTCATGAACCTCAAACATCCTCACTCACTCCAGCAGCACCTGGGTGTCTTCTTCCACAGGTATGATGAGGCAGACCGGGCCCTGAGGAGACGGACTCCCAAATCGAATCCCATGCATTTCACAAGAGTCAAAGTGAGTGAGTCCAGGGCTGGCCAGTCAGGTCAGATGGGATACAGAGGGGCATGCGTGGACCAGGCACCAAGCATCATGTCTGGTTAAGACTTTTAGGAACTGCGATGATCTGCCAAGTTTGTCAGATCCCATCCAAATAGTGGCTGTGGGTCCAGGCCACTGGTAGTTCATGTTCACCACCAACCTCCTCTTCTGAAGATTCTGCTCAGCTTTCCAAAGAGGCAGCAGCTCTGTCCTCCTTGGTGCCCAAGGCCCCCTCAGTCTCTCTCATACCGTCCATGCTCAAGGTCATACAAGGGTCGAGACTGTGTGTACAGGCTCAAGGCTCAGCAAAAAGAGCTCTTAATTACCCCGAGTTTACTTTCCAAATCAACAACAGTGTTGGATAGCGTTGGATAGTTACACTGTGAGGGTGAGTTAATGACACAGGCTCTGGCCTTAGAACTGGAGTGCAATCTTAGTTTGACCCATTGACACTGAGGCAATTTTAGGCAAATAAATGCTTCTCTGTAAACCTCAGTGTCCTTACTTCATTCAAGAGTGGAAATCACATCTCACTCATAAGGTAGTTTCTAGGATGCACTCATTTTTAAAAAATGCAGGTTTCTCCTGAAACTAAGATTAAAATATTGAATGTCAACTGTAAGTGAAACATAAAATTAAAAATACAGATTCCTGAGTGCATTCCAGACTCACTGAACCCAAATCACAGAGGTTTTGAAGCCCGGGAAGCTACATGCTCACTTCCACCCGCCAGTCGATTCTTACACATGGACGTGTCTCACATCTGCAGAAATCTGTGCGGTGATTCTCACCCCACAGCACAGGGCGCAGCTGGAAGTCAGAACATCTATGTAGTTTCGCTTGCCCATGTTCCGAAATACAAATGACTGTTCCCATTCCTTAGGCCAGTGGGTATCTCCTCATCTTCACTGCTTTGTTTGAAACCCAAGGTTCTGGATTTTTTCCCCTGATAAAGATGACACCTTGGGGTAGGAACAAAGTAGCCAATAACTAGTGGACATTAAAGGCACAGAACCATCTTGACAACACTTCTGTGCAGCATCTAGTTTTAGGATGTATATGACCTGTGAACAACCAAGTGCGTGTGTCATGTTCTCTGTCATTAGCCCTCTCCCTACGCTCTTTCATGTCTCAGGAACTGCCTGTGGGGTGGAGGCTGATCCGACCAGGGTATCCTCACTGGTCCAGTGCAGGGGGGAGGCCCAGCCGGGTGATGTTCCCACCTGTACTCAGGTCTGGGACTCATCCCATTAGCCCAACATTGGGGAACAAAGCCACTTGATGGTGGTTGGAGATGCTCCCGGAATTTGAGGGTGGGAGCAGGGAGACGGCATCTCAGGCAGCCCAAGTACTCCTCTGGCTTTCCTAGACCCCTCTGCCCCTCATGGACACTGATGCAGAGCCCTGATTTAAAGAGGGTGTGAGGAGATTGTTAGCAGAGGGTCCTGACACCGGTTCTGGCTGGAGGGGACCTCAGAGTGAGCACAGAGCGCCTCTGCTTTACAGAAAGAAGCAGCAGTGGCACCTTAAAAAGCAGAAGGGCAAGGCTTTGGGGCAGAGAAAAGAAAACACAAGGAATGAGTAGAGAAGGGAGACAGAGGCTGAGAAATTTAAATTTTGCACAGGGATTCTAAGTTTGCTTGCACGTAAAGCGCAAATGGAACACTTTGGAAGCTGAGTGAAAAGAAATAATTACTATTTCGCAGTTTCATTTTAAATAAAAGAGGCTCTATAAACATGGTGAACTTTATATCAAGTCAGTTTAAATAACTGTTAAACGTGATTTAATCTGTCTGCTCCCATAAGAATATTTATTTTTTGCTTTATCTTACCTTAATAAAAATTCAGTGAAATGTGGTTTTGCACACATACATACATATATAATTTTTGGAAATACAGTCTTGGTTTTCAAACAGTTGTGGTTTTAAAAGATAAGATAAACTGTGCAATCACAATAAAGCATTATTAGTTTAGTTTTACCAGATCAGATTGAAGCGTCATGTCTTATTAAATTAAAAATGAGTACCCTTCATGCTACAGCAACACCAATAGTCCTCCGATGGAAAATCCCCAAGTTCGTTTCATTGCTGCATCACGCAGGCCTGAGCATACGCCAGTTATCCTGACTGCTTTTGTTTCCCTGCCTTGTCCTTCACGTTTGCAGTGGGGAATAATCTTCTTTGACAAAATGAAATATAAAAAGGTAGTGAAATCTATTAAGATGTTTCCTTTCGGTTTTCACCTTTAATAACATGCTTAGAAATGTCATTCCCACCCCTCAAAAATGGAGCCAACTCTATTTAATTTCAAAATGACTTCCAGGCCTGTGCTCTTTCCTTTGCTTCATGCTGCCTTCCACAAGCCTTCCTCTGAGACAGTATTTCATTGCAGTATGAACCCACGAGCCCAGCTGCTCTGGAAAATACTGCTAATTCCACTCTGCCTCTGGCTGCAGCCAGTCCTGGAAGGGTCAGCATGTCACCCAGTCAATCTCCAGGCGTTTACTGAGCAGCAACTCTCTGCAAAACCCCAGGGCAGGTGAGAGGGAAACACAGAGTAACTGATTTCATCCTACAGTGAGCACCAACTTCAAATAGGAAGACAAAACAAATATATATGGAATATTTTAAAAAATACATTAATTGTGGGTTGAATTATGTCCTGCCCCTCCTCCTCCAAGATATTTTCAATTCCTAATGCCTGGTATCTGTGAATACGTCCTTATATGAAAGAAGGGTTTTATTTGGTGTAATGACACTGAGATATGATCACAGTGGATTCGGATGGGCCCTAAACCCAGTGACTGACGTCTTCACAAGAGAAAGGAGAGAGACTTGGACCCAGGGGCACAGAGGAAACACCCACAGGGAAGAAGGTCAGACAAAGTTGGTTGATCCCTGCAAAGAAGGCAGGGATCATTGTGAGGACGCCTCAAGCCAAGGAGTGCCAAGAGCCACCAGAAGCTGCAAGAAGCAAGGAAGGACTGTCCCTTAGGGCCGTCAGAGGGGCACAGCCCTGCCCATACCTTTATTCAGACTCCTGAGTCCAGAACTGTGTGATAACGCATTTCTCCTGTGTTAAGTCACCTAATTTGTGTTAACTTTGTTCATGGTGGCCCCAGAGCATTGATACAACATTCACATTGCTCCTGCTTGACAACTGGCCAAGTATTTTAAGTTTTTCTAAGGATGTACCTGAGTGCTCCAGGCTGAGCCACTATTAGAATTTAGAGGACTTCTGTATCAAGGTGATGAGGCAGGTTCAAACTTCACAACCCTCCCTGCTCCAGAACTCTCCAAAAAATCAACATAAAAATAGAAAATCACAAAGATGTACATAATACAAAATACAAAATAAGTAGCACCTTGAATCAGACATGGAACAAATATCCACAATGGCTGGGCTGTTAAGATCTCAGCTTGCCAGTCTCAGGGCTGAAAGCAGTGGGAGGGATCCGTGGGACCAGCGCTGCCCCCTGTGAGATGGGTCACCGCGTCCGGGCACATGGCAGGAGACCGGGGCAGGTGGAAGGACCCCAATGCCATCCTTCAGCCCAGTGTGGTGGGCAGAACAATGGCCTCCTAAAGACGTCCACATCCTAACTCCTGGAGCCTCTGGACATGTTACCTTACAGAGCAAAGCAGAATTAAAGATAAAAATGGAATTAGGATTGCTAATCAGGTGACCTTAAAATATACAGATTGTCCTAAATTATCTGGGTGGCTCCAGCGTAATTACAAGGGCCCTTAATTGTGGAAGAGAAAGTCAGAAGAGTCGATGGCACAGTGATATGACATGAGAAGGACTTTTCTGGCTGTTATTGACTTTGAGTGTGGAAGGGATGACAAGATGAGGAAAGAGGGCAGCCTTGAGCAGCTGGGAAATGCAAGGAAGCAAACTATCTTTGAGATCCTCCAGAAAGAAATGCAGCCCTGTCACCACCTTGGTTTTAGCTCGACGAGACTGTGCTGGCTGATCCCCGAACTGTAAAATACAGATAAACTAGCACCTGTGAAAGGAGGCTGAACACCAGCTGGGACCCGGACCCCTGCTAGGCAGCAGGGCCAAGGTGGAGATGCCGACACCAGCACAATGTCAGCACAGCCACTCTCTGGCTCTGACGATGAATCGTCCATGACTCTAACAGCTTCTGATGCTGTAGCTCCACGCGACTATTAAAATAGCTGGGTTTGGAAGTGGGGCTTGAAAGGACCTCAAGGAGCCAACTGTAAAAACCACAGATGGACAGACAGACGGGTGAGTGTTACAGAAGAAAGGGAATGAGAGGAAACATAGAGGCCAAGACGAAAGAAAAATTTCCTCCACAAAACGTGCTTCCAAACTCAGATTTTAAAACCACGTAAAGAAATACGCCCTGGCTCAGATGATTAGAGTGTCATCCTGTACGCCAAAAGGTTGCAGGTTTAATCTCCAGTAAGGGAATATACGGGAGGCTACCGATTAATGTTTCTTTCTCACTTCGATATTTTCTCTGTTTCTCCTTCTCTCTCTCTCCCTTCCTTCTTCTCTCTCCAAAATCAATAAAAACATATCTTCAGGTGAGAATTTAAAAAAAATTTTAAGAAATTTAATGCTAAGAAAGACAGCCAACAGTATGAGGACTCTGAAAGGGATTTCTCTTCTGGTGACACCACTATAGAACTGTCAGACAAAAACCTTAAAAATAAATGTTGACATAATTCAAAGTGCTAACAACATTTCTTCAAAAAAAAAAAGATGCTTGTTATGGACTAAACATCTGTGCCCCCCTTAAATTTTATGTTGAAATTCTAATCTCCAAAGTAATAGTGTTCGAGGAGATGGGGCCTTTGGAAGGTAAGCAGGTCATGAGAGTGGAGCTGTTCTGGTGGAATTAGTTTAGAACAGGCAGGGGAATGCTTGCTTCCTCCCCCTCTGCTCTTCACTATGTGAGGACACGACAAGAAGATAACTCACAACACCAATCTGGTGGCACCCTGACCTTGGACTTCCCAAGCTCCGGGACTGTGGAGTGAATATGTAACATGTGAGAAACAAGTATGTGTATTTTATCCACCTACTCCATGGTAATTTGCTGTAGCAGCCCAACTGACCACAACAATTCAGAAGCATAATCAAGAATAAAGTCACAGGCACTAATATGAAACAAGCAAGAAAAATTCAAGGAGGGGCAGACTTGAAAAGTGACTCTCAACATAGAATCCATTGCAAAACAGCACAGGGCAGCACAGACAGATGCGACCCCTTAACGGAAGTCAGTTCCTGAGAGAAATACATATGCATGCACGCTTATACGAATGTATGTGTATATTCTCTATTTTTAATTTTACAACAGCAAATAGGGCCAGAGATTGATCATTTTGCCCCATAACAAATTATCTTCTTATGTCCTTCTAAAGAACATTCTGTTTACTCAAAAGGGCACACTGAATTTGGGAAGTGGTAATCATCATAGATCCTGAACTTGAAATTCCTTAACTCTAACATGTAGCAAAGGACAGCCTGGAATTTTAAAAAGGAAAAGTCTCCTCTTCCCTGACTGTTGGCTGTTTTTCCTTCCCTGAGACCAGAGCCTGTTGTATGGGGCCTCAACTGCTGCCCAAGTGGGAAGTGGTGGGTAGGCAAGATGAAGAAAGACTCAAAGCAACAGGGAACCCAAAGGCATAAAAAGGAAAAAAGCAGCATTCCAAAAGTCATGTCTGGCCGCACTAGCAATGCAAGTACAGAGATTCACTCACTTTTTTCTCAGACAGCTAATCATGTCATGGCCGCTTCTCCTGAGAACTCCGTAAACAAGGCATCTTGAGGAGAATTTTGCTGGTTGCTCTTGGCAGCCTAACAAAACAGCAGTGCCATCACCACACCCAGAGTCCTCACGTGCCTCGCAGGAGAAAATCATGGCCATGCTCAGAGAAATGAAGTTTCTAATTCTGGCCCTGCCACCAGCTAATTTGGTTTCTTTGGATTAATGATGGTGCATCTAAAAATGTTAGGGTTCGATTAGATGTTCCCTTGCATTTCTTTGAGTTCTGTGATTTTTATTGTTTTGTTTCACCATGATATTAAAATATTCTAAATTCCCAGTCCTCTCATGTATGATTTATCAGATTGGAAATTGAAAAAGAAGGATATAGCAGAATTTGCAAAATAAGCTGCGATTAAAATAAGGGATTGTTAATATTCGCTCCGTAGCATATAATATATTCTCAGATAAGACTGGAGAAGTGCAAGTTTTCAATTGTTACTAATGATTGAGTACTTCACATCTGCAAGAAATTTTCAAAATCTGAAGGAGTATGTTCTAAGCTATATATAATAAGCCACATAAAGAAATAGGAAATCAAGTTTTAAATATTGTTCCATTGTTTCTCCTTAATCAATACAAATCGAAAACAGATTCATCTAATTCACTTCAAGAACCTAGTAATAGATTCGGAAGGCCAATTCCAGGTCTCCCAGGCACTGAGTGAAGAATAAAGTGCGAACAAACAGTCTTCCATCAATGAGCTGAGGCCGCAAATAAAACTATGGCTCACTTTAGACACATGTGAACTTCAGAGACCACATGCGCTGGGCACGGGAAGCACAAGGAAAACCAGAAATTTTCTCTGCAGTTTCAAGAACACAAGGACTAAAGAGTAACTGAGATAACCGAGAACAAAAGTTGTGAGCACTGGGAGTGGGCTGTGGTCCTCAATACAGCGTAATCACTCAGTGACTAACAGGCATGTGGGCTTTCTTCTACCTGGCATTAACATCACATAGCTTTGTATAAATTCATTACATTACACTCAGAGCTGAATATATTTTTCAGTTTTTGTTACATAAAAAAATCACAAAAGACTGGCTTAAAATAATAATCCTATCTGATGTTATTCAGGAATCCAGTATTGACTGGGACCATCTTGCTCATCACTGGAAGTCCTTGCTCAGGTCCTTTCCACAGCCATAGGCAGGAGATAGTGGGGCCAGGGCTTATCTTATAGGCTCCTTCCTCATGTGTCTGGTGCCCGGCCTGAGAAAACTGTAAACAGCTGCCCAGGGCTCTGGGCTCCCCTCTCTGTCTTTATGTGGTCACTCCAAGTGGCCTGTCCACACGGCAGCCACATGGGGGCCGGACTTCTCACGTGATGGCCAACGGCATGAGAAAAAACCAATAGAAGCAGCATGGCTTCTTCGAACTTAGTCTTGAAAGTCATGCAGAATTCTTTCTGCCAAATTCCATTTGTGGAGGCAGTCACCAAGGTCCACCCAGGTTCAAGGTGACAGAGATTCCCCCTCTTGAGAGAGTACGGCAAATTCTGGAAGAACATGTAGGATGGGAAAGAAATACTGTTGCAGCCATTTTTTGAAAATACATTCTGCCAAAAACTGTTTGAGATAAGAAGACCTTCATGATTTTAACCAATAATTTCCAATTTATTGGGAGAAAATAAAGATTTGGGCATTGTATTAGTATTAGTCATTTGGAGGGTTTTCTGCCATCATACATTGCCATAACATGGTGGCTTTCCGCAGTTTCGTAGTTCAGAAATCTTTTATGAAGCTCACATGGCTATAGCCAAGGTGTCACCAGAGCTATGCTCCCCTCTGGAAGCTCTAAGGGAGAAATGGTTCTCCTGTCCAGACAGGTTGCTGTCAGAATTCATTCCCTGGCAGTTATAGGGCTGAGGTCCCCATGCCCTCCTTGCTGCTTGCCAGCTGAAGTGGTCTCCAGGCTGTAGGGGTGCCTGCAGACTTTGACTCATGGCCCCCTTCCTCCAATCTTCAAAGCCAGCAATGGCTATCCGTACTAACCCTCACACCTCATCTCTCCTCCCTTCCTTTCCTGCGTGTCCCTGCCTGGCCGTTGATGGAGAAAATCCTCTTTTAAGGGCTCGTGTGATTAGATTGAGCCCGCCTTAGAAATCCTGGGTGACCTCACTATCTAAAGATCGCTCACCAGAATCACTTTTGTAGAGTCCCTTTGCCATGGAAGGTAACATATTCTAAGGACTAGGACTGGGCATTTTGGGGAGCCATAATCTGCACACCACAGACATAATGTGTTTGATTAAATGGAGACCATGACGATGGAATTAAAGGAGCTGATGTTACAATGCAATGATTCAGGGCCCTCCGTGAAGTGACTCCATGTGCATTAAGCACATTTTTTTAAAAGCACATTTCTTTAACCAAGTGATTTCCCTTGTCACACTTGGTCAGAAGTGCAAGATTGCAAAGTGCATGCTCTTAGGCCCGTGAGTTTTCTCAGCGGAGAGAAAGACCTGCTCACTAAAATTTAATTAACTCTATTTTATATGTAATTATAATAAAGGTTACTTGGTTTCTAACACCAAACAAACCCAGTAGTGACAAGTTAGAAATGGAAAATACCAATCAACAATGACAGATGACATCTGGCAAGAAAGAAGAAATCAAAAAAATTAAAACACATAAAAAGAGTGTCTACCACTCATGAATAAATGCAAACAGCAGTCAGAGGTTGTCTCCGTCAGTACAGACATCACTGTCCTGATGAATGTCACCCCAGGCCTTTGAGAAATGACTACATTGTGTTCAAAATATTCTTATAAGTGTACAATATATTATAGAAAATTTTACATTGCCGGAAAGGGGCAATACTTTTTTAAAACAAGCCCTGCTGTGGACATGTTGGCCAACGTGGCTGCTCCTGTCATGCTGCTGAGAAGAAAATGGACCACGAGACCACACTCCCCTGTCCCCTGGGCAGTCCTCTGGGCATGGAGAGAAACAGGGAGAGAATGAAGCAGTCCCCAGGGAGAGACCCCTCAGGGAGACCTGGGCCTGGGCCTTCACTGCTTCCATATTCCAAGTCCTACTCCCTCTGGAGAACCAAATGCACTTTCTGCCTTTGAGTCTCCTGCTGTTCGTCCAGTCGTTTCACTTATTTACTTCTTTCAGCCTAACCCAGTCCCAGGGAATTCCTCGTTCTGTGACCAAACACTTCATCACTGAGACAAAAGGGCACAATCTCAGTCATGTGAAAAACAATCCAGCTATCAAAAGGATCGATTCTCCAAGGCTCCGGATGGCTGTCAGGTTTTGTATTTTGTGTGGTTTATGAAAGTGATTTTCAGTGAACTACCCGACCTTGATTAGAAGAATATGGTTTCCCACCTCAATAACTGACTTTTTATAAAACAGATGTCTGCAATTTTATTTCGATTATGACCCAATAATGGAGTTTGATAAAAGAGAGTTAAAATACAGTGTTTTCAAACCAAGCACTTATGATAGGTTTTTAATATATCTCAACGAACAACTTCTTGAAGTAATTAAATCATCATAAAAAGTATAGATTTTGAAAAAGTCTCTATCACTATTTTTCTTTACCAAAAATTTATATTTTAGAAAAAGATAAGTCACATTAGCATTATAGACATTAGGATTTATTTACTCCTGGAAAAAAGTCACTGGTAAGGTAATGTCAGGATTTCCAACTTCTAGACAGGAATTTTTATCAGCCAGGGTGAAAGCGGGAATACAAAGCTTGCACCAGGTCATTTGGTACAGGAAATCTAACATGAGGCCTCAGCAGCAGCAGTGTTGGGAGATGTGATGAGGCACACAGGGAACAGAGGCCAGGCAGAGTTCAGCGACAGCAGCCAGGCTCACACCCCAGGACTAGGGAGGCCAGGCAGAGGCCAGACCCACCAGACAGGAGCTAGAATCCTAAAGCAGGCACAAGCATACAGCTGAAGACACTGTGCAAAGTGGCCTTTTCTGGTGCCCAGCCTTAGCTGGCCAGGGAGCCGAGGCAAGGTGGAATCCCTGCCAACTGGGCCGACCACAGAAGAGCTGGGAAAGGCTCTGAGTGTAAACAGGCAAATAACCATAGCAAACATTGTGTAGAATTTTATAGCTTAAAGAGTAAATTAGAATAGGTGGAAGGACAGAGGCAACTGCTTTCAGCACAGGACAGAATTCCAGGTCAGAATCACATCACTATCCCCAACGATCACTCTACGTTACACAAATGTTGGAACCTAAAATACACACAATAACCCAGAAGGCAAATAGAAAAGTCAGCAGATTTTACCTCACCTTCTGGCAATAGGAACAAAGGTAGGCCTAGTAATCTGCCCTGTGATAAAATAGAGTAACACTATTGTTGTTATTATATTATTGTTCATGATTACTATGTATTATAAAATGTGCTAGAAAATATTATGGTGGCCTTCCAACAGCTACCCCACCCATCTTTCATTGTTTTGCAGCCATGTGATCTGGGTGACTGTGTCCCCAGCCATAACTGGAGAGTTGAATCTTGATATGTTTAAGCTATTTAGGGAAATCCCATCGATCTGACCATTGTGTTTCAGAGATAGTCAGCAACCCAGGCATAAGCTAATAAGCATAGGACATTCCTTGGCTACAGAATTTGTGCAGGGATGGTCCATTCAGAATTTTACTCAATGATTATGAAAGTAAAACTTTATCTCCTTCCTCTCAGAGGTGAGTGAGCAAATACTTTGCCTCATTTCCTTTTTGCAGCTACTTTGTGACCATGAAGGAACTCAGCATGGAAATAAGGCCTGACCCCTGTGTTACACAAATGTCAAAAACAAGTAGATCACAGAAAAAATAAGACAGAGCCTTAATCTGACCATGCCTGAATCCCACATACTTCTGAATATAATTCTCGCAGTACATGGTGAACAGTTTGAAGCAGGTCTGTCCAACTTTGGGGTCACTCTGCACCTAACCGTGGCACCCCCCACTCCCTGTATCCACCTTACAGCTGTAAACAGTTTTAAAAATGGACAGCCCTGTTGGCCTTCAACATTGAAAGAATGTTTTAAATTAATTACTTTATAAAACCAAAACCAGAAACATGGGGACAGGCTAGAGAATCTTCAAATGTACACAATCAAACCAAGTTATACAAAAGATATAATTGAACTTAGCAGCTCTCACCAAAACGGATCAATCAAGGACATCAGGTATTCATGAGCCATCTTGACTATACAGGATGGAATGTCAAATTTAAGTAATACTGTTAAAGAAAAGTGTAAAAACAGGCAGGTATCACTGGAGCATCCTATCTTGTTTTGAAAACTGCAGGAAAGTGTTGGTTGTAACTCAACAAGGGGAATGTCACAAAATTTAGGGTTCTCCTGAGACAGTAATTCTTTTGTTTGGACTGATGGTTTTCTAAATAGATTTCAATATGGGGACTCAAAATTCATCCCTACAGAAAATATTTTTGGCAAAAGTACAAAATATATAATTTATATACACACATACAAACACAAACCATATAATTCTCTCTCTATATATATATATAAGTATATATGCTATTTACACATATGATTCATATATTTATTATGGTTATATATAAAATATGTAAATATGTTTATATGTCAATATAAATGCATATTTACATATTTTATATATAATAAAACTTTACCCAAATCCTCCAGATATGTATAAATTATATTATTCTTACAGTATTCTTCCCCACAATCTAGTACATACATGATCCACATCCTCAGGTTTCATACTGTGCCCCCACAAAAGCCTGTGCTGCCTGCTACCCATGATACACAGAGTCTTTCACAAAACTTAGTGCAAGATAATTCAACCAAATGAGCCCAATCTGTTCACCTTCCCCAGACACCCACCCCTTTCTCCCTGACAGTGGAGGTCTCTGGGGTCCTTAAGGGTTCAAACACACTGAGGCTGCAGTTTGCTCCCTCATCGCCACAGCACTGGGGTCCCCACACTAATTCCTCTTGCTGCCGGGAACTGGCTAGTGCCCTGGGGAAGACCTTTTCTGTGGCGCCCTCCCTTTTAGCAAATGTGCGTTTCCCCCTGGAGAAAGGTCCCTGCCTCAGAACCCAACTAGTAGTTGTTCTTGGCCGAATTTAATATTTTCCTTTTGACCTGTTGTGGACAATTTGACTCCAGTGCCCATTTTTCCTAAATAGAAACCACAAAGTCCACACTGAAATTTTCAAAAAGAGAAAAAGGTAGCTTTTGGTAACATGGCTCTAAAAACAAGGGAAGCTAAGATAGTATATTGTGTATTGATATTTCTTCTGTTTAAAGGAGCAGTAACAGATAAAGCCATTAAACCCACTAAATACTATTTAAGCAACTGTGTGTCAGATGAGGCCATTTCTGCCCATTCTGGTGTGTCAAAGTCTGGTCCCTCACCACCGGCCTGCTCCAGGGCAGAAATCACAGCCTGAGGGCCAGGCCTTCTTTGCACTGAGAGGCCTGAAGGTCCTACTTTCACTTCATGGGAAAAACTTCCATTTAGCAAACATATCACTTGGACTGAAGTGACTCTTCAGAGATTTTTGATACCTAAAAAACACAGTTTTGATAAAATTTCCTGGGTCAAGTGTCAGAAAAGGCCTGGAACATGTAATTATGAAAACCATAAGTCAGCCCAGGCTCCAGGTAGAGGCTGGTATTGGAGTAGAAGGAGCCCCGACCTCAAAGTCAAGCAGATCTGGTTTGATACCCAGGTTTTCTACCTGCTTGCTGCGTGACATTAGCTAAGTCTTAACCCGTCTCTCTATGCTTTGGTTTTCCCAGTTTTAAAATCAAACTGATACTTCCTCAAGGGGCTAACAAACTGCTAAGATAACAAATTCTCCTAAATTATCAGTAAATTGTGCTCCTCATCATTAAACCCTCAACAACTCTTCTCCAAACGTATATCTCACTTCGGAGCCCTCCCAACCATAAGCCAAGAGCTGTATTCTCAAGGCACTAAGCCTCGTTTTCTCTTCCTGTGGTCAGCAAAACTCTGCAATGGCTCCCAATATTCCACATCCTCATCCTGGATCCTGCGAATCTGATGACATGTCCCTCTCAACATCAGCCTCATCCAACAGGGTGCAGAGGCTACGTTAGTACAATATGGCACAGCTGGCCTTCAAATAGGGATATTCCCTGGGGGCAATCACAGGGACCCTTGAAGGCAAACAGCTTTCCCAGCTGGATGGGGAAGGGCATGTCAGAGAGTTTGGAAGTGTGAGAAGAGCTTGCCATACTATTGCTGGTTTGAAGGCAGAGGGGGCCACGATGAGAAGGAAAGCCCTGTCTAAAGGAGCTGAGATGGCCCCCCAGCTAGCAGTCCTACAACTGCAAGTGACTGAGTCCTGCCAAAAGCCCAATGACCTTGGAGGTGGGTTCTTCTACTTCGGAGGCACCAGAAAGGCAGGCAGCCAGCTTACACTTTGATTCCGTCTTTGCGAGACTGAAGCATGAACCCAACTGCACCATGCCAGGCTTCTGACCTAAAAAACTGTGGGATAAAAAATCTGTGTGGCTTTAAGCCTCTGTATTTTTGGCAATACATTACATAGCAATAAACAACTGCTTCCACAGAGACAGGGAGGGAGACAAAGCCAGAGAAACAGAGACTGGGCGAATGAAGAAAAATCAGCAATTAATGACTGATAAATCTGGATAAACGTATAAGAAACTCTATTATTCTTGCAGCTTTTCTGTAACTTATAATTACAGTAAAAAAAAGTTACAAATCACTAAAGCACAGAGTAAAATAAAACCCTTTGGCATCTGTGTAACTGCCGATAGATAATGCAAATTTATAAACTCTTCATTGAATTTTAATCAATGATTGTGAAAGTGAAGCTTTAGCTCCCTCCTCCTACAGACGAACAAGTAAATATGTTGCCTCAATTCCTTGGGTAACCATATTCAGGAGTTTTAGGTTGTCTGCTACCGGTGGTCTTTCCTCAGTGAAGAAACAAGTTTCCAGGGACTTTGATAATAAATTCTCAGATCTATCTCAGACAGTATGAGGTCAAAAGACTTCCTGTTTTAATTTTGCATGATCTTTTTTCTTTAAGATCTCTGCCAGAATCTAATTGCAGGAGGTTCATGAATATTATGGGGTCATGAACCAGAGGACACAGCATTGTACTAAAGCTGAATATTATTGTGTCCAAAAAAAAAGCATGATAATTCCCTTGGCACTGTCTAAAAACAATTGTGTGATGAAGAGAGATAACTTACACAAAGGAACTTTTCAGACACCACCTTGTTGAATTTACAAGGCAAAGCCTCAAAAATAACTCTAGGCACAGTAACGTCAATGCCTATTGCATCCGCCCCTCTTCGGCTTTCAGCCGTCCTTCTAAACAATGTAAAACAGATGTGGACACACAGACACTAGTCTTTATTGACTTCTCTGCTTCACACTACTAAGAAGTACATTTCAGAGTGTAGAAATAAGTCACACATTGCTCAAGTTATGTTTAAAAATATCCTTCAGGTCCATTTTCTAAATTTCCTCTATCAGTTCTCTCAGTTCTGCATTTTTCATTGCATTTCTTGGATTAACGTTCGTTCCCATGCCTTCCGTCAATAGTACCCTAAGATATTTTGACATTGATTATCAACATCAATTACAGTCTGATGCCACCTGCTGTGCACTGTGGGACTTCAGCTTCCCTTTTCTTTTCTCTCTTTTTTTTTGTGTGTGTGCCTAAGCTCCTTTGAATTCCTGTATCTCCTGATACAGGAACATTGTGATACTACAAAGCATTTTCAAAAAGAAGAAATCAGACTGCATTTGAATTTCACCCATCTTCTGTCCCTGGGAAACCACCTTCCTTGCTCATAATAACTCGTCAGAGGCTAAAAGATGAAAACCATGGGCCTGACTCACTGTTAACTCCTTTTAGGGCTAAGATAAGCAGAGAAAGCATCAGACTTCCTCCCAAAAGAGCACTTTCATTTTCGTACAAATACAGTAATTTCTTAGAAAATTCTTCCCTGCGTGGGTATAAATTTGCATCTCTGTAATTAATCATTATTGGTCTTTGGCCTTTTATATCCTTGTGGGTTAAAGATAATCTCTCTCCCAGATGACCTCTCTTCTAACATGTGAAAACATCCTACACCTCGCCAGCCCCCAGCTCCTTTCTTCCCCTGGTTTTCCAGAGTTTTCATAAGGCTTTACCTGTGAGCACCTCACTCCTGTGGCCTGGCACCCTTTGGTGAGCGTCCCTGTCAGAGGGCAGCCTGCGCAGCCCGCCCTTGTCACCTCTCACTGACGTGTTATACACTAGAATGGACTGCGACCTGAGAAAGCCACACTATGTGTTGCAACTAATAGGTCTAGAAGTCTTCTAGGCTCTTAAATCCCAGAACAGCCCAAGACAATGGTAATTTCCGATACTGTATTTTTGTATGTTTTATTTAAACACATTAAGATATTTTATTTAGAAGAATGAGGGTATCTTAATGTTTAATGCTCTTATACCTGAAATTTGAGTGAGAAAACAATGTCTCATATTGGTCCAAAACCTTTCTATATTTTAGTCATCTAAGGATGAAGAGCCAGAACTGTGGTACCCATGTATAAAATGCAGCAGCAATGTTCACAAAATGGAACTGGAATTTTTTAACTGAGCTGCTTTTGCATTTTGGAAAAAATAAAGAATTTTCTTTTAGGTGTCATTGTCCTTCTCCACACTCTAAATAAGAATGCTCAAAATAAGACCTAGGGTTGTCCTTGAATCTCTATTTAAAATTGTGGCCCTGGCTGGTGTAGCTCAGTAGATTGAGCACGGGCTGCAAACCAAAGGATGGCGGTTCGATTCCCGGTCAGGGTACATGCCTGGGTTGTGGGCCGGGTCCCCAGTGGGGGCCACATGAGAGGCAACCACACATTGATGTTTCTCTAACTCTCTCCTTCCCTTCCCCTCTTTCTAAAATTAAATAAAATATTTTAAAAAATAAAATAAAATAAAATTGTGATACCACAGAGAAATATAAAACCAAAAGCGTCTACCAAACACAAATGTTTTTCTACTATAACATTGAAATTGCCATCTAGCTAGTTGTGTTTATAAGCTCCATTTATTTCTCAGGGGTTACTGCTTTTTTTCTAATGTCTCTCTGGAGTTGTGACCAGCTGTTCTTATTACTTAAATGTTTACTTAAAAAAACAACAACCAAAACAAAAACAAAAACAAAAAATGCCTGGAAATAAATTACTTCCATGGGGAAAAATGTTACACCATTTACCAAAAAAGGGACTGGGGCATAAGTAGGTGTAAAGAAATAATTTTGCCACTCTATTTTTAAAAAATAATATTGTAAGGATTTCAAATATTTCACAAATCTGACTTCTATAAAAGTCTGACTCTTTAACAGGAGTGCGAGAGTCGCTGTTTCATTTGAATCCAGTGTCAATGCTTATGGTCGACCCACTTGCAATCCAGTCCTTGGGTCTAAAACTATATACGGTGAATGAACTGAATCTGCGATACTTAATATGCACTTTCAAAAATACATTTTGGAGAACTATAAGATGTTCTGCTTTGAACTTACACTGAATCCTTTGCTCCCCAACACCAAGATTCTAGACACTCTCTCTACATCTCTTCTCTAAACCAACAATTCCAAAAACAGGACACAAAGGCAAAATTGCAAGGAAAAATAACTCCACGATACATGGGCCTAGAATTTCACAGCTTATTCCTATTGTGATAGGCAGCATCTCAGATAGATGGTGAGTGTGAACCTGTAGCCAATGAGTTCACTTTTGTAAACACTCGCAGATTCTAGGAGCTGTGAACAGTTTCAGGGAGTTTGCATGGCAGATTGCTAACGGCACTTTCTTCTGGGGCCTAGAATTGAAGTGAGGAGGGACGAATTTGCTCCTTTGCACTTTTCAATGTATATGACATATTTAAAATAAACAAAAAACAAAAGTAAAATAACTGATTTTGCTACCGAGAGCCCTGTAATGAAAGTTGCACCTATGAGAGTAAAACCCAGCCGCTATCCTCAAGCCTATGACTCCATGGGTGACACCAAGTGCTTTCTCACAGGTCACCCCTCGAGTTCCTTGTGACAACTCTCTACTATGAGTAGAATATTCTCGTTTTCCTTTTACAGGTCAGTACAATGGGGCTCAGAGTCAGTTAACAGGTCTGAATTATTTCATATAGAGATTCGATAGAAAGGAGTAAGACTCAGGCCTGACAAGGCCAAATGCATGGTTCTTTCTTCTAAATCCTGCCTCTGCAACAAAATAACCAACCTTGCTGGAAACCTTTCATCCAAGAAAATGCTCAGTGAGTACCCAAAACGCACCAGGAGACAAAATGAAATCAATGCGTGTTTCAAAATCTTTTTACAGAAGCACCATAGATAAAATGGAATAAACCCAGATAATTATTTACAAAGGTTAATGGTGATCAGGCAAGTTCTACAACTTCAGTGTGTTTGGGAAAGGCACTCACTGCTGCCAACATGAGTACTTTCGTAGCTTTGGTGATTTATTATTATTATTATTATTATTATTATTATTTGCCTCTTATCTCTTACTTCCGGCTAGAAATGTGTTCAATTTGTTCACTAGTTTTTCCAACTCATGCCTGTCTTCCTGGGCAGTGCATACCCTGCTCTTCGACATTCCATCAGGTTCTCAATCACGCAAAGATTTGTTATGTCTTCACTGCGTAATTATTCACTGTGCAATTTGTGTTGTCGGTGACTGTTCTGAAATATCTGTAATACATGCATTGTTTCAGCTGGATAACAGATCTCAATTGGAACACATTCTGATTAGGGTATCACTCAAGTTCATCATACACAGAATAGATCTTGAACACCAACGAGCACTTTGCATGGGGGAATGGTTAATAAAATGCCATAAGGCCTCTGACTTCAGAAAAACTAGGCAAGCCACAGCATAGAAGATTAAGCACGTATTTATTTAAAAAGCGCTAATGTAGCAGCTGCCAAAGGACTTACCATAATAACGCATTGACTATACATCAACGACACACTTTTTTGATACTTCATCACAAGCTAAAAAAGGCAAGTGTAAAAGACAAGTTGTTGTGTGTGTCCTCTGTGCGAGGCACTGTGAACAGAACATGAGAAACAAAAGCATACAATCCAGTAGAACATCATCCCTGTCTTCGACAAACGCACTGCCAAATTGGGGCCAAACAGAGAGTATTTCAGTAAAACACAGCCATTGCTCTGATGATGATAAATAAGGATGCTTTGGATGTGGAATGAGGAGTAGCCCAAGAAAACTTCCTAGAGGGGATGATACTCGAACCAAAACTGTAAGAGTGAGTGAGGATAGACAAATAGCAGTGGTCATTCCACAGGCAAGATGAATTTCCTCTGTGAAGGTTCTAGACACTTTTGCTTCCAATATCAAGTTAAGAATGCCTATTTCCTCACACTCCAATATACACACACAGATATACACATATTCGTATAAAAACCCAAACTGGAGACTTCTAAAAAATTAAAGTTCTCATGTGAAAATGCTATCTCATTTGGGTTTGTTTTAATTTTATTTTATTTTGATTGTTGTTCAAGTACAGTTTTCTGCCTCTTACCCCCATCCCAGCCCACCCCCCAAGCCCTCCCCACCTCCCTCCCATTTCCACCCCCCTTGATTTTTCCATGTGTCCTTTATACCTGTTCCTGCATATCCTTCCCCCTTTCCCCTAAAATTTCCTGCCCTCTCCCCTCTGGCCACTGTCAGCCTGTTCTCAATTTCATTCTCTTTGGTTATATTTTGTTTGCTTGTTTGTTTTGTTGATTAGGTTCCTGTTAAAGGTGAGATGGTATGGTATTTGTCTTTCACCTCCTAGCTTATTTTGCTTAGCATAATGCTTTCCAGTTCCATCCATGCTGTTGCAAAGGGTAGGAGTTCCTTCTTTCTTTCTGCTGCATAGAATTCCATTGTATACTGTACCATAGTTTTTTGATCCATTCATTTACTGATGGGCACCTAGGTTGCTTCTAGCACTTGGCTATTGCAAATTGTGCTGCTATGAGCATTGGGGTGCATATGTTCTTTGGGATTGGTGTTTTAGGGTTCTTAGGATATAATCCTAGCAGTGGAATTGCTGGGTCAAAAGGCAGATCCCTTTTTAGTTTTCTTAGAAAATTCCATACTGTTTTCCATAGTGGTTGTACCAGTCTGCAATCCCACCAACAGTGGATTAGGGTCCCCTTTCTGCCACATCCTCTCCAACACTTGTTGTTTGTTTCTTTGTTTATGGTGGCCATTCTGACCAGTGTGAAGTGGTATCTCATTGTGGTTTTAATCTGCATCTCTCTGATAGCTGTCAATACTGAGCATCTTTTCATGTGTTTCTGGATCCTCTGTATGTCCTCTTTGGAGAAATGTCTGTTCAAGTCCTTTGCCCATTTTTTAATTGGGTTGTTTGTCTTCCTAAAGTGGAGTCGTGTAAGTTCTTTATATATTTTGGAGCTTAAACTCTTGTCTGAGGTATCATTGGCAAATATGTTTTCCCATATGGTTGGTTCTCTTTTTATTTTAATACTGTTTTCTTTAGCCATGCAGAAGCTTTCAATGTTTATGAGATCCTATTTGTTTATTCTTTCCTTTATGTCCCTTGCTCTAGGGGACATATCAGTGAAAATATTGCTGCATGAAATATCTGAGATTTTCTTGCCTATGTTCTCCTCTAGGACTTTAATGGCGTCATGACTTATATTTAAACCTTTTATCCACTTTGAGTTAATTTTTGTGTGTGGTGTAAGTTGGTGCTCAAGTTTCATTTTTTTGCATGTAGCTTTCCTGCTCTCCCAACACCATTTGTTGAAGAGCCTATTTTTACTCCAATTTATGCTGCTGCCCCCTTTGTTGAATATTAATTGACCGTAAAGTCTTGGGTTTATTTCTGGGCTCTCTGTTCTGTTCTATTGGTCTATGTGTCTGCTTTTATGCCAGTACCAGGTTGTTTGGGTTACAGTGGCCTTGTAATACAGTTTGGTATCAGGTATTGTGATCCCTCCTACTTTGCTCTTCTTTAACTTACTTCCAGTTTTGAGGGAGATTTTGGGATTGTCAAGAAGAAGGGCTTGGTACCTGCCCAGTCACAGCAGGGGGTCACATATTTCCCTTTTGCTCCAGTAGGCTCAACACTTGCTGGGACACATAAATGGTATAGGCTGTCCCAAGAAAAACTTTTTTAGCTCCCTGCCAAGAGCTTGTAGGTGGCTGCCACTCTTGAACATGCTGGCCATCCCAGGAGAGTGTGATCTAATTTCCTTGACAATGATGCGATGGGCTGCAAATGTCAGGAAGCATTTGGGTGAGGGACCCTAGGGCAATGCCCTGTCGCTCACACACACATATCATTGAAAGGGCTTCAGTAGGTTTGAAAGCCCCAAGACTGGTGCAGAAGCCAGGTGTACCATCAGGGACTTGAAAGCCTGAGTGCATTCCTTTGTTGATTCTAAAGGGCTATATTCCAGTCTATTCAGAGCCTCAGACATCGGTTTAACAAGGAGCCCAAAGTTTGGAATTCAAATGCAGCAGTAGCTTGCCATCCCCGGAATCTCCTTAACTATTTCCTAGTGTTGGGGGTGTCTTCCGTGGACTTTAGTTGCACAGCCTGCACCACACTCAGACTTTTCTGCTCAGGAATGCCTTTCCCCACTCCCTCAAGGTGGCATCTCTTATACTGCTCTAAGAGAGGAAGGCCATGCCTACTAGAGTTCCTGCTGGGCTCGGTTAGAGGTATTGTCCTGGGAAGGCCCAGAGCCCCATCTGGATTTTCTTGGTGTAATCACCCCCCACCCCCAGCCTCTTCATTTGCCGTCTCCAACACCAGCCTTTGCTCATCCTCCTTATTGAAGCAAAGAATTCAATAAGGATTGTATGTCCACCCAATCATAGCCAGCGGGCTGGCCCTCTGGCCCTATTCCCACTGAAAGTCTCTGAAAAGGATATTACCCTGCCTGGGTAGGGGCTTTTCCTCCACCAAATTTGGTTCCTTGACCAATCTGAGATGGGGATACCAGTTCAGGCGCACTTTCCCCCATTTTGCTCATCTGAGTGGATCCCCTGGGCCTGTGGGTCATTTGAGGTTTTAATATGCAAATACAGAACTCTGAACTTGATCCATTGCATTACCTTAGGAGAGTTAGAAGAAAGCTCAGACTGTAATCACTATGAAAGCAGATTATAACTGTATGGAGGCTGGCAGCCAAGGGGCAACAGATCCAAGAATGTTCTTTCCAAATCCAACATCTTACATAAGTCTGGGGCTTAAACTGACCCGTCAAAGGGTAGTGAAGTGGATCCAATAATGAGCTTTCTCTAAAAAATGAACGATTTTTCATAGCAAGTTAAATTTCAAAACAGCACATTTTATAACCTTTAAAAAGTTTATTTCAGGCTGAAGAGTTATATATACATCTATATTCTAATATAACTGTGCTATTTGAAAAATTAGATTGTCACAAACCCATATTCAGTAATAAGACACTGTTTTATAATGATGGAGTGATAAACACCATTTCATAGTAGAGGAGTCGAATATTATTAATTCACTTGATTATCGCTTTACTCTTCCTGAAATTCTCTAGTCATATTCCATGAATTTAAAAATCAGACTTTATCAGGATAATCAATTCTAGGTTTACATAGATTATCACAATCAGTGAGTTCAAGTTCATTGTGCAAGTGATGACTCTACTACAAATAATTTAATATTACTGAAAACTCAGAGGGTAAGGATATGCATTGGTAATATATTAGGCTGGAGGTAGATAAAAGCCTGATCCTGGAGAGCCCTGTATATCCTGGTATGGAATCAGGCACTATCCTCAAGGCAAAGTGGAACCAAAATAAAGTGGGCCAGGAGCCGGGTAAGATTTTGGATTGGCGCATTAGAATGACTGACTTCATATCAACCTGGAGAATGGGCTGGGAAGAGTAAGAAAGTCCAAAAAAGAGACAGACTATTTCATCCATGACAGTAGCAGTAAGAATAGAAGAGAGGATAACTCAAGAGATCAAAAGTGAAAATTTGAGCGGATTAAGGAATCAAGGGGGAAAGATCAAGAGGGGCACCGTCTTTCTGCTTGACCTCCTCGGGCAATGAAAATGCCATCCACCAGACATCCTTTCATGAGGCTGTTGACATTACATCCAGGTCTTAAAGGCAGAGGAGGGACTGCACATGTGGAAATGAGGAAGATGGCAGAGAGATGAAGAGAATAGTCCCTAGAAGGTGCAATATAAGATGGAAGAAACGCACTCTTCTGATAACTTTGATATGTAGCTAGATTGGAGAACCATCCATAAGCCTCTTAACTCAATTACTTTGGACAGGACACTAAAATTCAAACTCTCAGAACACTCCATGGTGAAAGAAAGAAGTTCTTTCATCTTGCGAGACAAGATGCTCTCTCAGGCCCCACCCAGCATTCACCCTGTATGCTGCTGTATGCTGTCTTTTCTCAATTGGAAAGTCAAAATTGGCAGCCCATCAAGACAGCTACAAGGATGAATTCTATTGAACTCAATTACGAAGAACTATAAAACCAAATGTGGGGACCGTTACTGCACAAGGGAGAAACAGCAGCACTTAGACGAACAGAAAATATATGGTTACTAGAAACTACTGAGAATAAGAACTTTGAAGATGAACACAGTCTCCTGTGAAGAAGTGCTCTGACAATTAGTCATGTGAAATTGCCAAGGTGCGTTTTCAGCAGGAGCCCACAGCTGCCCCATCACAGCTCCGGGGAATGTTATTTTTACCCTTAGAGTTACAGCAAGATTCTAATTACTGAAACTGCCGATGTCACCTTAATTACAGTTTTATTTAATGATCACATTGGGCACTGCTGTATGATGGGGAATTTTTTAAAGTGAAATATGGCAGAAAAGTGGAGGGGGAGGACTCAGCTCCCAGTTTATTGTTATGCAGCTCACTGCGGGGCATAGTCTTAAGAGGCGTTGACAAAAAGCTCTAATTTAAAGGGAATGTTAACATTTAAATTTGTTATTTGTTGTTAGAAGGGTAAAAAATACTGCATTTTAAAAATGCAAGTTTATACTTTTCCAGCAAGGAATTATTATAAATAATAATCATTGATACCTCATATTTCTCAGTACACAGAACTCTATTAGAACACAACCAAATTATTTGGGGAAGGTCTTACCTGTGCTAATGGTTTGCACATTCCCCGAGTGCCCACGGTTCTGGGCAAACTCCAGAAGCCTATAATTTAGTAGTGGAAGTAAGTGACAAAGACATGCGTTAACTGCACATAAACAGCTGGGTACTAAGCAATCTCTGAAATGATGTGAGTGACTAGTGATTGTAGCTGGTGTCATTAATCAAAAATAGATTTCTTATTGTAATGGGAATAATAAAAAGCTCAATATGGAATCCACCTTAGAAAATATCTCTTTCATCTCCTTCTCTCTGTTGGCCAGGAGAGAGGCACACAATGGTTAGGGCTTTCCCAAACTGCGCAGGAAACCGGTGCCAGAGTTGACATGCCAACCTAGGGCTCTGAGACTCAGTGCTGCCCAGGGTCAAGTTTTGATCAGGCTTCAGAAGAAGCAAAAGGAGAGAAAGTGTGTGTGTGTGTGTGCATGTGTGTGTGTGCTAGGGATGGTAAATATAGGAATATCCTTTTGCAAATACTATCTCCAACACGTCTGAAGACAGAGGCTTGAGTGTGTGTCATGGTCTGTTATGTGAACAGGAGAGCAACACAGAGGATGGGAGAAAACAGACATTTAGGATGGGAAGGGAAGTGGTCTGGGAACACTTTATGGAGAACAACATCCAGAGAACTTAATTTCAAGAAATAATGGGAAACCATTTCAAAATTTCGCCCCCAAAACCAATCAAAACATATTTTGTTGATAAATCTTGCTTCTGCAAGTAGGGCAGATTAAAGACAGGAGCAGCAAGGAAGCCAGAAATGAGGCTGTCACTGTTGACTGGGAATCAACTAACTGTCTGACTGCAAAACGGGAGGGAAGCAGGAGCCATATGGGCATCCAGGAGGGGGAATAAATGAGTGAGGCTTGGGGAGCTTACTCAATATTCAAGGACAAAGAAGTAGTTTTTAATCTAGAAATACAAGTTTGTGAGTCAAATAAAACATTGATAGTGAAACCTTGGACTTTGGAAGAAGAAAATACACTCCATCTTTACGTTACTTTATTTAAGATGGCAGTAGGTCTCCCAGGTGGGAATATCATGTAAGGAAGGAGAAACAAAAATCCAATCATAACATTAATGGCCAGGGCCAGATACAGAAATGTGAGGAATACACTGAAAAAAATTATCTTCAAAAGCCTGAATTCCTCTATCCATTAAAAATATAGATGGTCAAAGCTTAACTTGTCAAAATAGAGAAGTATTTAGGTCAAAATATAATTTATTTTGCACTGGTAGCTTTTAAAAATTGGAAAATAAAACAAGCCTTTCCTACACTAATCTGATCCTAAGGAATCATCCTCAAGATGATCAGATATCGCCTGTAGCTCCATGAGGCTAATGTTCTCTTTATGGGACATAAGCCTTCGCATTAGGCTTATTACAGGAGGCAGCTTGAAGAGACATATTTGCCCTGTTTAAGCTTTTAAAAACTTATAAAAATAGCAAGCACATCTCATCTGGCTCTACTGAAATAACATCCCTGAGAAGAAAAAGCATTTCAATGAGTCTGAAAAAGAAATACCTCCCCAGAGACCTGGCCTCTCTCGGCAGAGACTTTTTGTCAAAGCTCTTGGGGAGTTTTATGTAGAACCAGATGGGGCAAATTGTTTCTTTTATTGTCTTAGCCTCTAATTGATGGGTATCCAGAGAGAGCCTGTCTCATAAAGTGCATGAAACCATCTTTATCCACACTCCCTTAAGTTCCTTTCAAGAGGTTTGTTTTCCGGAAATCTACCCCATTGACAAGAGTGGAATCAATGCAATTAAAACGAACAAATCACTTTGCAAATCACCACCTCTATTTTCTGCAATGAGCCACCTCTTAAAATCCAAGAAGGTGTTTACCACAGTCTACTTCTCTCCATGGAATTCAAATTGCTGCAAATTTGTGAAAGTTTAGATGAAAGTTGGAGATAAATCTGGCCACTAGGGTCAATGGGTGAAATTACCCTTAAAGTCCAACCTTTGTCCCGAAATCCTACCTTCAAGGACAAACGCTGCCTACTTCGATGTCTTTTCTCCTTATTACTGGTCAGAGTGGCCTAATTTGTAATGTACTTCCCCTCATCTTCATTGTTCAACTCAACCTTTAAAGGAGATGTAAATAGGAAACCACCACGTGAACATGGAAACATGGAGACAAGGTAAATATGATCTGTGGCCAGCTCTTCTCATTTTGAGTCTTCTCATTTTGCTAAGTGAGAGAGACAAACTCAAAGGCCTCATACTGTATAATGACATTCCTATGACACACTGGAAAATGCACGCTCTAGGGAAGGTGAACAGATTCCAATCTGTGGCGGCCCAGGGCTGTGGAAGGAGGGGTCATCTACAAAGTGCCTGAGCAGGGGGTTTCAGGGTGTGGAGCTGTTCTGCATGCTACCTTGATGATAGATACACAGCCCTGTGCACTTCGATAACACAAGCAATGATCTCAACTACGTGTGGTTCTACAACAGCTCCATTGATGTGCATGTAACTAATACGCAAAGAACTGCACCTATTTAATGTGTATAATTTGATGAGTTTGAACCAGGAGAATGCTCATGACACTGTCATCACAATCAAGGTAGCAGACATGTCCTACACCTCCCAAACCTGAGGAATTCCACCTCAATATTGGTGGAATCCCTCATGGGGTACAGATGGTGACAAATGACTCGAACTACATGTGATGAACAGAATCGCAAAAACGGCCCTGAGACATCCTGCCCTAGTTCCCGGGGCTGTGAATATGGTGAGATCTCACACCCATGACCATATTATGTTATATGCCAAGGGGGGTTTTTCAGATGCAATTAAAATTACAAATCAGTTGACTTTCAGTAAACCTAAAGAGAGATTTTCCAGATGGATCTAAAGAACAGTTCAAGAGCAGAACGTTTTCTTAAGTTGGCAGTAGGAGGTAGGTTCTCAGTAGAAGGATTCACTGCTGACACTGAAGCACGAGGGAGCTTATGTGAAAGGACCAGAAAGTGACTTCCAGGGGCTGAGAGTGATACTGGCCAACCTCCAGCAAGGCAATGGAGACTTTACTCTTCCAGCTGCAAGGACCTGGCATCTTCCAAAACCAGGAATAACCCTGGGAAGTGGGTTCTCCCCCAGAGTCTCCTCCTGAGAGCCCAACATAGCCACCATCTTGACGTCTGCCCTGTGAGACCCTAAGCATGGAGCCCGGTGGCATCCACCTGGACTCGTGACCTATCCAACTGTGAGGGAGTAAATGAACGCTCTTTTCAGTCACTATGCTGTGGTAAATTAACATGGCAAAGGAAGACCAATACAATGCATTACAAATGTGTGGCATATCTTCGCAGGGGATGATGGGAAAAAGATGAGCTGACCTACATCACTTTGAAAAACAGTGTTCTGACTGGATATTGAAGATTAAAGACAGAAAGAACTGCACATAAACATTGTTCTCTACTGGATAATTTTGTTTCTCACAGGAGTTCAGGCCAGCCACTCTGAAACTACTTTATATGCATACTAGGAATAAACGAGAAAATAATGTGTACATCATGCAAACCAAGTTTCTCACTATCTCAGAAAGAAGTTATTCACACACAAAAAAAGCAAGGGGGAAAGCTGGAATGTGGACTCAAGCACAGATTAAATGTAAGCTCATGCTTACAGACAGACAGAGAAGTAAAAACAGATGTGTATGCATACATGAGTTATGAAGTATTTCCCAGCTCTGTTCTCTGAGTGTACCTAGAATCAGGGATGCCCCAGTGGCAGCATTGAACACACCCGGTACACAAACCTTCATTTCTAATCCATTCTCCGGGCAAAGGAACTAGGGCTCTTCAGAGAAATGGTTGATTTTGAACTGAGGCAAGAAACATACACAATGAGCCTGGAAATATACTGCCAGAAAATAAGAAAGTGCTTAAACTAAACAAGGATTAAGGAAAAAATAGAGGAATGTCACCAGGAACAGGAGTCAACTGAAAAAAAAAAATCTCACAGTGGCCGAAATTGGAAAACATCGAGAGTAAGATAAATGTGGATATTATTGAACTAAAACCTGAGTCATAAAATAAATGTCCATGAGACTATAATGATATTACTAAATGATCGAATAAACAAATAAATACAGGAAAAGAAACAGTCTACCTCACGGAAGAATTCTGGTTAATAAATGGAGAAGAAATGAAGAAAATGGAAGAGCACCATTAGGACACCACAGAAGTAATTGCTACATATAAAGACCCACGAAGAATGGGAACATTGGCGGGTAGAACTTTTAGCAAAAACACAGTGCATGCATGACCTCCGAGCAATCTTCAATAAAATATTAATTATTGAAGTGGTTTTAACCTAAATCCACAAAATCTTTGATGCCCTTCCCGGTGGGAGGTAAACCCTGATCACATTCCCTGTAAGTGTAGGCTGGACTTGGCGAACTTACTCCTAACAGATTATGGGAAGGAAAAAGAAATAGTAAGTACAGCTGAGAAAACCAGCAGGTACCATTCTAAACAGATGAGTGAGGTAATGTTATTTGTTTCTCTCACAATGATATCAAAGATTCTGGCTCTAGTTTTCACAGAGACTTAACCTATAAAGAAAATAAAATAAGGAAGAATATTTTGGGTATCCCATTTTTGAGCTACTTATTGTGATGGTTAGTTGTATGTATCCACTTCATGGGGCTAAAGGAGGCCCAGGTAGCCTGGAAAACATTATTTCTGGCTGTGTCTATGAGAGTGTTTCATTTGATCAGCAGACTGAGTAAAGAGGTCCACCCTCACGAAGGGGAGTGGGCATCATCCAGTCTGTTAAGGGCCCGATGGAACAAAAAGACAAAAGAAGGGCAAATCCTCTCTTCTCTTGACCTAAAATGTCCATTTTCTCCTGCTCTTGGACATCACAGCTCCTAGTTCTTGGGCCATTGAACCGTGGGACTTACACCATAGACTCCCCTGGTTCTCAGGCCTTCAGACTGAATTATTCCACTGGCTTCCATGGGTCTCCAGTTTTCAGAGGGCAGATTGTGGGATTTCTCAGCCTTCATAATCATGTAAGCCAATTCCTATAATAAGTCTCCTCTTATATATGTCTCTATACGTCCTACTGCTTCTGTTCTTCCAGAGAACCCAGTGAGAAACACTTATTTTTATCTACCGCCCTGCATGGTCTTCATTTTCCTACATCCATATGAATTTGGGTCCTGGAGGAAGAGATTCACAGCTTGAGGTTGTGACATCACATGCATCTTGCAATTGCTGTGGAAACATATGTGTATGGGCATGTTTTTTTTTTTTAAGAGAAATTTCATTCCATCTCAGTCCGGGCATCAAACCTCTCAAAGCATTAAAAAACAGTAGTATTGAAGATAGCCATTTTTTTGCTTTATTTATCGCTGACGACAACCTAGTGTTTTCGCAGAGAAAATACTTGATGCTTATGTGGAATAGATGACTAAATAAATGAAAATAGGAAAGCAATTAAATTACTTGGCCCTTTACTGAAAATAATGATTCTATCTGGATTTGAGAAAAAAAATGATTCTCCAAATTGGGGCTTTCAGTTAAGCCAAAGCAACAGTAGCTACCACCAATTACAGGCAATCTATTTATAATTGAATATGGAACTTTCTTACGTATAGTTTTATCCTCAGAATTAGGATAGCCCCATGTCTGGTTTAATCCTTCTCTGGTTTGGCATTCGCTCTGGATTTCTTATATTTTAAAAGGACATTATTTTAATATTTTCACTCACATGGGGCTAAGCTGGGTTTGGTAGAAAGGTCCCGTGTCCTGTCCTTTCTGCTTCTGCCAGAGCCTGCCAGCGAAATGTCCGAGTCACAGGTGCAGGGAAGCAGTGCCTACTGAATTATGTGGTTGAATCTGCAAGACAACTGGCTGTAACCTCTTTCTCTCTTCCAAGCACTTTACAGACAGAGGTAATTAACACCTCTTTCTCAAGGACAGCATGCAGAGTACTCACTGATAAAATTGAGTGCTCTGTGACAGGAGCAGCTAGGGACAGAGGGGAGAGCAGGGTACCCTGCTTCTGCGGGTCACTTGATGTACCAGCTACCTGTGCAGCAGTTTGGTCCACAGCTTGTTGGGGGCGGGGGCAGCAAAAAGCCACTGGGCAGACAGGGGGGCAGTCAGGAACACGGAAAATTAGGTTAGGCCAGAGACTTTTTCATCTCCTGGCACACAAACTAATAACTAAAATTCTGCAACACACCAAACAATATCTTCTAATTTTTGCTGATCTGACCAAAAAAAATAGGTATAATTTGGATACATTTATACCGGATGGCCACTGTCCTGTGGGCTGTTTCATTTCTTTTTTTATTTGACACCCTAAGGGAAAAGAGGTCAGTGTCCCTGACTACATAGTCAGGTGGTGCATGTTTTAAAAATCCTTGTGGCACACTGGGGTGCCTGCTGTGGCACCCCAGTTGAAAATCTCTGGGCTAGGTGATTACAAATTGGATATATAAAGTGACTGTGCAAAGACATACTAGTGTGGTGCTCTCACTACAGAGGTTTTGTCCTTTATTGTGTGTGTAAATCTATGGTATTTCATTTGTGCATTTACTGCTTTTTGTTTTGCTTATAAATATATTTGACAAAGAAAAGCATTTTATATGCAGGCAAGGAGGCAGTGCCTCTGACAATATTTGAGCTGAAATATTTATATGTCTCAATGTGAAACAAATAGACTTGAGAACGTTCTCCATTGGGCAGAATTCTCCCTGATTCTACCCGATGACTAGGCTCTTATTTTTTTCTTAGATTTAAAAATATGGTGGTTTAAGGAAGAGTCATTGGCATCTGCAAATACCTTCACAGTTATTAACCATGAAATGCAATTTTGAGAAATGCAGGCACTTTTGTTTTTTAAAATTAAGGCAACTTTTAAAAACAAGAAATCATAAAATACCAGCTAGAGATAGAGCCAAGAATCAGACAAAAATCTATGAATACGAACAAAGAAACATAATCCCACGTCTTCTTTTTAATGTTCAGATAATCAACATAAAGTTTTTCTTTGCTTACTGTAGATAAATGTATTATTTTCAATTTTCTACAAATTGTCTTATTTGGGTGTGGGGAAAAGGGGACTCTGGTACACTGTTGGTGGGATTGCAGACTGGTACAACCATTATGGAAAACAGTATGGAATTTTCTCAGAAAACTAAAATTGGACTTGCCTTTTGACCCAGCAATTCCACTGCTAGGATTGTATCCTAAGAACCCTAAAACACCAATCCCAAAGAACATATGCACCCCAATGTTCATAGCAGCACAATTTATAATAGCCAAGAGTTGGAAGCAACCTAGGTGCCCGTCAGTAAATGAATGGATCAAAAAACTATGGTACATATACACAATGGAATTTTATGCTGCAGAAAGAAAGAAGGAGCTCCTACCTTTTGCAACATCATGGATGGAACTGGAAAGCATTATGCTGAGTGAAATAAGCCAGGTGTTGAAGGACAAATACCATATGATCTCACCTTTAACAGGAAGCTAAACAACAAAACAAACAAGCAAGCAAAATGTAACCAAAGACACTGAAATAGAGAACAGGCTGACAGTGACCAGAGAGGAGAGGGGAGGGAATTTCAGGGGAAATAGGGAAGGGATTTAGAGGAACATACATAAAGGATACATGGACAACAACTGAGAAGGCTGGAAATGGGAGGGAGGGGGGGAGCATGGGGGTGGGAGGGGATGGGATGGGAGTAATAGAAAACTGTACTTGAAAAATAATTAAATTTAAAAAAATGGGGAAAAAAGAAAAGAGTTTGGAATAATTTGTGGATAATATGTCACTAAAGAAGTAACATTAAAAATTAGATAAGCTTAACAATGTAAACTTTTTACTTTACCCTCAAAAGTGTCATCCAAAAAGTTTGGGTTATCAGTTATGAAGAGAATAATAACTCTACAAGAAGAACATAATAGAGATTATTATTTGTGTGGCTACTTATTTACTCCCACAAGATAAAGGGAAGACCAAAAACTATTGACAGATGAGAGCTAAAATGGCAAGTAAATTTTAATTTTATTCTTCCATAATTGTGTTTCAGAATATCCCAAGTCACTCAGAATATGGAAGGTCAGGAATTGAGCCCAGCCTATGAGAAGCATGCAGTGTGAATTTACCATCAAAAGAGCAACATACCATGTACAAGAAACATGGACATTGCTTTTGATCTGCTTCATCTATTTAGAATATAGAAAAAAGGGGAACACAATTAAATAATACAGAAGTTCTTAGGAGGTCCAAAATATCAAAATTTAAGTTATAGAACCCAGAACAATGACATACAGAATAACATAGTGCTAAGTAGAAAAGCCTTTGAGGAAGGTTACTGTTTGGAAAATTTCTGAACCACGTTTTGTTAAAGGAGACAAGATGTCCATTCCAGCAAGCTGGGCTGGAGCATGTGGTTTGATGAGTAACTCTGTGGATGCAAAAAGCAAGATGTGCACAATATCTGTAGGAACCTAAGGGTACCTAACAACCAGGAGATCAGGAGCTGCAATCACTAAGTGGAATGCTACATTTTAAAGGTTGTGTTAGATAAAAATGGAAGTTTCTCAGCTTTTTAAACAGAAGAGTAAGATGTGATCAAATTTATGAGCTCCCACACTTACGAGCTTCCACTCCACAGCATTATATTTAACAAACATTTACTGCATTTGACCCAATGCATACCATGTACCAGGAACTACTTTATGCAGTGAGGATACAATAACCCAAATCTCTGTCCTGGTGGAGAGCTAGTAGAGAAAGCTAATGATGCTTTACATAAATCTTAGATAACAATATAATGTACAAATATAATGAAGAAAAACAAGGCAAAGTATAGGGATTTGCACAGTGGGGTACAACTTCAGATAAGGGGGCTAGGGAATAATAAAGCCAATGCTTACATACTTCACTTTAAATATGTAATAACATTTAATCCTCACTATAATGGCACAAAGTAGGTGTGCTATTATTTCCCTTACTTTACACATGTAGAAATAGACACACAAGGTGCCTTAGAAACCTGTCCAAGGGTATACTACTAGAAAGTGACATAGTTGTTTCAAAGTCAGACTGTGTGGCTTGAGTCCATCTTGCTAATCATCATGCTAATATTGTTCCATGACTTTGAGGAGGTGACTTTGAGCTGAGACCTCAATTAAGCAAGTAAGGCAGCCAGGTGACAATCTGAGGAAAGCCCGCTCCAGAGGGAACAGCAGGTGCCAAATGCCCATCAAAGGTATGCTTGGCGTGCTGGAGAATAGCAAGATTGCCTGCCGTGGCTGAAGCTCAGGCAGCAAGAAGAAAAATGGAGTCAGATCATTGATATGGTGGTCTGCTGAAAGGAGAGTAGATAGTTGAGGTCTAAATGTAAAATCAGAAAGACCAATTGTCATAACACTGCCCAGATGGCAGGGGATTCTGGCTTGGACTAAGGTGTTGATGATGGCAAAGGTCTTTTTGACTGTCAACTTGGCTAGCTACAGTCTTCAGTTTTCAATTAAGCATGAATCTAACTTTTGTAGATATGATTAAAGTCTCTAACCTGTTCACTTTAAATAAAAGAGATTAACCTAGATAAGCCAGGTGGGCTCAATTTAATCAGTTTAAGGGCCATAAAACTTCCGGAAGAAAAATAACAACCTTAGCTTCAATCATCCCTAGTGGCTGGCCCTATACATTTCTAACTTGCCTGTTCAGTCCTCACAGTAACATAAACCAATTCCTTGCAATGAATCTCTCAATATGTAGCTCCAGTTATGTGATGAAGAGGTAGACACCAGTTGGATTCAGAATACATGCTGCAAGTGGCATTAAATATTGGAGATAGTATGGAAGATAGAGAGAAGCTCTCTCTGTCAAAAATACCACCCTTAAACTTTGCTCTCACTGTGAGGTTAGAAAACCATGGAGTGATCACCTTTTCTTAACCCCCTTTGGCATTACCTGCACATACTCTCATGTCTCTTATTGACAAATAAGAACACAGCTAGCTGTTCTGCTGCCTATTTGCATGAACTGTTCAACATTTTTCAGTTTGTTCAAAATACCTAAGTCGTGACTTCATATGACATTCAGAGTTCTTCCCTCAGAGTAGATACCTACTAGATATAACAGAAAACCAAATAAATGTCCCCAAATGGCAGAATAGTTCAATAAGACTTGGCCCATCCACACAATGAAAAATTAGCAAACCATTAGAAAATGCTGTTTGACAGAAAAAATATTAAAAGGCAAAACAACTACAGTATTTTACTACTCAGGTTGATTCAATGTGTTTCAGACAGTAATTCAAACTTTTATGTAAATAAAGCTGAATTTAAATCTTGGGTTAAACACATGTTACCAGCATACCCTTGTCCACTGTTGAAACTCTCTGAGCCTCCATCCTCACTTCTCCAGATTGATATTGTGAAAGTGCCCCACTGCCCACAGCCAGCATAGAAGAGATCCAGTTGCCCTTCGTAACAACTAGGATACCATGTGCATTTGATATAGCTTTTGTGCAGGTGATATATGAAAAATATACACTATAGTATATATAATATTTTAGTGTATATATACAGAGAGAGAGAGAGAACAAGGTGTATATGTATTGTTAATTCAACTAAAAACACACAAAAGTCATTTTAATTTTACACTGAATACCAGATATGAATCCTTGTTGGGATATGTGAGTTCATTTCATTTAGGCAATAAATATTTACCAAGTGCTTTTATGGTCCAGGCACAAAATGCTAAGTATAGAGGAAAGAGCAGTGAACATAAGGGTTTTTTTTAAACAATTGTTTTGTTTACTTGCCAAGATTTCTATAATGAGTTTGAAATACTTTTTAAATACATAAAATTATTTTTAAGAACAAAGTTACTTCCCAGCTATTAGATAAAGAATGTGAAATGGGTTCTCTCTAGCAGTGGGTGTACAGAAAGAAAACGCCAAAAAATACCTACAAGGCCCCTGGCTCCCTGCGGACAAGAAGAAGTCACCCCGAGCCTGCTCCCATTACACCTGGGATGATTTTCCTCTGCTCTATGTGCTTAAGATTCAAACTTCCTTCCACACCTCTTGGGTGAGCCCTGCTATCACTTCAGGGAGCTGTTATGATTGCATCTCCTTTTAAAATAGCCTTCAGAGTCTCCTGGACAGATTTCTGCTGGCCTTAAGGCTTCCTGGGAACGTCTGTCAGCAGGATTTGCCTTTGCAAAAGCTGCCTCTTCTGTGCTGAGAGAAAGTGTGCATTTGGCTCAATTACCCCTTCCACCACCATCTGTTTCCTGGCTGAAAGAAGAATTATAGGTATATGATCTATGCGGCTCTCCTATCACAGACACCCACCATGTCCCCCATTTCTGTCTCTGAAAAAGGAACACAGTAGTGGCCACCATGCTCATTTCCCTAAATGAAATACATCAGCAGTTGTTAAGTGGGTGTAGAAATGCAAACAAGCCATTCTGACATGAAAGCGTGGTGTAAACTGTGTGACTACGAGCATGTCTCCTTCCAGCAGTTTCCTTTGGGGCATTGCTTCCAGAGCTTACAAAAAGAATACTACCTGGACCAATTTCACATAGCTATTGGAAAGAGCATCTCAAATGTTATTTTAAGCTACTGGAAAAACTATCCTCCAAAAAAATGTCAGCCGAGCGCTCGCTTATCGATAGTAATTTGAAATACTCAGACTGTCAGGGTGAACTATGTACTCCTGTCCTTACAGATAAAATATACTACACGAGTTCAAAAGCGTTTATTCAAATGCCTCTCCTGAGAGGTTAACAGGGCTGCTGCTGCTAGAACATCGGGTGCGCTGGACGCGGAAACCCCAAGGAGTCTGTGGCTCTGCTGGAAGATTAAGGACTCTCAGCTCCCGGTGTCACCGCCACCTCCCAGCGAACTCATCAATCTCCCCGGCAGACTGTGGGGGTATCGCTTTCTTGGTGCAGTTTTATAAAGAGGGGTAAGTAAGCTATTGTTGCCACAAACACCCATGCTTGGCTATGAAAAGACAAATACTTCAACTCTTAAGCTTTAGAAAGTAAAAAATCTGGCTAACCTCCAAGAAATACGGAAATTAGGTCACTGCATACCCACAGGAATTGATTGGTTCACAAATAATCCAATCCCAGTTTATTCTCTAAGCCCCAGATGCTGCCTCTCCAAGGTGACATCACACAGACAGGAAGGGACACTTCAGAGACCGACACAAAGATTATTCATCAACAAGTGTTATTTATTGTTAAAGTTAGTTGTTGATCCCACTGACACTCTACTTCTGTTGCTCCCCCTTTGTGTAGAGCATTCACGCCAGAATTAATTATTCCTCTCTCTGCGCTCTCGCAGCAGGCTGGCTGTACCGCACTCTGTCTTTGTTGTCGCTAGTTTGCATCAGCTAGTCTTGATCTGTCCTCTTCCCTAACCCTAACCCATGGCCCCTGGACAATACCCTATGTAAGATATGCCACATGGGTAGATCCATGGTAGGTTATTGTGTCCACTTGAAAAGGACAGTGTTTTCTGGATTGCTTTGAATCCACTCTGATTCTATTTTCTAAAATAATAATAATAATAATAATAATAATAATAAAGAGTTCACAAAATAGCAGCAAGGATGGAAGAACTTAAGAACATCATCCACCAACTGGATGTAATTTACATTTATGGAACATGAGCAACAGCAGAATAAGCCTTCTTTTCAAGTGTACATAGTATATTCACCAAGACAGAACCCACCTTGAGAAACCCAAAAGAATTGAAATAATAAAAAGCATTTTCTCTGACCATAAAGAAATGAATCTAGAAATTAACAGAAATATAATAGGAGAACACACGGATATTTGGAAATTAAAATACACAAATAATCCATATCAGAAAAAGTAAATCTCCAAAGAAATAAGGGAATATTTCAAACTGGATAAAAATGAAAATATAGCACACCCATATTTTTGGTATACAGCAAAGCAGTCCTTGGAGGGAAATTTTTGCCGTTAAATGTGTACATTAGGAAAAAAAGGTATCGAACCAATAATCCAAGAAGTTAGAAAGAACAAAATGAAGCCAGGGTAAAAAATCCCACAACTCTATAGCTGTCACTAACTTGGCACCTAGGCAAACCCTCCTCAAAGAACATCTCCCATGCCTGCTCTCTGTACAGGGAGGAGGGGTCTGGCTTTTCCAGAGAAGGCACTCCAGTCCAAGTGGTAGATTTGCGCAGCGTTTACAGAACTCCACTGTGAGTGAGGCATTTTCTCAGGCACAGGAGGGTGAAAAAGGTGTGTTTCCTGCTTGCACTTGTTTTCAAATCCATGTGAGGCCAGAAATTAAAAGCTAAAACTGAAGTTTAAAATATGGTGGGAACTGTTAAACTAACGTGGAGGGTAGAGTGTTGAGGTCAGGCAAGTCCATGCTGACTAGTTTTCTTGAAACTTTTTACTCATACTATATTTTATGAATTTTCTTTTAATAAAACTGTGTAATTAAAGCTTATAACTTGCCCCAAAGATCTGCATAATGTGGTCCCATTCCACACCAGGCACCCACTTTGCTTTCTACTTCAGCCACACTGGCTTTTCTAATTCCTCAATTTAATGTTTCCTCTTCCTGATGAGCTTGCCTGGTTAAGCATCTCTGTTCCTGTGGATTCAGATCTATCAGCATTTCTCGAGGAACACCTGTTTTAAATCCCTTTGGTTTGGTAAATTTTCCCAATTTATGGTCCATGTGCAGGTGACGCTGGTGTACCACCGAGATCATCCCTTCACTTACCTAAGATTCGTGACTTCCCACTTCTGAGAGTATTGGCGGCCGGCAACTCCCAGCTCTGTCTCTCTCCGAGCCTCACCCTTCACTAGAAGGCATGGCACCACTCAAGATTATACCCCTTCTCTGGAGACAGCCCACATCTCACTGTGTGAATTAAATTGCTTAGAACAGAGTCTTCATTCAAGCAGATTGACATATTACTGTAGACTGGCTGGATTAAAGAGAAGAGGGGAGGGGTCTAGAGAGGGTAGGTTCTGTATCTCTTTGCCTTTAATAAGGGCTTTAATCCCGTCATGAGGGCCACCCTCATAACCTAAACTAATCCTGATTACCTCCCAAAGGCTTTGCCATGAAATACTGTTACATTGGGAATTAGGGTTTCAACATGGCAATTAGTAAGGGGGCATGAATATTCAGTCCACAGCATGTAGTCCATAGCAACACTGTCTGGCATAAAATAGATTCTCAATGATAGCTATTATTTTTATCCCAATGGAATATTGCTGTGTTTATCTAGAGACATTTTAAAATATAAATGCCTTTAAGAGGTGCCACCTTATGCCAAAATTTTACGAGTGCTATTGCAAATACACTTATTCCATGAGATCATACACAAATGAAGGATTCCTCATTTCAGTAAGGGTAAGCAGAGTTTACAAATCTTTTCTGGAGCCTCGAGGTATAAACACAGAAGTTTAGGAAAAGAATCTGCTTCACATTTTGTAATCCAGTGGTACGACGGAGACATTTCCTGTCTACACCTATCAGTCTTCTGGGGCGAGATTAGGAACTTCTCAGTGGAGGGAGGGGGGGGGGGTGTTCCGTGAAGAGTAAAGCAGGTTTAATGTGGCTGTAGGGCAGGGATGGGAAAGGTCAGGGGCTGATCACCCACAAGTAATTACTACACTGCTAGCACCTAAAAAACTCGCATCCAAGAGAAGAGTCAGCCCAAAGCATGGTAAATCACTGATGAATATCTGGTCTCCTAAAGTCACAAATTGCCTCAGAACTTTTTTTTTCCAGTGTAAGCAGAAGTATCCAGCAGAGGGGCTTATTATGTCCTGCTGCTGTGGGCAGTGTGCAGCCTGTTCCTAGCTTGTTATCACCTTTCCCTGGTAACAGTGACTGATGAGGCTCCATCATAGTGTGGTTTGTGCTCAAGGAAATCCCACACCCGACTGTCAAAGCTTTCTCATTAAACAATTCCTTTTAATAAACTACCCACTGAAACACACACACACACACACACACACACCCCTTCCCTTTGGCCAAGCACATCTTTTTTACGGTACAAGACAAAATATATGAATAGTAGTTTTTGTGCATATGTGTGGGTAATAGAGATGAAAATAACAGAGGAAAAGGATGAGAAGGCAAAAAAGGTATTTTAAAATGATAAGTGGATATGAGTTACTAAGCAGCCACATTTTCCCCATAATGTTTGAGAGCTGATGGTAAAAAGCTTTATATATTGTTTAGTATCTTATCATATCGTATTGTGTTAGTAGTGGTCCTTTTGTGTCCCCCCACCCCAAATTCGTATGTTGAATTCTAATGTGATGGCATTTGCAGGTGGGCACTGTGGAAGGTAATTAGATCATGTAGGTGGAGCCCCCACGAGTGGAATCAATGCCTTATAAGAAGAAGACAGAGACCATGTGAGGATTCACTTAGAAGATGGCCACCTGCAAACCAGGGTACAGGCTCTTAGGAGATGTTGGATATGCCAGCAACTTGATCTTGGACTTCCCAGTCTCCAGAACTGTTAGAAATAAGTGTTTGTTGTTAAAGCATCCTAGTCTATGGTAGTTCATTATATCAGCCAGAACTGACAAAGACAGAAATATACATATACACACATATATATACACACATACACACACACACACACACACACACACACACACACACATATATATATTCTCACTGATGATACCAGGCACAATAATAAATTGTACCAACAATATGATTATATATTTTATATGTTGGTTCTCTCTTGCTTTTCTTAGAAGAGTCCTCCAAGCAAGCATAGATTCTTCTCTTTATCTTTGTAGAAACCAATTGATCTAGAGCCACACAAAAGCCATTGTATCTCTGGGAGATATTCTTCCCCAGGCATCTGGGCTTTTACTGATATTTTCATATGGGACACTTGTTCTGCCTTGGCAATGAGGGCAGTTTGTATCTCAACAGGCAATTGGATTGTGCATGGACTTGCAACTCAGATTTTTCAATTGTACCAACTTTCTTTTTAACTGCTTTTAAAAATGGTTTTATTTTCCTTACACCATGGCTCTTTTCCTAACAGCTACATAACTACTCTCTGTCTGTTGTTCTTCAAAGCTGTAGAGATAGTTCAGTGGGTATCTAGAGACACATACGTCTCTAAGGTTTCTTCCCTGATCCCACGGAGAATGTAAGCAAATCAGTAAAGCAATGAATGTTAAGCAAATTGGCTTTAAAGAAAGGGAAAGTTTAGCCTAGGCTGGTGTGCTACATGAGGGTGACAGGTGATTCCAGTTGCTCCTTTCAAGGAACAGAACAGAAAAGCATTAGTAGGGGTTGGAGCTCGCATGTACCAGTCTGCTTTGTGATTTAGTTGAAGAGTAGAATTCTTCCCAGAAGAGTAGGTAAACCTATTTCATCTATCTATCCATGTAATTGTCCTTCTGTTTATGCATCCGCCCATTGATCTACTCATTCATTCATTCCTTCAAGTAAACATAGCTTGAGATCTAAAGCAAATAAAAATAAATTTTATTTATGCACAGTTTTTAGTTATGAAAGACTGATTTTCCAGGTATCCCCTGATAAATGCTGGGTAATCAAGAATCAACAGTTGACAAAGCATGCTAACTATAGACAATTCTCAGAAAAGGGAAGATATAGGAATATTTATTAGAAAATATTGGTCTTGGAATAATGCATTATCTTTCTACTGACTCCAGAAGGCAGCTAAAAGCTTATGTGTGATACAATGGCACTGGAAATAATGTTTTGTGAAATACCAAGTGCTGCTAAATGGTAACCCAAGCACAGAATTACTGCACAACTTGAATCTAGATTGGCAGGGATTTAAGATAAAAAAAATTGAATAAAAGACATGCCACCCAGGAATATCTTCTAAACATATTTCTAATAACAGCAGAAGCAATTTATCTTTCTAAAACACATTCTACTTCCAGGTGCTAATATAATTGAACCAAGGAAACTAAAAGTTTCTTTCCATATTAAAGTTACCTAGCAGTTTCTGGAGAACTCAGCTAAGCATTCACCCTCATCCCTGGCATACATTGATTTCCCTATTTCAATGAATAGCTCTTAAAGTTTGGACTGTTCGTTGAGGGTGGGTAGATGGCTATATATCTACACCTACACCTAGATCCACACCCATATCCACATCGATCTCTCCTACTGGTTCCCTTCATGTTGGATTAAAGGCTAGCTGCAATAAAGCCTTTGGGAGGCTTTCCGTTTTGAGACAATATTCTCTTTTATATCTTGTTAATTATGAACAAAGCACGATAGAATTACCATAGTTAAGGAAGTATAAACAAACCGTAAAGGAGTAAAAGGAGAAGAAAAAGAGGCAAGATAAAGGACAGTGTCGAAAGTGTTATTTTTTATTATTTGGTGCAGAAAACTGTGAAGCAAATAAAACAATCTAGAGGAAGTGGGAAAGATTTCTTCTCATTACTGGCCTTGAGGCAATTTTTTTAAGCTGCCATAAACTGACAAACAGACATGATGGATATCATTATAAAATACACTGAGTTGGAAAAAAGAGCACAGAATGAAATGGTCCACATCAAAAGGGAAAAAAAAGTCCCACTGAGTTCTCCACCGAGTGAATAGCTCCAAGACTGTTAAAGACCGATATCACAAAATTTGCCCCAACCTTGTGTTATTTTTTCTAGAGGACATATGACCTTTTCCTTAGTACTTGTATCTTTGGAATGAATATGATTCCAAAATTCATGTCAAGACCTATCAAGTAAAATTAAAGCTAGCAGTCCGAATCTGGTACCTTAATAGACAACTATTACAATGAATCTCCTTTAAATTTATAAAATGCATTTCAAGGGCAGAGGAGGTTAATGCAGGTTTTCTCGCTGTTCACCTTCAGTGGGGGTCGGGTGTGTATGCATTAACTCCTGGAGGCCCGCAGAGCCTGAAACTGTTGTGTTGGCACAGACATCAAATTGTTCCCAGAGAGTCCACAGCGAATTCCTGTAACACTTCTGTGAGCTCCTGTTCTGAGGCCTCACAGCCGGCAGTCAGCGGGCGGTTCTGTAGGAGACCGGCCTCAGTTCCTGCCCCACAGCCAGGGGGGTCACTGCCAGATGACAGAGACCTGAGCAGTTATATTAAAACTGTGATGTGACACAGACACAATCTGCCGACCTTGGGGTCCCCAGCCCTGCCTGGGGTTAAAATATGTGGCAAATCAGTTAAGTTACTGGCACTTGAGTTTTCTCACCTTGAAAACGGGTCTAACAAAGCCTGCCGTGCATCCTCATTGCAGGAGTGAAATGAAGTAAGTTACATGTCTGGGACGTAATTAAGTTTAGCTTCTCTGAGTCTATTGACTGATTTTAACAGTCAAGGATGTTGCTAGTCAAGTGCCGCATATAGTAGACAAATTCCATGGTAGGAATTTATGAGGCATGGCTTCCTGGGAAAGATCAGGTAGACAGTAGGATAAAGTGGAATTGCTCTATGACTAAACGTCTCCCCCACCCCCACAGCGAGGTAATTCCACTCACCCCAGAGACTTCATCTTTTCTAGACCAGAGAAGGAATGTCCTAAAGGAGAAGGGAGTACCCAGCAGGGCTGGAGGCTGCCCTTCCCTTCCCATACCTGTCTCTGTTTCCTCCAAAACTCTGATGATCTTTGTCCCTGAAAATATTAATAAATCTTGAAAATGAGCAAGACCTCTAGGTCTCAGTTTACACTGATTTAACAGGGCTTATAATGGCCACCTAGTCTCTCTTCATTCTCTTGTAGTCAAAATAGCACTAGAGGTGAGTGTAAGGACAAAAGTAAGGACGTCACTTTTATTCAAAGAACAATGAAAAATTCTTGACCATTTTAACTTCAGGACTGACAACAGGACTGTTTGGGGGAAGACTTCTCTGGTCCCAGGATGGAGCCTGAAGGAGAGGTCGAAGACATTCAGGCAGACAGGTGGAAGGCCACTGCTGCCCCCCAGGCCACAGAGACAATGTCTGCTTCAACATGATGGTGGGGTGACAGTGGAGGTGGAGAGGAGTGCATACCTCCAGATGATACTGAAAATGAAAACATAGGGCACTTGATGATTGGACCTAAGGATGAAGGAGAAGGCACTGTTGAGGATGACTCCTCAGACCCTAATTTGTGCAAGTGGGTGGATGGACATGCCTTTTGCTGAGATAGGGCACTGGAAAAGGTGACCTTCGCTTAAGTAGTGAAGATCAGGGGTTACATTGTGGGCAAGTTGATCTACTTTCCTTGTGAGATAATTGGGTAACTGGAGTTGTAGATATGAGTTGCACAGAAGGTCTAGGTTTCAGGTACAGATCTGAGTATTCTGTATGCAGTTCACAATCAGCTATGTGTGTGCATGAGACTACTGAGAAAAAGTATGCAGAGTGGGAAGAAAAGAGGCCCAAGTAAGACTCACGAGAAGCACTGAGAAACATATGCAGAAGGCTGAGAGCGCAAAGGATACAAAGATACAAAGGCAAAATGGCAGGAAGAAACCAAGGCTAATCTGTCTTCAGGAGAGAGTAGACATCAGTGTCAAATATTGCTGAAAAGTCAAGTAAGATGAAACTGAAAATGCCCACTGGCCTCTGCAACACTGATGTTGTTGGAAACCTCACTGCTTTGATGACCATGGAAGACAAGGTGGCCTAGGCTAACTAGTGAATGGGCCTGGAGAATGTGAAAAGCTCAATTCAGACTACTCATTCAAGGGGAGTAGATTGAAATAGGGTAAGGCTCTAGCAAGAGAGTGGAATGTGGAGAAGTCCTGTTTTTTCTGTTTCATGTGAAAAATCTGAGCACATTTAGAAGCTGGGGAAGAACCTCATTAAGTGAGAGAGGTTGAATGTATGAGCAAGGACAGGGTTAATAAGCAGGCTAAGACATCTCACAACACAAATAGAGGGATTGGCATTGGGTGGGGAAATGGGTGGTTCCATTAGCCTAGCAGGAGAAAAAGAGGACAGGGAAGAGGACACAAATGAAAGGAAGTTTGAACATCTGGGATCCAGATGTGAGTGAGCACCCATCAGGTGTTCCTTGAGGAGGGGAGTGGAGGCAAGGTTGACACTATAAATGCTTATTTAACTCAGCTGCATTACACTGTATTGGACTGAAGAGGGAAACCGACCCAACTAAAGTAAAATAAGAAGAATAAACAGGAACATTAAAAGTGTGAAGAAGCACCCAGAAAAAAGCCAAATTAACTGATCGTAGAAAGGTACAATCAGAGAATGATCAACCCTGAACTGTTTTTGCCTGTCCCTGCTCAAAGTTCCTCGGCACCACATTTAAGAAGCAGAAGCCTGCTGTCTGATGGCTCATGCCACCGGGAGTGAGACCAAAACCGTAGATCATCTCCCCCAACTGTTGCAACTTCTGCTAAAAACTAAACCAGCATTTCTTACAGTAGCTAGTTTTGAAAGACATACGATAAATTGTTCTCCAGGGTCTGTTTGAGAATTTGGAAAAAATATAAGGCAATTTAAAAAGCAATAAGCTACTTTCCTCGGCAGTCTGGCCATCTAAAAATGCATCCTGCTCCAGCTTTCAGCTCCATCTCCTGCATCTTTGATTTTTATCACTAAGAAATAACACTGCAGTTCTTCTCTCCATATGAATATGTTACTGGCAGTGTCCAAAGGGGAGGAGAACAAATCAGAAAACACATATAAGCTTCTTTGTATTTTTTGGGGTGCCCAATTAACATCATTTTCACAATTAAGAGCATTTACTTTTATCCAAGAACTTAACACAAGAAAACACACAATGAAATTAGGCTCTTAGTGAGAAATAAAATTTTCAAAATGCACCATTTCTTATAATCCAAGTATAACTATTATCATTACAAATTTAGTGTTTTATTTATTTTGGTATTATGTCACTTCATTTTATGACTACAGTCATTTCTCAGAATAACACTCTCCATTTCCAATGAAGTATTGATTGTAATTTTAGATTATTTGCTATATATATGTGCATGCTGAAAAGTTGAATATAGTGATTACTATTTTCAGATTTCTATAGAACTTTAAAAAAATTTTAAAGACCCTTGGAAATCATTTTATTTTCCTCCAGAGTAAGTGTGACTGTTTAAATAAAATATCTAAGATGCATTCACGAAACATTGTGTTGTAAATATTTTGGTTCACAGAAAAAAAGGTAAATGTAATGGACTGAACACACAGGAACACTTGGATCCCTTCCCAAATTTCATTAAATAAGTGTAAAGCTATTTTTAGATATCGAGACACAAGAACCAAGTGAATGGGAGAAGGAAAAAAGAACAACCCTATTTTAGAAGCCAGGAAACAGAAGAACAAGCGTTCACCAACTTGGATTCCCAAACTTATTGCCCAGGTATTGAAAAAAGGCAGGAGAAATGTAGGAGGGAAGAGGGAAGGAAAGAAAGCAGGGTGGGGCAAAAATAGGTTTTCAGTCGTGAGTATGTGAAACACAGAGTTTATTCTTGTATGATTATTTATTAATTATTGTATTGTTTTCCATATGAACACCTGGAAAACTACTTTTGCGCCACCCTATGCTGTTTCAGGGTTGGGGGATAAGAAGGGTAAACCCCAAGGCTGGGGACGCAGGGAGCAGAGATGTGCACCTAGGAAATAAGACTGCGACTAGGTGACTGGGAGCATCAAATGCTTAGCCCTGTATTTCAGTCATTTATTTTTTTTTAGTTAAATTGGCTTCTGGATGCCTAACTACCATTTTTAGCACCTTTTTCCATGGGAAAATGTGTTTCAAATGAAAGCAATCTATTAATGATTCCATACTTTGAAATCTCACACTTGTAACATCACAAAGCCCAGTCATTCATCAGTCAGATGGCAGATGTTCACTCCTACAGATAAGCAGTTTTTAATAAATCAGGGTTAAATCAGATTGGTAAAGATGGCTCGTAAGTCTTCAACATATCTCTCCCTGCTTAGTGCCTTCTTCTTGTCAGTGTTCTAATATATTGCTGTGCTTTCTTCACTCCTGGCTTATCTCTTGTGTAGGTGATAAGCACAGTGATGGCCAAGGACCAAGACTCACACTCCTCCACATGTTCTCTCCTCACAGGCTATCTCTACACTTAGTGTTTAATTTTCTATTGGATTCATTTCACCAGTTCTGTCATATGCTGTAGCAAACCCAGAGTTCCTTGAGATTTCTCCTCAAAGTGCTTGGGCACATCTCATGCCTAAGACAGTTCACTTCTCAGTGGGCCAGTGTGCACTCTGATCTCACAAACCTGGGGTGCCTCAACTCCAGAACTTGTACCTGCTTTAAACCAAGATATCTGGGACCTGCCTGAAATCACATTGCAGAGACTAGATAAGAATTCTTTTATGGCCCAGAAAAAACACCAGAATCAAATAAACTGTAGCAGAAGGCAACGGTAAGTTTGGAAATTCCAGCAATTAGGCAGTGCAATGCACAAGAAATGTCTGAAGTGGGAAGTTAGAATCACTGTGATTTTCTAGGGCAGCCTATAGGAGTCTCCTGGGTTGGGTCTCCTGGATTCTGAGAATCCAGACAGACCCAGGGGAGGGTACTAAGTATGCAGAGCATTTGAGAGTCAATTGTTGCAATCCAGCCAAGAAGAGCCTTTGAGAATCTAGACACATGGGAAGCCTCCTGGGAATTCATGGGCACTATCAATGAGACACGGTTCTGGGCACAACTCCTGTTTCAGAAGTTCTGCAAGAACTTGGTGAAACAATAGAAACAGTCCTGTAAATTCCCACTTCATCTGTCCTCATGAGTTTGGTTTTTAGTGCTCAACAAGTTGCCCTCATCTGTGCTTTGCTCACTGCTTCATCTGCTCTCCATCCTATTTGTTATATTTTACCCACTGGGTCCTCAGCACTAGTTTTTGCTTTACACTGGTCGCAGTTGCCAGCCATCAACTGAACGTGTCACTGTGGAGAGGGAAAGGAGTGTGATTGCACGGGAACTTTATCGGGTGAAGTTGCCAAGAGCAGCAGAGAACAAGGAGCCTGGCGATCACACTGTTTGAGAAATTCATCTATGACTTCTGAAGAGATCTGTAGATTTACAGACTCTTGGTTACTCTAAAAGAATATACCACACATTTAAAAATCAAAATACATGCTTTACAGCACGAACCTTTCACTGAATCAAAAGTGAAAGGCACTGTAAGTACATAAAGGCCAGGCTAGAGCTGCTTGCCAACAATGATGACTAAGATGAATGAAATCTTTGTAAATGGTCCTTGGGACCCGAAATGGCTGTGAAATGATTCGGTATCTTACTTATTGGATGAGGGAAGGGCAGGTTATGGCACTGGGTGCTCTCTGATTTGAGTTTATATGATTTATAAAACTATGTTAGATAGTTCCAATGATGAAGTATTAACTTCATTATTTAGGTCTGAGTTGGGAGCATTTGTGGAAACTGTGGGATATTCCTTCCACATGCATTTAGAATAGTTTCCAAGGATATAACTTAAAGACCAATCTTGAGTATTGTGGGGGAAAAAGTACTACTTCAAGTTGAGTTGCAACTAAAAGTTTTATCTGCAATACGTATTTTTTCACTCAGAGCCAATTTAGTATCGGAGACAGTGAGCCTCTGATACAAATGTGTTATCAGATAACATTGCATGGAAGAAGGTAGCCCTTTTCCAATTTTTTCCAACTACTCTTTGCTCATCATTCACCACCTCCCATTTTCTGACCCTGTTCCTGCATGGATTTACTGAGATAGGGATGTCTAATTGGCTAGAAATGTCTCTGGATTAGGTGGAAGCAAAGCAGCTCAGTCGCTGCTGAAACACGATCACAAACCACCTGGGTAGCACGGGATCAATGCCACTGCTCAAGTGCACACTGCTGCTGACATTCAGGTGAGGAAGAGATGAATTCCTGCTGGTCCAGGAGGGAGGCTCCTGGCACTTCCTCTGGGCTTTGACCACCTGCGGGGAGATCAATAGTTAGGCTATTGTATGCAAAACTGTTAATTTTTAAATTAATTTATGAGTGGTTAAAGAAACCAGATACAGTCTGTGATGGGGAGAGAAAACCAATGGAAAACATCAAAATTGTCTTCAGTATTTGAAGGACTGCCAAGTTGAAAAGGATACATGTTAATTTTGAGGTCCTCTGCAGAGAAGAGCCAGCATGCACCAGGGGAGGTATGCAAGGAGGCAAACAAATTCCACAAAATAAACTCTTTTCTAACAACTTAGAATTAGAAAAAGTCGTGCTAAAAAGTCATTCTTTTCCTTCAAAAATCAACATAGAGCCAAGAGACCAATATGAAAATCACGAACAATTACTCCACCTAGATAATTCCTGGAAAACATGAGATGTTGAATATATTTTTATATATATGTTAACCCTAAATGTTAAAGACAAATACCCCCTTAAAATATAGAAATGTACTGCACAGTGGTTGTTTTTCTCCCAAAGAAATGAATGAGTCCCGCAGAAGAGAAGTTCAGCCCAAAGTCATTTGTGTAAGCATTGATCAATTATGAAATCCCACAGCAGAATAATAAGAGAAAACTGAATTCAGATGATAACAAATATGTCATCAACCGCTTTGATGGCAAATTCAGTATAAATACATTAAGCAATGGGGAAGAGTGCAAAGAAAGAGCCTGACACATTTTGATGTCCTTGCTGGCACACATTTTCCAGATCTCTCGAAAGACCTATTTCTCCATAAGTAGGTAAAGTATTATCGACAGGTGTATTTTGGAAGTATGGTAAAGGCATTGAGATTTCCAAAAAGACAGTGGATCTTATTCCTTATGTCACAGTGGAGCTGTGATATATTCCAAGGGCAGACACACGCTCTAATCATTTGAAACAAAGGGACAGAATCATTCATCCAACTAATCAATATGAATTCCCTGATCCAGAAAAGAAGTATAAATCAGCAGCTGCTCCATGGTCAGTTTTCTCATCTGCCCCTCCTCTAAACCCAAAGAAGGGGAAAAGTGGAATATGTGTCATCAGGAAAATGACCTGGACTTTTATATTGACAGACACTCCACTGGGCAGCAAATTCTCCATGGCAGCGATGCGTAGATCAATGCTGCTGAAGGTAAGGAAGGGAAGTTAGTGGGGCTTGAGTATTTATTACTTTTTTTTGCCTGATCACTGTTTGGGGGATTGCAGAAGATGCTGTTGTTTGTTAGAAAATGCAGAAGAAAAGAAAAATCACACCCAGTGTGCCTCAGCCCACCTGGCAAGATGCGCATCCACTTTTAGTATTTGGCTTGTGTATTGTTCTGTTTCAAGTTGCTCAATTGCTGTTATTTTCCATGAACACCAAATACATATCAGACACAGTACTAAGCTGCTTCTCTCTTCCCATGATAACTTCCCTCCATTCTCAGGGTAAGCAAATGACTTCATGACTGGATAGTGAAAACTTTGCCTGCTGGAGAGCATAGTGTGGCTTGGCTCTCTGCCTCCCTCCCTCTTCTTTCCTCTGTGTGATATTCATCCATCATGCATCCCTAGCAGTCTGTCTACTCCTCAGTCACAGCGCTGACCCATGGAATATATTTGAAATTATAATAATTTCTAGCTCACTCACCAGGCCAAGGACTTTGCACATGCAGGAGCAGGTTTCTTTCACCCTTCTGATGGACCCTGAGAAACGCCACCATATCACCCTGGAAGGGAAAGCTTATTGCACCAGCTTCTGGGGATGCGGTCAACCTTCAGCAACTGCCTCAGATACAGAGCCGCCTTGCCTAAGGCCACACCTCTTCCTTGGGTGGCCTGCATCTCATGACTGATTGATGGAGGAGTTTAGCGTCCTGGCCCTCCAGGCCCAACTTGAGACATTCCTGAACGGCCATTCCAGCACCAAAGCCCTCCATGGGTCTAAGCAAGAGTGTTGCTGGGCCAGGACTACAGCTCAAAGTCTCCAATTCCTAACTTTTCCCCTCCCTTCAACAAATGTTGATCCTAATTAAGCATCCTGCTTGCTAAACTCTATCTCAGAGTTGACTTCCCAAAAAACACAATCCTGAGACAATTCCTGTGTTCATCCCATTGAAGTCTCTACCCAGTGCTGTGCTGGTGAAGGCTGACAAACAGCTCATGGGCAGGGGAACCCTGATCTGCACTGTTGGTAGGTTTCTGTGGTGTAAATACTCTCAGCATAGTTTATATCAGGCTACTGATGATGACTTATCAACCAACTCACTGAATTCCTGAAAAACATAACTACCATTTCTCGCAAATGAGCCAGCTTAAGCACCTCACTGTCTTTAATGTATGGTACATACATAATACATTTTTTGCTGAATTGAAGAATTAGTAATTGTCAAGCTCTTCATTTTTTATGTTTTATTTAACACCCATGGCACCCTTGTGATTGTCTATTTTCAATGTTACAAAAAAACAGAATTTCTGAAATAAGTAGTTTCACAAAACACTAAGACTTGCCTTCACTGCCAGAAATGAGCAGACATTTAGTTTTTGAAGTGTGCTAGCATCCATTTACTTATTCAACCATCTATTAATTCAAATGATTATTAATGAGTATTTCTCTTTTTAGCTGAGCCTTGAAAGATGACTAGGATTTAGCCCATCTAATGATGAGGGCAAGTGTTCCAAGGTCACAATTCTAAGAAACTGGTGGAAAGGGCAGGGGCTACCGAAAGAAGGCCACTGTTAAGACTGAAATATAGGATACAGCTGAGGAATTGGAGGGGGGGAGGCTGGGGAGAGACAGAGAGAATAGCCAGGCACAGACCCCTGGCCTTTCCACCGTGAGGTTATGTCTTAGATCAACATTTAACCATGGGATTGTACTGGATTAACCATTTAGTTTTGTGTAAGTATGTAGGTGGCCGATCATATTGCTGTTCTTTTATGGATATAGGGAATGCTTATGACTAAAACTAACATCCTCATAATGTTAGAAATTACATTAGGGAATTGGTGGGAGCAAAAAGACCAAAGCACATACCTGATATAATACATGCATTCCTTCAAATCGAAACTCATGACATAAGCTGGTCATCAAAGCAACTTAGTAAGTATTAACCAGTCTTTTATAATAAAATAAATAGTAGATGTGAAGACTGACTGTGGGGATGGGGAGTGGGTTGCATAGAGGGGAGCAAATGGGGGAAAACTGGGACAACTCTAATAGCATAAACAATAAGAGTATTTAAAAGAAAAAATAGAGTCATAAGTTTGATAATGAAGAAAATAAATAACAGAGCAAAAATATCAGAATGCATTAGATGATACTGTTTTATGAAGATTTCCCTTCATGGATTTGTGTTTACCTGCACACACATGCAAACATGATGAAACGTGCAGAGAGGCACGGGGACATTAGCCACGGAAAGACCGTGTTTCGATGGCCACCGCTGCTCCCAGAGTGAAACCTTCTCTGTGTGGGTACATGGGGCCCTCAGATTTAGCTTGAAAGACTGTTTTGAGGATTAAACTGACTCACAGAGATCCTGGAACTGAGTAGTTACTCAGTAAATGGTGATGAGATTTTATGGAAATCATCCATTATGTAAGAAGAAATGGCCTTTTACGTTTCAAAATTTTTAGTGCAAAAAGATGCAGTGCTGAAGACAAAGGAGACCACTACAAGCCATTGTGCTCAGGAAGTTTTCTTATTGAGCATTAAAGATGCCACAGGATTGGCAAGAAGGCCATGCAGTGGAGGTAGGGATGCAACGCAGAGTGTTGCCCATACTAATGAAGTGGTAGTGACCGCCATTTAAGTGACCTCTTCCTGCTTTTCCTGAGTTTGCTCCTCACCACCATATCCCTCTTAGCCTTCCCTCTCTTAAATAGTTAGACGTTTGGGAGAAACTTTCCATTTGTACCTTTCGGCTTACAGAGAAAAAGAACAAAAGATGCAGATACAACCAGTGTGGGTTTTCAGGAAGTTTTCTGTGAACGCTGTTTCCCAATGCCAATAAGAAAGAACTGTCACTTAAATCAAAGTCTTAACTTTTGGGAAACTGTCATTTCTTGTTCTAAAGTTAACAAATCAAACCATAATCAGAGAGAGAGAGAGAGAGAGAGAGAGAGAGAGAGAGAAGGAAGGAGAAAGAAAACTACTTAGAATCATGAGCATTTCTTCAAATTTAGAAATTTAAAATACTTCTAAAAGTTCAAAGAAAATTTTAAATGTTAGAAAAAATAAGAAAAACCTAAAATATATTAAGCTTTAGAAAATGTACAGAGCTTTGGTGTGGAGAGGGGAAAGAGGTGCCTAATAGGCAAATAATCTCTAACAATACATTGTAGTTAAAGAAATATTAAATACAAAATTTAGTAAAATGCACTTTAAGAGGGAAAAATACATTTTTTAAAATGTAGATATTTTCCTAATCATTAGCTGACATTTGGTCTATCTTTCCAAAACTAAAGAAAAATTTCTGTAGACATTTCATGGCAATGTTACAAAACAACATCTACTCATCTAGGGACTGATTCCACACAACTTTAAAAAATAAATACAAATTGAAATACTCGGTGAGGGATCAGTCCAGCAGGGAAAAATTAAATGACCCTTGCCCTTATGTATTCTCTGGGATCTAATGGAGAGAGTGTCACTACATGTGGAGGCAGCTCTAATTACAAGAAATAATTGCAGGTGAACACAAGGCAGTTCCTATCTCAGATGACAAATTATACTGAGACAAGGACACCCTGTATGAAACGCTAATGCTTCCATCTCCGTGCCATTGCAGGGAAATGTCAAGTCCAAAAAATAAACCCAGGGAAAAGCACATTTGACAAATACCTACAAATGGGAGCTGGGTGGTCCACTTGTAAGGGAGTTTCAATCAGTAAACACATGGTAGATTAATACGCACATGTATACTCATTGGCTAATATTAAATATAAGTCTCTAAGATCAGAGAGTAAGTTGTGGTCAGATGGGATAGGAAAAGCATCTTTCCTGAATGCTACACAGCTTGAGGGCATAGCCCAGACCTGAGATTCACTTGTAAAGCCCACATTCTATAATTCCTTGTGACTGATGAATGCCACTGTTAGTAATTTCTAATTCCATTAGTCTTTAAGGCATGTTAGAATCACTGGAGAGCTTTAAAAATATTGATGCCAGGTTCTACTCTCAAAGATTATTAATCAGTTGGTCTAGACAGTAGCCTGGGAATCAGGGTGTTTTAAAGCTATCTAGGTCATTCTCACCGCAGCCAAGGTTTGAGCACCACAACTTTATGTGTACTTAAGATGTAACTGCCCCTCTTTTCCCTTAAATCTCACTGATTCCATTAACATGCGTTGCCATGGCTCTTCCTCACTCACTCATTCCTTTGCAATTAGTTCTGAGGCTACAAGAGGTGTCTGGCAACTGCTCTCAACTACGAAGCAGCTTCTGGTGTTTTGCCTTCTCTAGATCTGGTGCTACCAACCTTGAGCCAGTTCTTAGTCCTGGGAGAGCTTCCCTCCCAGAGAGAGTCACACTCTGCCTACCATCATTGTCCTCGAGGCCCTATTAACCATGCAAAACTTCACACAAACTGTCAGCAGAGTTTCCAGGCCCTTGTACACAACACCCCATGGATGCTCTATTTGAAAATGGTTTGAGTCCATGAAACAAGCTGGTATTCAGACATTCAAGAGAAATCCCACAATAGTCCCCAAACCCCCTTCATTATCCTCTGAGCCTGTTTAAAAGTGCAGCCTGTATTTCACTGTAAATTTGCTGTTTTGATGAGTCCCCAGTTAATTCCTGTCTTCTCAACTTCTTATTTCTCTTTATTCTTCCCACCTATTTTATGAGCACATATATCTCTTAGATTCCAATGTAAAGAGCAATTCTGCTTCTGTGAGTTTATCCTATAGAAATGCACATACTTTTGCATAATATTATATATTCAAAGGTGTCCACATGCAATGTTATTGGCACTGGCAAAGAATTGGCCAAAACCTCAGTGTCTCTCAATAAGGCAATTGTTAATAAACCCAAGGTGTCCCCATCCTATGCAATATTATTATTTTTTAAAGATTTTACTTATTTATCTTTAGAGGGGAAGGAAAGGAGAGAGGAAGGAAACATCAATGTATGGTTGCTTCTTGTGCATCCCCTGCAGGGAACTGGCCCTTGCCGGAAACTGGCCTGCAACCCAAGCATGTGCCCTGACTGGGAATTGGACCGCGATCATCTGGTTCGCAGGCCCGCGCTCAATCCACTGAGCTACACCAGCCAGGGCTACCTATGCAATATTATTAATACTAAATGGAAGAAGGTGTATCTACTTGTACATACATAGAAATCTTGTGATATATTTTAAATAAAAGGAAAGCAAGTTGTAGAATAATATATTCACATATAGTATACTCCATCATGTAAAAATGAGTTGTCTGTATAGAAACAAAGACATACACATATAAACACACACCTAGATACACAAATGCCTTAAAAAGTAGGGCAGAACCCTCCAAGCTACAACTAATAGTAACTAGATGTAGAGAGGACTACAGGGTAGAGAATGGGGTGGGATGAGGAAAACTTACCCTTCTACTTTAATCACTTCGATAATTCCCACATTCCATATGTATATGTATAGACTATTTTTGGAAATTCTTTTAAACTAAATGAGAACATTACCAGAACATATAGTAATTAGGCCACTGGTGAACTCAGCAAGATATTTAGTGCCATGTGGTGGTAAAGGCCAGAAGACAATGGGTGGTGGGGGAATCTTCCCCAAACCAGTTTGTTGCATCATTTTATTATAATAAATCGATGATCACACACCCAAAGGTAGACCCAGATTTTATAGAATCTGAAGCTTATACAGTTGGGAAATCCCTTTAAAAAAGAACCCAGAAAACTCTTAATATAAAATTATATTAGAATAAGAAATACAAATATAAAAAATCATATTTTATTATTTGCCCAACACACTTTCAATTATAATTTTCCAAATATTAGCATCTGACTCTGGGCATTCCATGCCTTTCTTCTCCTACTGCTTGTGGTGCCCAGAGCTATAATGGGCTGCTCTATGACCATAGAATTTCCAGTCCAGTGCTTTCAAACTATGATGCAAAGTAGGTCAGCACAGTGGGTGGTAAGAATATTCCTGCAAGACATTCCTATAGTGGCACAATTAGCAATGATTTAGAGGTAGAAGAGACTGCAAACTATTCAACATATGACATTAATCCTAACCATATATATCTCTGAATCAATTTCTCTTTGTCTGGTTTCTCAAAATGCTCATGACCTTTCCAGCACTCTGTGACAGGAAGAGAAGTATGACAGTGAGTGGGACTAGACTGTGTATGTGTGTGTGGGGGTGGGTGGGTGTGTGTGTGTGAGAGAGAGAGAGATAGAGTGAGAGAGAGAGAGATCAAGAATAATCTTGAGACTATTAAGATCATGATGGGGAAAACTATCAGGAATATAGGTGGAAGACTTTGAAATGAACAAACATGGTGACAGGACATTTGGTCTGGTGCACCCTTCCAGGTGCACTACTTATCGAGTGTGAAAATAACCCAGATGTATCACGAATCTTGTCTAGCAGTTTACCAGCTGGGATATTTCAAAACACCACATCCCCACTGTGTCCTCTCTATTAATGTCTGATGGCTTCACTCTCTGCTTAAAAACCTGTGACTGCTCTTAACTACTCCAGAATCGAGTCCTGATTCCAAAGCTTGATGTTCAAGGCTTTCAAATTACCCATCTTCCCTTTAACCCACAGCATATTCCCACACCACACACACCCATCTATCTACCTGAGAGATTATTCTCCAGACAAAATACCCTTCCATTTCCCACTGACTTTCCAGAATATTTGTCCTTTCTTTCTCTTTTCTTCAGTAAAAAGCTGAATTACCCTGTAAGATTCAACTCAAACAATGTTGTATGGGTTAAAAATCACATTCTATCTCATTGGAATTCATTGCTTCCTCTTCAGTCTCTCAAGACATTTTGCACAGGACTCTATTATTACACATAACATAACACATAGCATAGTCGGGCTTGGAGTTATAATTATACCCATGAGGGCCATACGGGACCCAAGTGGATCATGATCTCTGGTCCATGTGCATGGCGCAAGCAATCAATAAGTCTTTGTAGACTTGAATTAGGCTGGATAATTGCAAAATTATGTCACTGAAAGTCAGTCTTGTTAAAAGCCCTGTGAAATGCCAAGTGTGGCCTTTACTAAAGGTTATGTAACAGAATGACTAAGAAGCAATTGGAGCCTAGTGTTAAAAGCTATTTCCTTGGTGGTGGGGGGAGTTAAATCATGACTGTCACACAAATATAAAATGAACATTTGTGAAAGATTTTTATTTAATTCATCAATCAATAAGGGGACCAGTAAGAACTTAAAACTTAAAATTTGTCCGAAGAACTATAAGAATACATGCAATCAGGAATCCTGAAATGAATTTACAAGTGGATATGCAATGTGAATAGCCACAAGAGAGCAATCAATTATATGGCACCAGGTAAAGTTTATTTACATTTTTATGGGCAGTATTCATGTGCATTACTATCAGTTTTCTACAATGTACAAGGTTATAAAACAGCTCCAAGCCAGTGAAAAGACATGCATGACCTGGAAGGGCACACTGGAAAGGACATCCGTTTATCATTTTGCTCATTTCCAAGTCTTTCACATTTCCTAACAGCCTCCCTCCTATAATCGTAATTATTTCAAAGATTATTCTTATTCACACACAAAAAAGGCAGGTCTCATTTAGAATGGCCTAGCAGCTCACTACATTTTAATTGCCTCTTTACTTGTCCATTAACTCAATTAAAATGCCATCTTCCCAAGGAAAAACACAAAACTTCTTTATTTTAAATATTAATTCTTGCTTCAATAAATTAATATTATTTGTTTTTGTGATATTTTGGTCGAGTAAAGTCATCACAATGTGTCTTTTCCTTCAAGTGGAATATCTGTGAACTGAAGAAACTAATGATATATTTCTTTTCCAAGTATGTCTTTATCTTGAAAAGTGAGTTCTCAGCATTTGGGAGTGGTGACCTAGTTTTCCATATTGTTGCTATCGCTATGCTCAAGCACTAAAGAGCATGTAATATCTCTGATTACCTTTGAAAGTCAGACACATCACACAACTAAATCCAGCTTGGCCCGTGGTCTAAAGAATTTCAACCATGTTAATACCAGTTTTTGAAATCTGTCAACAGTTTCCTATTTATAAAGAAACCAATCTAAAGACCCAATTAAGAGGTACTCCTTGTGTTTCTATAAATGTTCAACACATAGATGGACTCTACATTGGAAAAAAGCATTGTTACATTAGTTATAATAGAAAACATTTGAAAACTTTTAAATGCACAAAGGGATAACATTTTTGGAAAAGGTGATTCGTTAACAACATGTACTGTCACACATTTTTTAAATGATCATTTTTTAAACTATGTTTCCAAAAGGAAAAAACATGTAATCCATTTAAATGCAGTAGAACATAATGATTTGTACCTACTTAAAATATATAATCATTGGAACAAGGCTTGAAGAATAATGCTGCATCCTGAAAAGGGATGGATTATAAGACATTTTCTATTTTTGACATTTCCTCTGTATTGTTTCATCAATGTGTTACACATTTTTTTGAATAAAGGAAGAAAGCAATGGTGCTGTAAAAAGTCTCCTCCGTAGCCTGTAATTTGGGTCCTTGTAACAGAATAAAGGGTTTCATTATGCTTTGTTTTGAAACAGACGTCTAATGTCCTTCTCCTGGTGTGATTATCATTATAGCTATTTTCAAAGTGCTTGAATTGGGATTAGTTACTTAGTAAGAGGCCTCTTGTTCTTTTAGTCACTAGCAGAGTTTTTATATGACCAGGAATGCAGAATTCATCACTTTGTTGAGTTTTTAAGAGCTGGGTCACCATGACCTTGAAAATCCCAAGATTAAGAGTTGCACTCTAATGATACCACCATTTGAACAAGAGGTCTGAAACTCATCATCAGCCTCTAATCCTATACTTTTCTCAGGGCACAGGACCTAAATAGATTGATGCAACTTGACATGGCTTGGTTTTAGGAGGCATGTTAATAGACTGAAGTCTTGCCCACTTGCCTTATTCGTGGAAATTGGCAGGTGCCGAGAAACAAGCTCTGGGACAGTGTTGTGATCTTATTGCAATAAAATCAGCCTCATGGAAAATATTCCACTGGTTAAATAACATTATGTGGCAAAAGGAATATCCCCAAACAGATTTATGTTTTGTGAAACATATTAAACTCCCACTTGATATAACCACAACACATTCTGAGAAGCAAAATCATATGATGCAATACATAACAGTTCATATTTATAAATGTCCTTGGTGGTTTTTAAAAGCATATGTTCATCCCCTCACCTCCTCTCACATTCCAGATAAAAAGCTAAACTGAACTTACTGTCTGAATGGAGGAGGCTGCAATGCTAGGGTGTTCTTGAACCTGTTGTTTTTACTTCTAAATATGAGTAAACATTATATGAGTATCATATGCATAAAATAAACATTATATGAGTATCATATGCATAAAATAAACATTATATGAGTATCATATGCATAAAATATCACATGCATAAAATATCACATTAATTAGGTCTGGAGACTTAGGCTTTGGAGGGTGTTATATTCACCCCTCAGAGATAGATGAATGCTCTCAGTCAAAATTTGGTTCAGAAGTCAAGACTCACGACACCACTCATTCGTGGACAGATTTACTACTCACATAATGAAGTTCTCTGTGGAGAGCTGGGTGGGCTCCCAGGCACTGCTAAGGATGCCTTGATAGAGCAGACAAAATAGAGTGGCTTGGAGTTTTGTGTCCGTTAGAGGGTGGGGAACAGGGTGAGGACTACCACACGTGGGGCGGGGCTTACATTATTTGAACTTCAAATTGTTGCCAAAGAAGGGAGATTCTGGGCTTTCTTACCACCTTTCCCAAATGGGGACAAAAGGGTAAAGAAAGAAGAATGATGAGAATTAAAAGCTGTTGGCCATCAAACATCAGAAATGGAGTCAAATATCATAAAAGAAGTAGGAATTCAAAATAAGTATCTATTCCTTTACCATTCTCCCATAAACCTCTTATATCTCGAAAACATTTCCCTTTACAGATTCTTGCCCTCTCAGAATTGTAAATTGAAATTTACAGCGCAGTGTGGAAAGGAATAAGTAAACTGATAATTATAATTACAGAGAAAGAGCAAGAGTAAATGTATGTACCATTAACTAATGAGAGCAGGTGAGAAGAAGGCATGAGTTGGACTGGGGAAGTCAAGCCTGGAACAAGGTTGTGAAGGAGAAGTGGAAAGCAGTAAGGAAGATAAGAAATTTATGACCAAGGAAATAGGATGTGCAAAGGCCCTAGAGAAAGAGAGTACAACCCACTGAGAAAATAGTCAAGAGATCAGGCATGGCTATTGTGTAAAAGAGGACTGAGAAATGAGGCTAGAGATTTCCATTCAGACCAGGTCAGGAACCACTTTGAGAATGCTATCCTAGAAAAGTGTGGCATTAAAGGATTTTAAATAAGAAAGCAAAAAGATTACACCTGTATGTTAGAAAAACTACCTGGCAAGCCAACTGAAGGATAGGTAAGATAGAAGGAAAGCAGACTAGAAATAACAATGCTTATGAAAAGATTTTGCACTGAAACAGGAATGAGATAAGAAAACTGCCTACACTGGTCAACAGCAGGGAGGGTGCAGAAGTTAGAAGAGTGATTTTAAAGAGACAGCTGCTTCAGGGCCTAGTGGTTGGTTGCATGACTGTGAAGGGTGGGGGGGCATGCAGAGTAGGTAATTAAAGTACAGAGACAATTAGGAGCGACTCCCAGACTTCTGACTTGAATGAGTGGGCAGAAAAAAATGTTTTGAAGAAGTTAAGTGTGAGATGTCTCTGTGACTTCCAGGCAATATGCAAAGAGCAAAAGAGGCCATGAAGGTGGTGACACTCAACCACTCTGAGAGCAGACAGGGTAAGGCCCCTTCACCTTCTACAAGTACAAAAAAGATAAAAGTTACACCTCATGATACCTCTCAAAATAAAAACATTGTCCCTTAGGATAGTGACATACTCAAGAGCCTTTGCATGAGGAAAAGAAAGTTTAGAGTGCATGAGGGGGAAAAAAAGCTTAGAGCCAAGTATTTCCATAATATTTCATAAATGTTTATTTTAGGAACCAGCTTTTACTTGTCTTTCCTGAAAAAAATCACATCCATTCAGTGATGTCAGCCTGGTAGAATATAGAAAATCGTGTCAGAAAACAGGAAGAAAAGTGAGGAACTACAAGTCTGAGCCATGCACAATCACTAGCTGTTGCTTAATTGGAAAAGTGGCACAAGGAGAGCCACAAGTGCAAACAGCGTTGAAGGGCACACAAGGAAAAGTAGGTCACCTCTCCAGGCCAGAATCCCAAGTCTCCTCTCCAAAGGCAAGTCCTGCCAGCCTCTCATGTATTTTTCCAGAAATCTGAGTCACTCTTTGTGGACATGGATCTGGTTTCCCACCTAGCCTTTCAGAAGGATTTACCAATCAAGAACTCCACTTTCCAGTTTCAAGACCCACAAAGCCAGGACTGTCTCTTAAGTAAATTAAGCAGCTGAGGAATGGATCAAAATAACCAATGGCACTTAGAGCTAGTGGAGTCAGTTTTTACAAGCTGAGTGATTTATTATCTGCCTTCATCTCCTGCAAAGTTTTCAGTTTTTCCATCAGGCCTGCAGCTCCAGGTGGCCATGTCTTGCCTTGGAACCCACCAGCAACAGCACTCACTGCATGCATACGAGGGACTACCTAGGGCTGCAAGATGGATGCTCAAGCAGAGTTTGTCTCTTCCATAACTGGGGGGGTAAGAACAATTGCCAGGAGAGAAGATACTCAGGGAGATATTTTTATTTAGTAACATCTATTTCAGAAACAAAAGATTCGAGGACATAAATCATGACCACAAAATATTTCAATCCTGAAACACCTTATTGTTATCCTATGATCCTTTGGAACATGAGAAGCTTACATAAAGCAAAAAAAAATAGATAACTTTTTATGATTATAAAAGATATTGAAATTTATAGTAGAAAATATAGAAAAATAGAAAGAATATTAAAATAATCATTGTCTCCACCCAGACATAACCATTGTTAATATCCGTGTAGCTGTAATTCCATTCCTACACATTACAGTTGTCTTTAAGATCTTTTTTGAGGATTTTCCCCAATACACTAAATTTCTTCCCTAGATTGAAATCAAAAGAGGTAGCTCATTGCACTGGGCTCTTTGTGTCTTTGTCTCCAGGCAGGAGCCAGCTGTGTCGGCAGGTGTGGGAATGATGTGCTTCCATTGCAGCAGGTGTTGGAGCATCCTTTCCCTGCACCTTCTCTCTCCTCCAGCGCTGCCCTGAGCAGCAGAAACTATTCTAAAAACCCACTCTGTAGAAGGAAGAGATCAAGCAAGAATGACTTGCACCTGTGAGAAAGATTTTTTCATTTAAGAGTCTCTTTAAATAGTGGTTAAGATAGATTTGCCTGGGAGCACTGTGAGTTTGGTCTTAGCATTGGGAGAAAGCTCAGAGGTAACTAGGGGAGATTATCTGTGTCTATTTGTTTTCTTCAGGCTGGCATGAGCTTCCCCAGAATTCAGATTGTATGCTTTTTTCTCCAGTAGGTTAATTTTAAAAATAAAAGAGGGGAGGAACACAAAGAGCCTAATATGGTTAGAAATCTTCAGTTGCAATTTTATACTCATCAAGTTAAAGGGACTTTTAAAATATAGTTCCTATTGGAAGTAGAGTTATTTATCACTGCGTTGAAGGATACCAAATACTGCTCCAACATATGCTGGTGCCATCGATAACTCAGGTGTGAGTCAACACGGGAAGGGCAAGTTACATGGTCAGCCTAGAACACAGCACCAAATGTCCCTATCAAGTTATACTCTACACTTAAAGTCAGTAGATTTCTTTTTACATCAATAGACATTGCCGTATTGCTCTTTTAACAAAGTGACACTGATATTACTGAACATTAGGCAAAACTAAAGGCATATACCAGTAAGAATAGTAAATATTAAAGGGAAATTCTGCTAAAGACACAGCTCAGTGTAGCAAAATGGGCAAGAGGTATTTTCCACTGAAAAATAAACATTGCACATAGTCTCAAAATGGAAAACATCTTTGGTTATCATATACTCTATTATACTATTTTAAATATTCTTTTTAAAAGATTTATATCTTTTTAAAAGATAGATATCAGGAATGTTGATTTTTACCACCATCTTTCATAACTTAGGCTATGTTGAAAAAACTTTAATGACGATAAACATTTCTACAAATGTAAAATTAATTAATCATTTTGGATGTGTTTGATTTTATTTTGTATCTTGGCTCAAGTCAAAGGATCTAATGTGGTAACCTTCTGGTTTCAAAGGAAAAATAGAAGTCTAAAGAGTAACAGAATAGTCTGGCCAATTAATTAGGGAGTCATTTAATGTCTTTTTTAAGGAAACCAATTTAGGAGTAACATCTGGACTATTGCCCTGATCCCTTAACCAGGTAGACTGAATAGGATGCCAGGTCTCCCTGGCCGGGCATCACTTTCCACACAAATCTTTTAACCAATGGGCACTTTAACTTCAGTCCTTCATATGTTTCTTGGTACCTTTGTGAACGTATATTCTTCATTCCACCAATTAAGGAGGGTGAACAACTGAAATTTGATAGACTCACATTGTTATCAACTACCTGCATTTGAGAGCTGATTCAAATTTGAATTTACAAGTATCATAATCCCTTAGTTTTTTTTCTAATTTGGATCCTGTTAATCCACACCTTTCTTAATCCTGTGCATCCTCACTTGCTCCTTCCACTTAATTTAACTACATTTTTTTAACAAGTTACACAGGAACCTTAAAAAAACAAAAACATGTTTAAAAAATAAAATTCTAGCAATAGAAAACTGTATGTGATACAAGGTGGGTACCCCTTGCTGTTCCTTGGGCCTCTCTCTATAGCAGCCACTGTCACCAGATTGTACCTCCTTCCAGAAATAGTCCCAGATATGTGTGCATACAAGTGTATTTAGGTAAATGTGTAGCCTTTGTTCACAAAGCGGGAGCCTACAGTACATATTGTCAGTGTTTTTCTTCTCCGTATAGCACAGTTAGTATAATGAGGTATGTGAAGAATACTATTATGTATGTCTCTATTATTATGTTCTTATATGCATCCAGGGAATTAGTCGAGCTTGTCAAGGTCACTTTCAACTAAAAAATCTTGGAAGTGTCACCTATGTTCTTGTCTAGATGTTCGTGCACAGCCCAAGGAGAGAGAGAGAGAGAGACTACAGCACTCTGATTCTCCCCACCCCAGCAAATACTAATTAGCTCTCAACAGGCTATGAACCCACTCAACAGTATTGTCATCCTGCCCACATTATTTTGTTTCAGCACCCTGGGAGGTAAGCCGGAAACAACAAGAAACTTGAACATGTGCAGAACCATTTCCTCAGTTACCTTGAGTTGCCATTTGTATTGATTTTCCCCCTACTTCTTTGGAGTTAAAGAGAGAAAAAACTTCACACTTTCTTATATGCAACATGCTATGAACAGTAAATCCCTACTTAATGAGAATGTTGAGAACAGTAACACAATAAAGGTAGTGATGAGACTAAAATCTATGAGCCAAAGGAGCAGATTATCATGGACCACAGGTTCTCATTTCTTTCCAGGGGACTTCTGAAGTGTTTTAAGTTCAAAGACACATCATGGCATTGCCTACCTAGGTGCCACAGAACAGGCCATTCCTGTGGGTCAAACCAGCACAGTGAGCAGATGGGTCTCTGTGGGCAACTCTACACATGTATCCTTGGGGAACACTGAAACTTCTACATCTAGAGATCTCACTTTCCTGCATGAGAACTTGCTGCTGCAAAGCATAATGAATACATTCAGTAGATCGTGGTGTAGCACTTTTCACTGCTACATAAACTTTTCAGGGAGTATGTGCCATGTTTTCCATTTCTTAAAGCTTCTACTTCTGGTTCCTCTTAAAGGTGTATCTCACTTGGCATACATGTCTGTGCTTTCCAGTAAGTGAATAACCCAATAAGAAGAATTGCCTTAACCATCATCTAACCCCATGCTTCATGCTGAATCATATACACACACTATGGTATTGAGAAGTCACAAGATTTAGTCTGGGGACAACTTCCCATGACACGTACATTCTTTTTGACAGAAAGTATATCCAAACCACTTTGGGGAAGATATGAATACAAAATTAAGCCACATATGGTTTCAAAGCTGGAAATAGAGTTTATCAAAGATACATATTCAATCATTGGTGAAACTGAAAGGTTTCATTTATAAAAGGTAGAAAGAGGAAAACAAATTAGTCCTAATTTAATTGTGGATGTTCTGCATTTATAGATACGCTCCAATTTTTGTGAAATCTGTACACTTCAAACTTTTGTGAGAATGCCACTTCAAACTATGTAGTTCCTTTATACTGGTGTCACACCCCCTCGCTCAGCCTCATGTCACTGAGTGTCTGCTGGATGCACTGTCGGGGGAGCTACCTGCCAGCGGGAAGCACTGCTGTTGTTAAACACACACGTAAAGCTAAGTTGATTCTTTAAAGGGAAACAAATGGATAATCAGATATTCTAATTTTATCAGTAATATCTAATTATTCTAATAACTATGGTTATTTGAAATTTCTAGTAATGTGAATCCCTGGATGCAATTCAATATGCATTTTATGTTTATGTTCACTTTTCCTAACTAGATATTTAGCATCTCTTCCTTTGATCTTTTCATACTCTCCAAAATGTAAGCTCTATAACTTCAAGTATTTGAAAACTTCTATTTTACAAAATTTCAAGGTTCTTATTCATTTATGCCTATATTAATCAACAGTGCTATGATAATCATATTTTCCATTTAGTGAATGTATGGATATATATTACATATATATCTGTAACACAATTTTCATGTTAAATGCATTTAATATGACATCTAATATCATATTAAGTATGATAATCATATATAGAAATAAAATAAATATATAACAATCTTACAAGGAAGATATTACCAAGGTGGGAAGTTGACACCCAGGGAAGCTATGCAATGACATGCCCACATATTCATGTGGCGTGTGGAAGCCAAACCTACTTCAGGCAAGCTCTGATTACACGGCAAGGAGTGAAGTCAGGGTGATAGGCTTTTACTGTTGTCGCCACAAGCAACAATAGAAGACCTGGGGAGAAATGCTCTGTCTTTGGTTCTGTTGTAACAATCCCAGTGAATATGAGTAACCTAATGGGGCATATGCCCACTCCAGAACCAATCCATCACTTTGGCCAGATGCATATAATATTACTTTTGGGCAAACTTGTGGTCAGTAGACAGAAAACTGAGTGGAAGCCCCACCAGCATTCTATGGACTGAGTGGTGGTGGTGAAGGAGTCCCTAATAGAAAGATGAGTGAGCTCACCATAGTAGGAAGGGTGAGGGTACTACATCAAGTACACACACACCACGACTTCAAATCCCTTTAACATGCCTCCCATTGAGAAATGGGTCTATTTCCCAAGACTTGAATCAATCCTGTGGTGGGAGTGATGCTATCCAGTTTCCAGTCTTAAGAAGTAAGAAATGGGCAGCTCTCCTGTCTCTTAGGATGCTCACTCTTGGACACCAGCCACAATGTCACAGGGAAGTCTATGGGAAAGCCCATGCAGAGAGCAAGTGAAGCCCACGGCCCTCGCCCCCAGCCCACCTCCCAGTCATCAGCCAGAACCACATGGCCAGTCCTGTGAGTAAACCATCCTTTGGTTTATGCTCCTGCCCCCAGGCAACCTGGCCCAGCTGGGGCTGCAGACACAAACTTTCCCTCATGAGCCCTGCTGAAACCATACATTCGTGGTCTGATTATTTTTGTTCTTTGAAGTCACAACATATTGGAGTATCTGTTATATGAAAATAGCTAACTAGAACCAGTCACCAAGTGTTCATCTTTCTTGCATTGAACACACAAACTTTGCTCAGCATCTGTTTCATAGTCCTCTACACACACTAGGCTGAGCACACTGTAGTTGTGCTATAAATATTCATGACATAATTGAATTGTACATTCAGAAGGCATTATCATCTCTCTGTAAATGGATAAATGGCACCAAGAACTTAAATGAATTGCACAATCGGGTCTTAAGCTAAGCTGGAAATAAAAGATTTTCATATGAATGCTTTATCTGTTAGGACCCTCAGAATAGTCTCTTTCCATTAAGTAAAATCCAACTCTTCTTTTTCTCCTGAACAAAATGATGGGTGGCTGGGAATGCTTTCTGAGCTTCAGAAATAAGCGTGGCGACACATCTGCAAAGCTGGGCTATAAACCACCAACAGTTGTTAATTTTGGAGAGTAAGACTTGGGGTTTGAGGAAGCAATTATTTTTACCTTCTGTGCCAGTTTTTCTTACAATGAATGTGCATTAATTTTTTACTTTTAAATGACGTTAAATCAGATCTAGTAAGGAAATCCACCAAAATGTTAGCAGCAAATGTCTTGCTTATAGGATTATGAGAGTTTTACATGACATTTAATATCTAAATGATGTATCGATAGTGAAAATGTATTCCCCTACAATTCTCAAAAAATTTAATTTCGGATTCTTGTCCATTAAAATCCCCAAAGTAATATAACAAAAAAAATTTCATTGTATATCATCTGGATGTGCCACACAAAATCCACTGTAATACACCACAAGCCCCGATTCACACATGGAGAAGAGGATCGCACATCTGGCTGCCTGCTCCCCAGGCACTGGGAACCATTACAGGGCAGCTGTGCTCTCATAGGACATGGCACCAGTAAGAAAAATGCAAGCCCCTTTCTAATTAAGCCATTTTACTCTTAAAACCTTTGTCTTGCCACTGCATTTCTAAGAAAGAAGTTTGAAACACATCCTTTGTCAGCGTCACAGTTAAGTGGGAAGTCAGTAAAGGGTCCATCTGTGTCTAGCTTTGAGGTTCAAGCACTGCTATGGGACAATAAACCTTTGGTACTTTCAGAGCCTTCATACTTACATAAAAGCTAGAAAAATAGTTAATATGGTACCTCAGATTCTCTTCAGTTATAGCTGAAAATTTACTCTGGGCACAAAATTGCAGGGAACTCACACTTTGTTTCTTGATTTTCTATCTGTTTAACTAGATTGAGTCATTTTCAGTACACATTACAAGTTGTCAAAGACCAAGCCTTTTATTCACTCATTTACATAGTCAACCTACAGCTGAAGAGCAGGCACCATTTGACAGACAATATATTGAAGAAATATGGAGTTGGAAGATATATAAAGAATAATTTTTACTCTTTTTAAAAGACTTCGTGTGTCTGTTTTTAGAGAGAGGGGATGGAAGGGATAAAGAGAGGAAGAGAAACATCAGTGTGACACAGAAACATCGACAGCCACCTTTCTATGCACCCCAATGTGGAGACCAAACCTACAACTGAGGCACGTGCCCTGACTGGGAATTGAACTGGTGACCTTCCACTTTGCAGAACAATGCCCAACCAACTGAGACACACTGGTCAGGGCAACAATTCTTACTCTTAACTAAACATCCAAAAGAAGAATCTCTTATCTTCCATGGGCTGTATTTATTTGCCTACCCAGCTCTAATCCCTGCTGTCTGTGTATCAAGTTTATACAGAGAGTAGAATGGTGGTTACCAGAGGCTGGGGCACAGGGATGATGATGAGATGTTGAAGGATAGGAACTTTCAGTTAGAAGACTGTTAAATCCTGAAGGTACAGCATGTTTGCTGTAGTTAATAATGATGTATGGTGCACTTGAAATTTGGTGAGAGTAGATCTTAAGTGTTCTCACCATATATGCAAAAAAACCAGTAACCATATGAAGTGACAGATATGCTAATTAGTTTAACTGTGGTGATCATTCCATAAGTGTATATGCATAACATCATCATATTGTGTCCCTTAAATATACAAGCATCTAATTTGTATACATCAATCATACCTCAGTATAACTGGGGAAAAAATGGGCAGTACACTTAACAGACACCTCACCAAAGAAGATACACAAATGGAAAATAAGCATATGAAAAGATTCCCCATATTGTATGTCATCAGGGACATGGAAATTAAAATGAGATACCACTAGAGACCTGTTAAAATGACAAAACCCAGGACACTGACACCAAATGCTAGCAATGATGTGGAGCAACAGAAAGTCTTACTCATTGCTGATGGAAGTGAAAAACAGTACAGCCACTCTGAATGTCAGTTTGACAGTTTCTTACAAAACCAAACATTTTTACCATGTGATCCTTGTTACTTACCCAAAGCAGCTGAAAATTTTGTCCACTCAAAATGCAGCACAAAGATGTTCATGGCAGCTTTAATCATAATTGCCAAAACTTGGAAGTAACCAAGATGTCTTTCAGTAGGTGGATAAGTAAACAAACTGTAGTACATCCAGAAAATGAAGTATTATTCAACACTAAAAAAAAAAAGAGCTATCAAGCTATGAAAAGACATGGAGGAAACTCAAATGAACATTATTAACTGAGAGAAGACAATCTTTAAAGGATTGAGATAAATCTTTAAACACTGTAGGATTCCAAATACATGACTGCCAGCAATTTGGGGAGATGGAGGGGTGAGTTAGCAGAGCACAGAGGATCTTCATGGCAGCAGAACCATTCTGCATATCCCAATGGTGGGTATATGTCATACATTTGTCTAAACCCCTAGAATGTGCAACACCAAGAGAGAATCCTAATGTGAATTATGAACTTCGTGTGATAATGATGTCAATGCAGGTTCATCAGTTGTAACAAATGTACCATCTTGGTGCAGGATGCTAAAAGCAAGGGGGATTGTGGGGGACGGTAGGGAGAATATGGGAGTTCTCTGTACTTTCTGCTCAATTTTTCCATGAACCTAAAGCTGATCTATAAAAACATAAAGCTTATTGATTTTTTTAAAAGGAGAAGAAAATGATGTTAAGAGGTATCATCTCTAGGCAATAAAAATGTGGCTGCTTTTTTTTGTACTTCTCTATATTTCCGAAATTAACCACTATTAAAATTCATGGACTGCTTTAATTTCTAATAAGCAATATATATTTACTGATGATATCTGAAGGTTTTGCCCCTCTCTTAATTCTTGGCATTGCTATTCTAACTTAACCTTCAGTAAACTCATGCCTGAACTACTGCCACAGGACCTGAACGAGGTTCCCCATCATCACATCTGTGCTTGGATTAATCCTACCTACATTGCCACATGACATTCTCCCTTCAGTACCATTCCACCATGCTACTTACTACATTCTTTAAAGTCTTTGGTATATTCCTTGCTCTCTTCTTAAATCCCTCCCATTCATCCACAGCTGGTTCATGCTCCCTTCCCACATACACCTTTCTGTATTTACCTTCTTCAAATGCTCCAATCCACAGTGATTGCTTTTGTTATTTCATTTCATAAGACAAAGGCCAAGGCTGTAGGAAATGGACTGTAAACCACTGTGCACCATACATTGGTTTCATGGTCTGTGGTACATTGTGTTATCTTCTCAACCAGCTGGTGAACCCTGTCACATCAGGTACCATGCATTATGCCTGCCTTCTCTGTCATCAACTCCACTTTGATAGGCAAATGACACCATATATGGAATGTGTTTGAAAATACCCCAGTAAAAGTACAGGTCGGGGGTAGATTTTTAAAAAGATGAACAGGGTAACACAACGTTGATATGTGCTGAATGCAGATGTTAATTAAATGGGGATTAAAAATACAATTTCCCTAGTTTGAGTGATTTTTGAAATTTTTCACTATAAAAAGTTCTGAAAAGGAACTATGAAGAGTTTAAGACTATTAGATTCCATTTCAGAAACTTGGAATTATCAGAAAGGTTTGCATTCAACTCACTCTCTAAGTCATGTCTTAAAGTCTTTTCCAAATTATTTACACAGTCAAATCCATTCCTTTTGCACACATGTGCTTCATTTTTAATATAGACCATTTCACTGATACAAAAGCTTCTATTAACTGTTAAGTCCATAAGATGTGTTTCCACTTATATAAATAATGTGAAAATGAATAACCTCAAAATTAATTTGGAAAACGAAGGTCCTGACTGGTGACATCACCTTGCACTGTCCGAAGGCTGGGCAGGCCCCACCTCTTATTGTGCATCATTTTCATACACTGACCTGAATCTGGGTTAGAAAATGGTAATGTTATTGCATGATTAATTCACTTATTTGTCTATTTCATTTATGAATCATTTTCATTAACTAGAAACATCAAGGCAGTTGAGCCCTCCCATTTAAAGCTTTAAAAAAAGTAAAACGAGGTAGAAAGATTATTTTAATCATGGAAAAAAATGCTGCTTTTTGAAAGAATTATTTCATGTTAAAATCACAATGAAAAACAGACAAAAACCCGGGGCCCCCTCCCCCATGTGACGTCTTTGGCTGTGATCAACAGAAGCTTATGAAAGCCTTCCAGTCCCTCTTCAGCAGCTTGGAAAACGCAGGCTCACAAAGTCTCAGTGCAGGTGCCCGGGCCTCTTCCTTGGTCAACCCACAGCAGAAGCAGAAGCGGAAAAACGCATGGGAATGCGGGCCATGTGATGTGCCCACACGTGCCTTCGAATAGGTGGGAATGTCTACCACGCAAACGACTCCTCATAATCTCTGTTTCTGCCGTGCTTTCCAAACACCCGATAATATGGTCTCTAACTTGGAACTGCACGCAAGGGCATACCTTCCCGATCCTCATTTTCCTCACTTATTAAATTGAGATAATAACAAAGGTACCCCGCAGAGCTGTGGTTATTAAGTGAGATAATGCATGTGGAATGGCCACAGTGCCTGGTATAACAAAGTCTTAATGCAGAAATAATAACAGAACTTTAAAAAGTAGTTATGGAATCATTTTCTTCTTCTATTTATTTTCATCATGCAAGGTTTCAGGCATCATTACAGACAGACACTGACACTGTAGGTGGCACTCTCGCCCCCCAGGCCCCCGAGCCACCTTCTCACCTAGGGCCCCGTCAGCTCTCAAGAACAAGGATCTGTAAGGGACGATTCCAGGGACCTGTTGTGGTGCCCAACCTAAGGAAAAGAACATAAAATGACAAATACAGAGTTATTCATAAACGTGTGTGCTCATTTACAATGAGAAGAAAAATCACAAAAATTATCTATACAAAATCTGAAAAATATCACCATTATCACAAAGCCCAGAACACACATTCAGAGCATATGTTCCTACTTTTTGTAACCTATAAACTCTTTGGTTACTCTCTTGTGTGGAAACAATTTTGTAACTCATTTTCTGTCAGAAGAAGAGACTGTTAATTCAATTTGATTAAGTTTTCTGTTTCAATGGTGTTTATGAAATGCACACCTTGACATATCAATATACTTTCTGTTTGCGGTACTGCTGCAGAGGGTGCCTAACAAGCAGAAGCCCTGAAATATTCTATTTTGTACTGTTTCCATAAAAATGTGGTGTTATTTATAATTTTATATGTTGCATATATTCCCATGAAAAGTAAGACACTAGAGAAACACGCCTGAGGTCACACTGCAGGCAGGTTGCTGAGCTGGGACTCCACTCCTGACAGCTGGTGTTCATTGTTCCCCACACTCTCACCCACCACTCCACACAATGGCTCCAACCCAATCCAGACCTCTGGCATTCAGATCAGCTGTGAGGAGGAGAGAGAGGAAGGAAAACAAACCAGCATCTACTGAGCATTTGCTGCATGTCAAACTTTTATGTTTGTCCATTTCCTTTTCTCATTTGCTCCTCAAAGAAACTCTGAAAGATCAATGGCACTTCCCCAATTTACAAAGGAAGGAATTGATACTGTGAGAAGTTCAAGATTACAACTCTACAAGAGAGGTAACTGCAGGGCTCCAAAGTCCATATTCTTACCACTACATAAGTCTAATTCCTTGTAAATGTGTAAAATTATAAAATGAGATTTTAAACGGACTTATTTTATTTTTTAACAAATACCCTTGTTGGCTCCATCCTTCCCTGGGTTGTACACGGTCTAAGGAAACCACTTAGTATTTACTGCACCAACACCCCTCAATGACCGCCGATCTGAGGCAGAACCAGTGGCTGATTGATGGGCACTTGGCAAACCCATGTTGGTGAGGAAGGGAAAGAAGATGTTGGAAATACTGACACAGTTACATATTTTGGCAATTATGACATAGATGCATTTTTGCCTCATCCCTACAATGTTTAGTAAACACCCCAGAAGCACTTCCAAATTACTCACATATCATTTAGCCACTTTTTATCTCTAACAGTACTAGCACACTATTCACTGCAATGTCTGCAATACTAATGAAACCAAAATCTCCTTGTGAAGGCTTCCTTGCTCTTCGGGGGTGTGATTTATTATGGTGGGGGAAAGTACTACCTTCTTGTTTTACATTTATTTTTTCAATTGTGGTAGGATACACTTAATACAAAATTCACCATTTTAATCATTTTAAGGGTACACTTCGGTGGTGTGAAGCACTTTCACATCGCTGTACAAACCTCCTCATCAATCTCTCCCCAAATGAATCTGCATGACCATTAAACAGTAACTCCCCACTCCCCTCCCCCACCAGCCCTTTATACCCTCCTTTCTGTTTCTATGAGTATGATTGCTCTAAGCACTTCATATGAGCAGAATCACACAGTGTCTGTCCCTTGGAGAGTGGCTTGTTTCACTCGGCACCGCTTCTTCAAGGTTCGTCTGTGTTGTAGCATGCGTCAAAACTTCATTCTCTTTTAAGGCTGAATGATACTTCCTTGTGTATATACCACATTTTGCAAACTGTTTTTACCTTTTGGCTGTTGTGAATAATGCTGCTATACAAGGTCTGTCCAAAAAAAGTCCAGTCATTGTTAATATAATGGGAATGGTTTGCGTGACATTGATGTAACCTGGCAGCCAAGGAAAGTAGACTGGAATGTGCATGTGTGAACAATGATGACCTCACTGTACTAGTCAGTGGGGGTGGTAGATGTCATTGAGTGAACATGTGTACTATGTGGCCATTGCATTCGAAATGCCTGAGCAAGTAGAGTAACGAATCTACATTAAATTTTGTGTTAAGCTTGAACATTCCTCTGTGGAAACTATTCAGAAGGCCACAGCTATGGGCAACTGTTGATTGGCAGCTTCATCATGACAATGTGCCCACTCATGCATCACGTCTCCTGAAAGTTTTCTGGTTAAACATCAAGTCACCCAGGTGACTCCGCCCCACTATAGCCCAGATTTGGCATGCTGTGACTTCTGGCTTTTCCCAGAACTAAAATCACCTTTGAAAGGGATGAGGCAGCTGATGCCGATCAGGAAAACTTTGTGAGGTTCCAAGGTGCCTACTTGAAGGGGACTGAGGCATCATTGCCTATGTGCAATGTTTCTTATGTTTTATACCTTCTTGAGTAAATGTCTCCATTGTACATAGTGCATGACTGAATATCTGGACAGGCCGCCTAAACACTGGTGTACAAATATCTGTTCTATAACTTCATATGAAGAATTAGCACTGTTAATTTAAAAATCAGCACAGGTGACCCTTAGAGCTCCACCTCCCATAGGTGGGTCCGAGGAAGGAGCGAGGAGCCTTCCTCTCTGAGGTTCTGCCAAGTTACTGCTTGTCAGAGGTACATCCTCATGTAAAAGACTTTGGTCAGCATTACTCGGGGTTATCCCATCACGGTTGTCATGGCCCAGTCTGATAACAATAACTCATCTTATGTCATACACATTCATCCCAGGATCCAGGTAGAGTTCCCTCCAAACACAGGAGGTGAAAGATTCTGTTTTCCTAGTGCCCCCAATGGACAGAAAGACAGGCTCGTTCTACTAGCTTCAGTGGAGAGCTGGTCTGGGACAACCACACCGAGCAAGATCAGAGGTCATCTAGATTTGGGGGCTAAAATACGGCTGGACTTCATGGGTGAGTGTTCCTTTTAATTAAGGTAAATATATACTCTTTTTCTGTCCTATTGATTAATCAAGGATTTAAAAATAATTAGATGCTATAACATTAATCATAATCTACAAATGATATGATTACTAGATGCAAATATATTATTTTAAAGATAGGCTTTATGCATGAGTGGATTTCTGGCTCTACATTTATTTCATATTTAATCTTCATTAATTGATAGATTTATCATTTTTAGGCTTCTATTTAGGATCAGTTTGGCATTACAGATCATCCATTCGGGAAACTGTAAGAAACATTTATTTATGCCCTTTTCATTTTTTTATTGTTGCTTGAGTAAGTTGTCTCCATTTTTATCCCACCACACACCCTCTGCCCCCACCCATCCCTGCCTCCCATCCTCAAACCTACCCCCTTTGGTTTTGTCCCTGTGTCCTTTATTCATGCTCCTTATGCTCCTTTATTCATGCTCCTTATTCATGGCTCTTCCCTTATTATCCCTCTCCCCCCACCTCTCTGGTAACCATCAGTTTGGTCTTTATTTCATTGTCTCTGGTTATATTTTGCTTGATTATTTGTTTTGTTGAGTAGGTTCCACTTATAGGTGAGATCATATGGTGTTTCTCTTTCACCACCTGGCTTATTTCACTTAGTATAATGCTTGGACATTCTAAAAATATTCAGTTCTCATTACGATGGGAAACTAAACAAAGCATATTTTTTTGCTGTATCCAAATCAGCATAAACTATAAAGGTGAAAAAATATTTTCCAGTGAAGCTTATTTTACCTTACCTACTTTTCTTTTTTTAAGAACAGTTTTGTTATTTCACAGAAAAAGTGTTTTTGTTTTTTTTTTGCTTGTTTTTCATTCATTTTTAAGTGGGTGTTTTCCCTCCTGCAGGCCTACCTAATCATGGGATTACCATACATTTGAAACAAGCATCCCCAATAGAGATAATAGCAGACATGCACTTTGCTTATCACACTCTCCAGCGTGAGCCCCTACTGGGATCAGTTATAAACTGCAAGTGCAGAACAGGGTCCTTTCACTGGTAAAGTCATTTTGTTAAACAAGGAAGTCACAGTCTGTTTATACAATGAGAAAGAGAGTGAAAGAAGAAGGCTGGGTTAGGACTCCTACCACCTCCTTCACCAGAGCTCACTTCTAACTGGCCAGCGATGCCTAAGAATGTGCTTCTACACCCCTGAGAAATAAAACAGGGTTTAATGGGACAAACACTTTTCACTGGGTGCTAATTTTATGGAGTCTCAGGATAATAAATTTAGACCTCCGTGTAGAACTCCTTGACTGCTCAAAGAAGAGAAGCCAGGAGGGAGCTGGTGAATAGAAGTGTCCCTGTCTTGTGACAAGCTTGACCCTGTATTCCCAAGATCAAGTACCAACTGGTCCTGGGGTCAGGACAAGGGCCAGGGTACGGGAACATTAGGTTATCTCCTTTTTTATTTAGGATTTCTTTAGGAATGTGGGGAGGCTACCCAGCAATACAGAATCACTCTGCATTTCACTGTATGTAGATGATTTGAAGACAGGTTTATTCATCCCAATAGCTCTGAAAGTGAGATATCTTATGATTGATCACCATTCACCAGACAGCAGCTGTGGCCTAATTATTTCCTGAGTATGCATGAACTTTATTTTATCTCTATTCTCCTGAAATTTTCAGGAGCGGTATTTGGTTTTAACAAAGTATAAAGGGGCTCTTTCAAATAAGTATGAGATCATAGAGGAGGTGTTGTGTCATGGTTTAAGTTTCAGCATTTTTTTTCCTCTCTGGAATACCCAATAATGGTACATCTTAAAAATGACATTCCACATTTGATGAAAGTATAGTGATTGATGGTAAAGTTTAATTTATTTTTTCAGTCTTATGCTTTAAAAAGTATGGAAATTCTAATCTCTTCTTCCCACACCCAGAACATCCTTTTGTGCATTTTCAGGATGCACACACCCCTATAATGGCCACTTTAGAAACAACTCAACAGGTGATTTCCTCTTGCTTAACAACAATAATACAAACGTGGTTAAGAGCATTAAAGAAAGAAAAGGCTTTGATCTTCTTAGAGACAGTTTCGTCCTGAATGGGAGCTTTTATCAGAACCACCCTGCTTGCCTCTGTGGCTGGATGATTCTGTGTGACGCTGAGACATTACCGCAGACCTTGATTAGCCCGATGGCTAAGTGAGCACAGCTGTTTCCTTCTAAAGTCTTCAAAAACTATAATCAAATTTTTCTTCACTTCCCTCGGTTCCACAAAAATCTGAATGTCCGAAATGGAAGGAATATTAATGCAAAAGGAAATCACTTCTTCTTTAATCACTATTCCAATCAATTGTACTTCCTTTTTCTAAAATGTACAAAACCCTCTCATTCCTTGCTACTCAAAGTATGACCTTGGAGCCCCACCCCAGACCAGCTGAAGCAGAATCTGTACAATGGAACCCTACTCAGCCACGAGAAAAGACAAGATATTGTCATTTGTGACAGCATGGATGGATCTTGAGAATATCATGCTAAGCAAAGCAAGTCAGATGGAAAAAGTCACGAACCATATGATTTCACTCATACATGGAATATAAAACAGAAAGCAACAAGTGAACAAACAAGACAAACAAAAGCTCGTAGACACATACAACAGTACAGTGGTTTCCAGAGGGAAGCAGGGGTGGAAGAAGGTGGTAAAGGGGCCATATATATGGTGACAGAGGGGACTTGAGTTGGGTGCTAAATGCAAAATGCAATATACAGATGATGTCGTACAGAACTGAGCACTTGAAACCTATGAAACCTTATTGACCACTGTCACCCTGTTAGATCTAGGCAGGCCTAGGAGGAATGAAAATCACAAGGTGAGAAAATGGCACCATGGGAAGATACCTGCAGACCCTACCAGGGAAGATTAGGGTCTGGGGTCAGCTTATCTGGCACAACAGGATGCAGCTTTCACCCAGCAGCCAGCTCTAGCCAATCAGACTTTAATACCCCAACCACAGGTTTTTGCATTTAAAAGCCCTGATCTAAGAACAACCCAAGGAGTCCCAGCCTCCCTTGGTTGGCCCCACTTTCCTCTTAACCTCCCTTGATTGGCCCCATTTTCCCTCTTATCCCCTGCTAATAAACCTGCTCTCCTTAGCTCGCTGTGTCCATTTGGTTTCTTGAGCGACTCTGACCTAACACACCCTTATAAGTTTAATAAAATATTTTGAAAAAAAAAGCTCTCCATGTGACACCCTCAGGTTTGAGGGGCACTGCTCTAGTTCTCATCTGTGTTTGGACTGAGAGAGGAAGTGATGGGTTTTTTCTTGAAAGAAGTCATTGCATGTGTTAATCTTGGGACTGGCATTTGTATTCTCTTTTGTAGGAACTAGAGTTTATTTTGATTGTGATGAGACTCTTCTTGACAAAGTCTGATGAAGTCTCTTAGCAGCTCAGCACTGATCTTCAAAGTCCCAATTGCAGTTCTCTCCTTTGAAAAGAAATCTTGAACCTTCTTGCTGAGAGACCCAGCTTTAAAAAGTGTGTCCAGGCAAGAGAAGAAAAGCTGCTATTTCAAAGACGGATGAAGTGCTTTCATTCCCCTTTAAATCAGAAATTCCACAGCATACCTAGTTTGTCCTATGGATCATTATTTTTCCTGATCTAAAAGAAGAATGTATCGAGTTATATAGACTAATGGAAAAACATCCCAGCACGTGCAGTGTTTTCTTACCCTCTTGCCCTGCTTTCTCCCACCAGTGCCATTCCACTCAGACTGCACCAGAAGAGTAAGAAAAAATGTACTAGTTCAAGAGGTAGCCTCGGTATGCCTTCCAGGGGTCTGGCATATTCGGTTACGGCCCTCAGCTCCATAACCAAGAATGTGCTGGCAAAAGAGCCACATCTTTTGAGATAGTGTTTCTTCCAATATCAAAACCCCACCTATTTTAGACATTGATTTAGGACTTGGTGATTTCTTTTTGTTTAGTAGTAGTGATGCATATATTGTTAAGAATAGTAAAAGGCAAAGAAGTTGGACCTCTACACAGACTGTTGCTCTCTGGATGCAGATCTTTCAGAACTACCAGCCACCATGGCTGACCACCTGTGTGAATGCCTCTCTGAAATGTCACTTGAGAGCTTATTTACCACTACTGAGGGGAAATTTCCATACCTTAAAATTCACCCATTTTCAGTATACAGTTTGGTTAGTTTTAGTAAATTTTTACAGTTGTAGAATACTTCTACCACCCCAAAAGGTCCCAGATGCCCAATTTTTAGTCATTCCCTACATATCCATAACCAGCCCCAGGCAAAAACAGCTGTGCTTTGTGTCTTCATAGTTTTGCCTTTTCTGGAAATTTCAAGTAAGTGAAATGAGGGAACATGCCTGGTCTTATGTGTATACTTTCACTTAGCACAGTGTTTTTTTTAAAATCCATCCTTGTTGCTGTGTATGTCTGTGTTATGTTGTATGGATATACCACATTTTGTCAATCCATTTAACAACATAAGGGACATTTAGATAGTTTAAAATTTTAAACTTTTATGAATAATGTATAAGTCTCTGGGTGGACACACATCTTCTTTCTCTTGGGTAAATTCCTAGGAGCAGAATAACTGGTTTATATTATAATTCTATGGTTAAAATTTTAAGAGGCTGTACAATTAATATTTTTCTTCAAATTTGGGAAGATATCAGCCATTAGTTATTCAAATAAATTTTCCACTCATTACTCTCTCTCCTCTTTCTGGGATTCTCATATGCTTACACTGGTGGCTTGAAGGTGCCTCACAAGTCCCTGAGGATTTGTTCGTTTTTCTTTTTCTTTTTTCTTTCCTTTTTCAGTCTGGATAACTTCTATTAGTCTATCTTCACGTGTTCTTATTTCTTCTGCCATTTTATGTCTGATGTAGAATACTGTTAGTGAATTTTTCATTTTAGTTGTTGCATTTTCCAACTCCAGAATTTCCATTTTGTTCTATTTAAAAATGTTTTCTATCTTATTAATTGAGATCATTTATTAGATGAGTCAATGTCCTCATACTCTAACCTTTAAAACATGCTCTCCATTGGTTCCTTGACTTCATGTATAACAGCAACTTTAAAGTCTCTGTCTTCTAAATCCAACATCTGGGATCCCTTAGAGATGGTTTTTACTGACCAATTATTTCTCCTGTGTATGGATCACAATTTCCTATTTATTTGTATGTTTCATAAACACTTTGTTAGTAGCTGTACATTTTAGAAAATATTTTGTAGCAAAGCTGGAATATGATGCTCCTCATGTGGTGTTTGTTGTTGCTGTTGTTGGTGTTTGTTTTTTATTGTTTTTGTTTAGTTATGCACCAGGACTAACACTATGTCTGTCCGATGTGTAGTGTGTGCACACTAAAGTCCCTGCTTATTTTATAAGTCTTGTCTCCTATATCACCGCTGGGTCAGCACAGCTTAGGGGTCAGCCAATGACCAGTTATGGGTGCCTTGAGCCAGTTAGGCTCCTAACCTTTGCCAACAGATCCACATGTGGACTGGGAAATGCACTGAAAATCCAAATAGTTTATAAGTCTGCTGGTCCCCTTCATAGCACCTCTGCACATGTGCAAGGCATCATGTTTAGCCAGGGACAAGCAAAATGCTAGGGACCTCGTTGTGTCTCCCAAGCACATGCAGCCTTAATCATGTGCCCAACTGCAAAGACCCCAGGGATGTGTGGGAGCTTATCATTGTCCACTATGTCTCTTTCATTCCCAGATTTCCCTGTTTAAATTTCTGGCTAGCCTGTCTCTCCATTTCTTTCCTCATGCAGGACTACATCAAACCAGTTACTATATTGGTCTTCCTTATTATGCATTTGCTACTGTATCCAACAATTTCCAGGGAAATTTATTTTTTCTCCATGCCACACTCCAATTTAAATCAAGATCTCTGATAGCGAAGCTTCTGATTTTCACGCCTTACCCTGCCCTAGCAGTACTACTGTGCCAATGGAGCTGAAGAAGGGGGTCAGATGAGAGCACCCTCAGGCTAAATTGCCACAGTCTCCCATTGTTCTTATGCAAAGGTCAATTCTTCATCTTTAATATTGTCAAATTATTGTGTGCCTTTGTTTAATTTCCAGCATCCTAAAATGGGTGTTTTGAATATAGGACTTGCCATGCCCCTTACTCTGCCATTTTTCAGACTGATCTTCTTTGTTAATTTACCTTCAATCTTTTAAAAAAATTCTTCTCTATTTCTTGGCTTGGATAATTTCTATTTCTCTACCCCTGAAGTTCACTGAGTCTTCTGACTTCTGAAATATGTTGGTGGTTCCATCCAGTAATTTTTTTTTAAATTTTAGTATTGTCATTTTCAAACCCTATGGTTCTTTTCTATATTTCTATTGAGACTCATCATTTGTTATGTCATTGCCATTATATTATCTTTTAACTCATTCAGTGTGAATTTCTGAACATATTTGTAAGCATTGATTTGAAGCTGCTGACTGCTGATCCAACATCTAGTCCTTCCAGAGTCAGTATTTATCACTTGCACCCCTTTGTCCCTCATGTATGACTCACACATTCATTTCTTTGCATGTTTTATATGTTTTTGATTGAAACCTGGACATTTTAGATAATATATTTTAGAAACCATGGATTCTTTTTGAGGTAACATATTGTAGGAGCTGTGGATTCTTTTCTTTATTCTATAAATAATAACGATGATGACTATTACAATTTATTTGCCTAGACTTCAACTGCAAAGGAAGTATCTCCCTAGTAGTATGCTCTTTGTATTCTCATTTTTATTATGATTTCTTGGGGGTTGCCCTCATGTCTATAGTTTAGTGGTCAGCTAATGACTTGGGAAAGATTTGTGCTCAAGCACCTTGAGCTGACAACACCCCCACCCTCTACCAATTAATTTGTCTGTATTGAGGGAAGCATTCAAAGTCACAGCCAATTCTCCAATATCCTGTAGTGTCCTCTCTTCACTGGACTCTCTCAGGTCTTCCCTGAACATGTAGATCCCAGACAGCCAGAGATGTGCAAAGGGCCACCCCGGCCATGCTATGTCTCTCTCATTTTCAGGGACTCCTTTTGAGTGTATGAACTTTAAGCAAATTCAATTCTATGGAGGTATTCTGTTTTTTAAATCCAGTATGTCCCACAAACAGATAGTAACATTGGAAGCTGGCAGTTCTTGAATCCAATCACAGAGATTCTGTGTTTCAGTTTTGAAGTTGTTTTAAAATAGAGTTGCTAGTGTGTCTTGAGAAGGGCCTCTATTTCAGTATATTCACTATAAGAACAAGTGAAGAACTTCTCAAGTTCATCCTCAATTCTTGATGAATGGAGGTTTACATGGTGCTTGTAACATTAACTAGTGTCTTTAAAATGCCTGCCTTTTATAACTCTGTACATGAATGATAAAAGCGTGCTGAAAGGTGGAGGCAGAAGAAAGCAGAGTTTGAGGAACTAAGCTGCTGGAAATCTTGATGTGAGGGTGCAGTCTTTAGGTAAAGAACTATTTATTTTGATTTTGGAAATATGGTATATACGTGTTGCTTCACATTTTAAGTAAGGGGTTTACGCAGGAGCTATAAATCTAAGTCTCTAGATTTCACAAATATAACAACTTTCCAATAACATACAAATAAAGCAAATAAATCTTTGCAAAACAAAAATTTAAATCCCCTCAAGGTATTGAGAGAAATAAGCAGTTGTCTTTATTTTTACAGAATTTGGAGATATTTCAATGTTACATTTCTTGCACAGTGTGCCAGAACAGCTGGGTCTACCTGTTCATTAATTTAAAAGTAGACATACTGAAAGCCCTCTGAGACACAAGAATAACCATTATTAACATTCTTTGATTAGGATGCACAAGTCTCAGATACTATCTGGTCCATCTACTTAAGAAAATACAAACCACCTTCACCTGCCCACAGACCGGGGTCTCTGCGCAGAGACCACCTTCCCGTCAAAGCAGTTATTAGTGCTCTCACTTCTGGATTGGTTAGGAAGAAGATTATTCATTCCTCAGGCCTGCTGTATCTTTATAAACTGAAGAACTGCACAGCAAGGCGGGCATCTGTTGCCATAGCTCATTAACTGCTCTCTCTGTGGATGCACGCCGGATGGAAGGAAGGGACCAGGGAAACCTTGAAGAGAAATATCAATCAACTGTGCTTTCACTCCCCCGCATTTCATTCTCCTGTTAAATTTTACCTCAGAACCAAGCCAGAACAAAAATGACTGCCATATTACTGTCTCACTGATTTCTCCGGTTTAGATGCAAATGGAAGACCATCCTTTTCTTGGCTGGAGACCTTCGAAGCAACATTTCGAATCCAGTTCTCAATTCACCTACCTGCTCAAACCTCTTATTAGGAAAGCAAAATAAGAAGTGTCATTTCTTCCTATAATAACTACCCAGTGTATGCCCCTAGTCTCCCAGGCCAGCCACCTAAACTCCTGATGGACATTCAAAGATTCTTTTTTAAAGATAGCTACATTCCCAGTAACCTTCTAATTGAAAACTGCAGGGATGCTCCAAGATGCTGCTCTCTGCAATGTCTGGGCTGCCTCCACTGAGTTTTTATCCATCTCAAGGGAAGAAGTTCTCACTAGGAGTTGAGTTTCACTAACCTTCACTTTAGAAACAGAAGGAAAGAAGCCAACAGCCAAGAAAATATATAGACAGCTCTACTGAAAATCATGTATCAGCTTAGTTCGTGTCTGCTTCTTCATTGAAGCCTAATTTTCCCTTTGAACCAGAGAAAGCTAAGGATGGCTTTCTCTTATACCAATTCCTTCATACAAATCTATGCCAGGTTTTTAAGTATCGGTAGGTGACAAAGGGAGCCTGGGCCAGCAGGTAAGAAATGTAAAGAAGAAAGAAAATATGTGAGAGGAAAAACCTAAGAGACAGCTGTAATAGTTGCCTAGAGCCACCTAAAAGTCTAGGTTTCTTTCCAACAAAGGTTTTCTTAAAGGAATCAGGTTCAGACAGGTATAAATTTAAATTATAGCTTAGTCAATGACTACATGTATTTCTTGGTTAATTTCTTTAACTTGTTTGAACCTCAGTTTATAACTCTGTAAAATGAGGCCATGGCTAGCACTGTTCCTCTTTGTTCCCCCAGAACCTGGCACGGAATTTGAAAATATTTGTCAGCAGTATTTTTGAAGAGAAGAATGAGGAAGGGAAGAACCAAGCACTCTGCTTCTGCTTAACAAACTTGAAGGTGGGTATAGTCTGTTTTTAAAATTTTTTTTTACTTATTTTAATTGTCATTCAAGCAAGTTTTCTGCCTTTTACCCTCATCCCAGCCCACCCCCCAGCCCTCCCCACCTCCCTCCCATTTACCACCCAACCCTTGTTATTGTCCATGTGTCCTTTATACTTGTTCCCACAAACCCTTACCCTTTTCCCCTTTAAGTCTCTTTCAGACATTTCCAAGCACAGATTTCCTGTGAACTCTGTGTTGAAGATCCTTAAGTAAATCATGTGGAGCATGTTTGGAGATTCTCATTTTAAAAGGAAATTGGGAGAATTGGGAGGGAGCAAAATGATGGAACAGGAAGCCCTAGAACCCCCTGACCCCACAGAGACACAAACTTAATAACACAAAGCAACAAAATACCTTACGAGAAATCCAGAAACCAGTTAAAATGTTCCTGCACCCTGGGTAAGTCAGAAGCCAACCATACCAAACCCAGCAGGTAGTTCATGGCACTGATGATTTTTTCTTCATCAGGGCCCTTGTGAGGGTAAGTATATAGAGACATACAGAAGCCTGTGGAATTGGAAGGTTGGTAAGTAAGTCCCTTTTAAATATGTACAGGATTTTTTAAAGCATAAAAAGTAATCATGGATCAATGTTAACAGATATTCAGTACAAAAAGAAATAATATATCATAATTACATAATACACAAAAATTAATTAAAATGAATTAAAGACAAATGTAAGGCCTGAAACTATTAAAATTTTGTTAAAAAATAGGGGGAAAGCTCACGGCATTGGCTTTGGTAATGATTTCTTGAGTATTAAACCAAGAGCACAAGCAAAAATAGATAGGGATTAAGAAGTACAAATTGGTAGTTACAAAACAGTCATAGGGATGTAAAGTCCTGCCTAGGAAATATAGTCAATACTATCATGATAACTATGTATAGTCCCAGGTGGGTACTGGAAATATTGGGGGGACAACTCTGTAAAGAATGATTGTCTAACCACTATGCTGTATACCTGAAACTAATACAAATAATACTGAATGTAAGCTTTAATTGAAAAATAAAATTTAGAGTTTTGTTGCTCATTAGTGTGTAGGAAAAAAATACAAAACAGAACTCTACCAAACTTAGAAACTTCACATCAGAAGAAACAATGAACAGAATAAAAGGGTAACAAATGGAATGGAAGGAAATAATTGCAAATCATATATCTGATAAGGGCTTAACATACATAATATGTAAAATAATCCTACAGCTCAAGAACAAAAAAATTAATAACCCAGTCAGAAAATGGGCAAAGGCCCTGGCTGGTGTAGCTCAGTGTATTGAGCGCTGGCCTGCGAACCAGAGGATCGCGGTTCGATTCCCAGTCAGGGCACATGCCTGGGTTGCAGGTCAGTTCCCTGCAGGCCAACTCCCAGCAGGGGACGCACGAAAGGCAACCATACATTGATGTTTCTCTCCCTCTCTCCTTCCCTTCTAAAGATAAATAAATAAATAAAAATCTTTTAAAAAATGCATGCAAATGAAGAACATTTAAGAAAATATTTAAAAAAAAAAAAAAAAAAGAAAATGGGCAAAGAACTGAAATACATGTTTCCCCGAAAATATACAAATTACCAGTAAGCACATGAAAAGATGCTGAACATCACTAATAATTAGGGAAATGTAAAAAAAAAACCACAATGAGCTATCACCTCCCACCCACTGGAAGTGCCAATACCAAAAGAACAGAAATGAAGTGTTGGTGAGGCAAAGTTGGAAACCCTGAACACTGTTGAGTCGTCCACAGTGTAGCGGTGTCTCAGAAAATTAAAAATAGAGTTACCATATGATGTAGTAATTCCACTTCTACATCTTGAACAGATCTTTGCACATCCATGTTCACGACAGCATAAGAGGGTAAAGTAACCCAATTGTCCACTGATGGTGCATGGATAAAAAACATGTGGAGTAGACACAATATTAAATATTATGCAACCTTAAAACATAAGAAAATCGTATCAGGCTGCAACATGGATGAACCCCAAAGACATTTATGCTAAGTGAAATAAGTCAGATGCAAAAGGACAAATACTATATGATTCCTCTTATGAAATATCTAAAATAGTAAAAACCATAAAAATGAAAAATAGAAAGGTGGTTACCAGGAGCTAAGCAGAGGGACAGGGGAAGTAGTATTTAATGAACACAGAGCATCAGTGTTGCAAAATGAAAATGTACTAGAGATGCTCTGTGCAATAATGTAACTGTACTTAACACTACTGAACTGTGCACTTAAAAACGGTTAAAATGGGAAATTTAATGTTATGTGTTTTTATAATAAAAAATGTGTTTGAACTGGAAAAAACTAGATTTTCATTTGAACTTGTTTATCAGGTCATTTTCCCTTGGGTAATATATTTGAAAAATAAATTTTTTGGTTCAATAGAAAAAATATGTATTTAGAATCAATTTGCAGTTCAGCAAAACAAGCCAATCCAATCAAGATCCCACTCCTAACTGGGGCCAATCTGACTTGGACGGCAGAGAGTTGATCTAATTTAAGCCAGTTCATGGCTGGTCTGTGGGTTGATTCTGCATTTTGAGCACAATGGGGCTAAAAACAATTTTGATCACAGTCCTAATTTCCTAAAAATGTCAGGGACATTTTGTACTTCTTCTCTGAAGTGTTAAATATCAGACCTACCATTACCCAGATTGTGACAGCAGACACAATAAAGCCATCTTTAAAGTTAACATTTAAGAATATCTCTCCAAAGGTCATGCTGAGCTAGGGGAGACCCCATGACCCTCTTCTTTGAGGGCTACTGATTTCTCCAAAAGATGTCCCTAGTCCAACTTTGCAGCTTCCACTTTTACGTGATAGCAAACAATTCGGAGGTGATTCCCTCCCTAAGAACCATTTAACACAAACACAAGCCTCATTTTTTAAAAAATCCCTTCCTGTTCCTTCTTACTAAGAGATATTTCATGGTTCACCTAGCATGGCTTCCCTCACCACAGTAAGTCAATAAACCGACTTTGTTGAACAAAAGGTTTGCCCCTGGTGGTCTTTAGCTATTGGAATTTTTCATCTCCCTTGCAGGAAAAGAATGTCTCCAACATATCCAAAACCAGCAGGCTTTGGTAGAAGGGTATGCTCTTCTCCCATAGTGAGGATAAAATTCCGAGATTTTTAAAGAGCTAGTCCCATCTCCTGGCCTGGCTCACCATCTATCCACCCACCAGCATCAGCACAATCGCTGGCAGCTGGGAAGGATGCTCTGTCTGTGACCAAGCGCTGTAAGCTCCTTTCTCGAACTCCAGCCAGTGTTTTCCAACCTTCCCTCGAAGACAGTTATGTGTCCTTGAGGTCCTTTAAATCTAATATTTCCTTCGCAAAGTGTGGCATCGGCTACTCGTCCCCCAGCTCAGGTCAAAGTAGATTTAATCATTCAAGGTCATGCTGAAATGTCATCTCTTCAGAGATGCCTTCTTTAATCACTCTGAGTAGCCTCTTCATAGATGGTCCCTAACACAGCATCTTACTTTTCTTAGCACGTACACAAGGAACATTGAGCGCTTAGCAGTTTATATATTTGATGCACTATTTTATCAAATTCTCATCTTAATTTTCATAGTTTAGAGTCTCATGGGTTTTTAACTCTACAATCGTGTCATAAACATGTCTCTTTTCTATAATATGTATTATAAATATGTCATTTCTTGTTCATACTGTATTACCTGTTGCTCCAAAGGAAGGTCAAAATAGAGTCATGATAGACCCTGATTCCAGTTTCTTTTCTTTTGGTGTGGGAGAGGTTTAAATATAAAATCAAAGCATCTTATTTCTGTAAGAAAATTTAGGGGTTATAAGACCAGTTTCTCCTTATCTTGCAGAAATAACACTGAAGACTGACGTGTGGAGGCAATTTGAAAATACCCCAATTTATGGGTAACTGAATGCCATGTAATACTTCATTAGAATAGGGAAGAGGGTGACAGAGTATGTTTTGATATTTATAAAAGTTTAGTCTTCTTGAATTAATAAGTATTTTGGCCTTCTTGAATTAATATTTTTAAATATATAATATATACAGAGTTTAAACAAGTATAAATTGAAGAGCCGCAAATAGTTCACTCACCTGAATAAGCAGACAGTACCACTGAACCCCTCACCGCGACACTTCTTCTCAATCACATACTTCTCTTATTTTATCTTGGGGAAGAAGGGGCAAGTAACTATTCTGAATTTTCTCTTCATCATTTCTCTGTTCTTATTTGTACTTTTATTACTTATGTCTTCTAGAAGTTACATGAATGATTTCATACTGCATGCATGCATTTTCCCACTGGTTGTGAGATCCATCATTATCATGTTAATTCATGCTGCTACATTAATTTTCACTTCTGTGTAACATCCAAGTGTCTAACAATGTCATACTTTATCTATTCTCCTACCTCGGTAAGTTAAACTTAGCTATTTGGGCTATGAGCTGAGATGACCCAAGCCAACATAACGTAACTATTTGCTCCAGGACGCCCTCCTGCAGAAAAAGAAGACTGCAACCTCAGAAGTCAAGACAAGTCACTGTTATCTTCAGAAAATCCTTGCAGTTCACTTTAATCAGGCAAATAGTTGGCGCATTTGGGAAACAAGTCTTTTGTAAGAACAAGAGTTCATTCATCCTGACACATGGTGAGCTTATTAGAACAAGAGCATTAAAAAAAGGACATAACTCCACTAACTCAAAATATGGCAGGAAGAGAAAAAGATTGAAGAGCAGATGGGACAAATAGAAAACAAATAGCAAGATGGCAGATGTAAATCCAACAATATCAATAGCATTAAATGTAAATTCTCTAAACACTGCAAGTAAAAGACAGAGCTTTGAAGCAGAAGGAAAGAAGGAGCTCCTGCCCTTTGCAATAGCATGGATGGAATGGAAAAGCATTATGCTGAGTGAAATAAGCCAGGCAGTGAAAGACAAATACTATATGATGCCACCTCTAACAGGAACCTAAACAACAAAACAAACAAGCAAGCAAAATATAACTAAAGACACTGAAATAGAGAACAGGCTGACAGGGACCAGAGGGGAGAGGGGAGGGAAAAAGGGAAGAAGGGTTTGAAGGAACAAGTATAAAGGACACATGGACAAAAACTAAGGGGGGTGGAAATGGGAGGGAGTTGGGGAGCACTGGTGGTGTGAGCTGGGATGGAAGTAAAAGAAAACTGTACTTGAACAACAATGAAAATAAATAAATTTTTTTAAAAAGACAGAGCTTTTCAAACAGGATAAAAAGGATCTGAGGATACAAAGCAAGAACTATTTGTCACCCACGAAATAGCAACTTTGAATATATAGGTAAATTAACAATAAAAGAATGGTAAAATATAGCGTGAAAATACCAGTCAAAAGAGAGCTGGGTAAATTAAGATGAGACAAAATTCTCTGGTTCCTTTCCGGTGTTGGGGCTGAGTTGCAGAAGCCACAAAGGCAAGAGGAATTGTTTACAAGTGAGGATGATGGGGAGGGCAAGGATGGTCTCGTACACTTAGTACCAGAAGAAGGGGAATGCAGGGGCCCCAGGTTGGGATGCCTTGACTGAGCTGGGACGCTGTCTCGAACTTTGACTGTGTCTTTCCTGCAGCTCGGCTGCGACCCCGCCACCACCCCATATGGCTTCCTGTGTGAGCGCAAGGCCACCCTGGAGTGTGTTTTGCACCAGAAGAAGGAAATCGCTGGCAGATGAAGACCTGCGAGATGCAACAGGGTACTGGGCATGAGGTGCATCAAGAGCTGTAGCGGCCTCCACGCAGGACCAGGAGCAGGGCTTCAGGGACAAGGAGGCAGCCATCCAAAGCCGCCCCTCAAACCTCTTCATGTCCAAAGCTGCCTAAGAGAACGGCCCAGGTGATGCTTGACCTGCAAGCAAAGACCAGGACAAAGTGAGGCCTAGCTTCTGCATCCTGCCACAGAACCCGTGGCCAAGGCCACCAAGCTGGAGAAGCCCTGACGCACTGTGACCTGCCCCCCCCCCCCCATCCGCGAAGCTGCTGTGCTCGTGGGACCTGACAGGCTTGCGCTTCACACAGCTCGCCCAACACGCGGACCACATGGGGCTCCAGCCCCACGCGACGAGCACTGCACAGGCGCACAATCGGAGCCGCACAGCACCCGGGCCCGGCTTGCCTTTAGGTGCCTGGAGAAGCCGATTCAGAAGGAGTTGGGAGGCCCGGGGAGCGGAGACCAACTCATGGACAGCCAGTGATGGTGCTTGGGAGATCAAATAAACGGGCTTGGACACAGGTTAGAAAAAATGATGGAAACAGGCTGAGTACAAGTCCTGGATTACTGATGACTAGCTTGACTAAGTCTCCTTAACCTCTTTCTCCATATTTAAAATGGGGCGGGGGTGATATTAATAAGTCTCTTTTTCAAAGGGCTGTTGTGAAGATTGACTGGGTAAATGTGTGAAGTGATTAGTGCTGATTCCAGTTTTTAATAGGAAGTGGACTTAATATTTTACCTTTTAAGATATGGTTTGCTTTTTTTAGTGGATAGTATTTGTTTAAGTCACTTCCTTCTAATCCTACTCTCTTGATTATTTACAATAGCTCTATAGTTTATTGAATAGTTTTCCAACATCTATTGATATCCTTTAGTTTGTTGTTTTAATGAACTAAGTTGATAAAGTTTCTATTTCTGAAGTCCTTGTTCTACTGAAATTAATCCCATTTGTTTATATCATACTTTTATAAATGGATGTCTGGATTTAGACTTCTATTAGTTTATTTGAAATATTTGCTTCTATATTTGTAATTGGATTCAACTTTTTTCTCATGTGTTATATTTATGCTATTTTATACATTGAATTAAGAGTCTTTTATCTTCCGTGGACTGGAATTATTTAAACAACATAGGAATTACATGATGTATGAGTTTAGATGAAACTCAGCAGTAAAACAATCGGAGCCTGCCACGGAATTTGGTTCTGGTTATTGGTCTGTTCAAATCTAGATTATTTCGGGTCAAATGGGATATTTTATGTTTTGATAACAGGTTACCTAGTTCTCTCAGGTATTCCTAATTTGTTGTCATGAGTTTTACAAGATGCTTTAATATAAATCTTTAAACGTTTCTGCACTTGAAGATTATATCTCATTAGCACTATTTATTCATTTTTTCTTCTTCACTTCCTCTCAAATAAGTTTTCCGGGGATTTCCCTTTTTATTTTACTGTGCTTTTAAAAAACAAAATATATTTTGTTTCAGATAACATAAAACATACAGTATATTACAAAAAATTAAGGAACAGTGCCTTTTTTTTCTTTTAAAGATTTTTATTTATTTGTCTTTAAAGGGGAAGGGAAGGAGAGAGGGAGAGAAATATCAAATCTATGGTTGCCTCTCGTGCATTCCCTTCCGGGAACTGGCCTGCAACCCAGGCATGTGTCCTGACTGGGAATCAAACCAAGATCCTTTAGTTTGCAGGCTCTTAAATGTTGTTTAGCTTAAAATTACAGTTTGTAAGAACCTATTGATGACATTAAGTGAGGACTTACTGTAGTTCATAAGTGAAAGTTATGACTGGTTATTGTGGTCACTAACCTTAGGTACGGTCAGACCTATTTTCATCTGTATGAAATGGGTGTCTTGGCTCCTATGTGCCCCTCTTTTCCATTGGCACTGACAGGGCAAGGCTTATCTTTGATCTTCCTTCTTCCTCACTCTCTCTCTTTAGCTGGACACAGCACACACAGGAAGACTTTGGCCCTGAGTGATAATATACCATCTCTATCCCTCCTGAACCAGCCTCAGTCATAATTTCCCCAATGATGTTTTCACATTAGGGATATAATCCCTAATTACATCAGCTTCTCCTTTCTCACTCCCTCAACTTTTTTTTACATATGTATTTATTTTATTTTATTTTATTGCACAGTAGCTTTATTTTTTATTTTTTAATATATTTTATTGATTATACCATTACAGTTGTTCTATTCCCCCCTTCATTCCCCTCCACCCACACACTCCCTCCCCCACCATTCTCCCCGCCTTAGTTTATAACCACGTGTCTCAAGTTCTTTAGATTCTATATTTCCCCCACTATTCTTGCCCTCCCCCTTATCTATTTTCTACCTACTGTCTATGCTATTTTCTGTACCTTCTCCCCCCTTNCTGACAGTCTGATGGGTACTCCTTTGTAGGTGACTGTCCCCTTATCTCTTGCTGCTTCTAGGATTCTCTCCTTCGTTTTAGTCTTGGCTAATGTAATTATGATGTGCCTTGGTGTGTTCCTTCTTGGGTCCAACTTCTTTGGGACTCTCTGAGCTTCCTGGATTTCCTGGAATTGTATTTGCTTTGCCAGACTGGGGAAGTTCTCCTTTATTATTTGTTCAAATAAGTTTTCCACTCATGGCTGTTTCTTTCCCCTTTCTGGTACCCCTATAATCCGGATGTTGGAACGTTTGAAGATGTCCTGGAGGTTCCTAAACCTCTCCTCATTTTTGTGAATTCTCATTTCTTCATTCCTGTCTGGTCAGATGTTTCGTTCTTCCTTCTGGTCCATTCCATTGATTTGAGTCCCAGTTTCCTTTCCATCACTATTGGTTTCCTGGACATCTCCCTTCATTTCAATTAGTTTAGCTTTCATATGTTCCTCTAATTTGTGACTATAATCAACCAGTTCTGTGAGCATCCTGATAAACAGTGTCTTGAACTGTGCTTCTGAGAGGCTGGCAATCTCTCAGTCACTTAGAGTTATCGGCTCTGGGACTTTGAGTTCTTCTTGTGCCATCTTTTGGGCTGTTCATGCCTGTTATGTAGCAGGATCGATCAGAGCCCTAGGTCTTCACCAGAGCAGAGCAACTCAGTCACTGGGTTGTGACGCTGTATGTGGGGGTGGGGTCAGAGAGGAGCAATGGCCTCCTGTCTGCGGTCTCCCTCCGCAGTCCCCACAGGTGCGGCAGCTGCCACCATCACCGGGTCCACGTTTCGTCCCACTGCATGCGAGTGTGCCACCGCCGTCAGCCCTCACCCCCTGGGGCCTGCGTGGTCCGTCTCACTGTGCGAGAATGTGCGACCGAGGTCAGTCTGCCCCACACCCTGACTGGGTCCGGGCCACTTGCGTCTCTAGGTCTGGGGATCTTTCCTGCCCAACCCTGCTCCGCTGCTGGCTCCGCCCCTCTTACCATCCCGTTGAACTGTTAGTTGTAGTCGGACTTCCGTATAATTCAATTTTCTGTTTTTTGGCTGTGTCTTTGTTCTCCAAACCTTTGTTGTATTCAAACTTGGTTGTGGGAGAAGGCACAGTGTTTCCACCTATGCCTCTATCTTGGCAGAAGTCGGAACAGTGCCTTAAATAAGACAAAAGTTAATTTCTTTCTTATGTAAGAGAGGTCCCAAGGTATGTCAGCAACCTGGCATCATCAGCGACCCAGACTCAGAGTTCATGCTCTGATTCCCAGTGACTGGCTTTCATCCTTGTCATCCTTAAATTCATGAGAACCTTTGGGGATCTAATGAACAGAGTCAGGTTTCTGGTCAGCAGCAGGTAGAAGGGAAAGATAAAAGGATTGTTTCACAATAATTCAGCCCTTGTGTTAGCCTTCCCAGAAGTTCCTGACCATACTTTTGTTTACATATCATCTGCCAAAACTAAGTCTTAGAGTAACAGCCTGAAGCAAGGGGTGTTAGGAATGCAGCTTAAGTAGATTAGCACGTGAAGAGAAAAAGTTCTGTTAGTAAATTCGAGGACAGAAATGGATATTGGGTGGGACTACAAGTGTCTGCTACAATTTCATGTATCCTCTGAAACATTCCCGCTTATCCTTCTACTTCAAATTTCCATAGCTTTCATCTGAATTATGTTTTCTTCCCAATTTCTGTTGGCTTATTTGGATATTCATCTTTTCAGTTCTGAAGTCAAATAGTTTGTGCATTTTTGTCTTCTTAAAAAAATAACAGTAAAATACTTGAGAATGTAAATTTGAAATCCTGTATTCCATTGCTTTATTTGCTAGATTTTAACTCCTTACGAGTAGGGTAAATGTTTATGGAGCTGTACAAAAACAGCTGGAATGAAGAGCTTTAGATTTTAGGGTTTATGATCTTTGAACATATATTCCCTGAGCTGGATGATTGTTTGATGTATTAAATCTCTCTCCTTTAGTACATAGTTCCTCATATCAAAATTGATATAGCAAATTGCCCTTTACCAGACATTTAGTGGTCTCCAGTTCTTTAATATTATAAGCATTGCTGTGTTTGCCATCCATAAGATAAAATTTTGTCCACTCTGTAATTATTTCTGCAGGATTAATTTTTAGAAGTGCATGTGCTGTGTCAAGGGGAATAAAAATGTAAAATTTGATACCTAGCACAAAACAAGTTATTAGTTTGGTGGGGTTTTGCCCTCCGAAAAGTTTTCCAGAAAATGTGACATTGCTTTTTCTCATACATTTCTGGTAAGAGCATAACTTGCTAAAGCTGATTTAGGTAGCAGTCCAGTAGAACCAGCCAGAATTTAAATAGGTATAGCTACTGATGTGGCAGGTTCTCTTCTAGGAGTCTGTCTTACCGAGCTGCATTTATTAAACATAAAACATTTAAACATAAATACACATTGTATGGAGTGGCTTGGAAACACAACCTAAAGACATTAAAATTAAGTGAAAAAAAACACTTCGAAGACACATAAATACGTTATGATTCCACTTGTAAAATAAAACTATTTATGCATGAGTCAATGTATATTAATACCTATTGTGCAAAGTAGGGAAGTGAGAAGATACATATTCAACTATGGCCAGTAGTTACCCCTGAGGAATGAAAGAGACCTAGCCTAGGAGAAGGGGAATATGATAAAGAGAAAGGTCCATGTTCAAGTAAATATAGTTTTTTAAAAAAATATTTTATTTATTTATCTTTAGAGGGGAAGGAAAGGAGAGAGAGAGAAACATCAATGTATGGCTGCCTCTCGTGCGTCCCCCGCTGGGAACTGGCCTGCAACCCAGGCTCGTGCCCTGACTGGGAATCGAACCTGCGAATCATTTGGTTCACAGGCCTGCGCCCAATCCACCAAGCTATGCCAGCCAGGTCTAAATATACTTTTTATAATATATGTATCTTTTTCACTAAGGGTATAGTTTCATTTTACTATTAGAGGAAACAAGATACTTACTAACTGAAATTAAATTAGAATATTGGTACATACTTTTAAGTTATCTGTATCATCACTTAAGTATTTAGCTACTTATATTGCTCAGTTATTTATATGATTACTTTATTTGTACTTCAGTTTCTCAAAAGCATCATCAAGGAGCTAAGCTTTTTCTCTCTTGCTAGTGTGCTAGGTCATAGATTGCGGCCACTGTCCCAGTGTCATAGAGACCCAGCAAGACCCAGTGAAAGAAGGGCTCCTTTCATGAGGCTCCTCCAGAAACACAGACATCTTAGCTAGCAAACCGCCCGTTCTTTCCTGCTCGCACACTCGCTCGCACACTCGCTCGCACACTCCCTCGCACACTCCCTCGCACACTCCCTCGCACACTCCCTCGCACACTCCCTCGCAGGCTTTGTCCTCCTAATTCCCCGTATGTCTGTTCTTAAACCAGTCGCTGGCAGGGAGAATCAATACCGTAATAGGCTTAATGGAGACCTTCACATAACAAGGAAGATTGGACCTGAGAAAAACCTGGGAGGTTTACAAAAAGCAAAGCAGAGTAGTGGCTATTGCGTAAGCAGCCAACACCTGCTGATAATACGGTGGAAGAGATCCCTCCTCCCCCATGATAGCTACTTTCCCCCTTTTGATTTTTTAAATTAATTATTCTAAAGGTTGGACCTCATTGTTAATCTTACAAATGAAGTTTCCCAAGAAAGATTAGTTGTCATGCTTCAGCCAGGTTGAATTTTGATTTTGAGTAATTTATATTGAAAGCACATGTGTCTATTATGGGTCTAGGAAGATTCCTTCTGCTCTCTGTATGTATCTACTGATTACTAAGTTTCATAGGGAACTTAATGGATTACCATACTTAATTATAAAGAGTATGAGACTTGATAAGTCATAAAATAAATACATGGTTTTAATAATGGACCCACAGGCCTTTGCCACCTCCTCACCTCCCCAAAATAATTGAAATCCAGTAACTGCTTAGCATTGGGCTGGGTGCAGAGTGAGTTTAGACCAAGGGAGCAAACGCATTAGTCAAGGTTGGCAAATATTCCTTCCCCCATTATAGGGTGGACTTCCCAGAATCAGGAAGGCTTGATACTAACAGAACTTTGCCTTGAATAAGGAGGTCATTCTGATTTTTTGCCGAGCTGAACTATAAGCAAAACAGGTGGGTATTATTTCAGCTAAAAATTTTAACGACTTGCTAAAGACCAAGTGTAGGCAAGTGTGAAACGACAGAATGCCTGGGAGATTCAGACATAAAGGGGATTTTTACCAACTGCAGGCGGTTCTTCATGGATGTCACTTGGTACCAGAAGAAAGATAGAGGAGGGGGCAGTACAGAGGGCACTAATCCTCACCCATACCTTCCTCCCCGGTGGGACAGAGGCAATCACAGCAACAATAAATGGCTCACCTAGCTCAACTGCTGGTAAGATTTTCTCATTATCTTTTTGGCCTTTGCCCTTTTAAATATATCGTACCTGTGTGTTGTGTTCTCTGTAGCTCTTCAGCTTGGTGTCAGTTGAGGTTCTTGGCCAATGGAGTGCTGTCAGGCATCAGATTTGGAAAAGTATTGGCTCTTATTTCTTTGGATATAATTTCTGTACATGTTTCATCCTCTCCCTCTGGCTTTCCAATGGCACATACATTAGACTTTTTGACAGTGTCCCACATTTATTCTTTGCTTGTTTCTGAAGTTTCCTCATGTTTTTCTTTGCTCTTCCTGCTTCAGATACATTGACCTTTTCTTTGATATTTCTTTAAATTTACTAATGCTGCATCATTGTGTTCATTCTGCTGTTAAACCCATTCCCTGAGTTCCTTATTTCAAATACTATATTTTGTTATTACTAGAAAATTCATTTGATTCTTTTCTATAGACCATACTTCCTCGACTGAAATATTCAGTTTTACCTTAATTTATGCTATCTTGCATTTCACACATTACCCAGTTTTTTGAAGCTCTTGCCTAGCAATTCCAGTCTGTTTCTGTTGACTATTTTATCTATTACAAATACTTCTCTTCTTGTCATGTATGGTAAGGTAGCTTTTTAATTGCATGCTGGACGTTGTGAATGAGACTCTATATTGTGTTCTTTTCCTCTGAAGAGCATTGACTTTTGTCCTAGATAGCGGTTAAAATACCAACAGATTAGTTTTTTTCCTGGTGAGACCCACTTTTAGGTTTTCTTAGGTTGGGTCTACTGCAGTTTTGTCCTAACACACATGTCTTTATCCATGTGGCGTTGACTTCATGGGATCTCAACTGAATGTCCCAGTTATTCATATATTTCAAAAATAGAATTTAAAAATAGACCAGTTTTTCTTTATTTCTGGCCTCTATAAACAGTTAAATTTGCTGCTCACTGTTTAAGTGAGTTTGGAGCGTAGGTGATTGGTGGGGGAGGCTCAACCAGTGCTAAGTTACACTGGTTGTGCTTTCTCTGTAGGTCTGTGCATAACAGTGCCCAAATACAGAGTTTCTTTTCCACTACACAGCCAAAACAACAAAGATAGATTCTTAGAAAACCTCAGGGTTAAAGGGAAAAATTGTATTGCCCCCCCCAAAAAAAAAACATACATTCACTTGTTGTTTTAATTTCCCATTGTGTCTGCCTTCACAGTGAGTGGACTAAATTGAACATTGACAAAAATGAATGCCAAATTCAGCAGTTGAATTCAAAATAACAGATGCACAAGAATAAAATAAATAGTACTTTAATGAGCATCTCATATGAGAATAAAACTCAACCTGAGTCCTAATGTCAAGGCTTTACAGTTAAAATTAAACATGTATTGGTCAGGAGGGTTTAGGTACCTGAAGACAGAGGCATCTGAGGAGTCTCAGATCCAAGCATTCCCTGTCTCCATGGCTGCAAATGTGCCACTGACCTTCCCCGCAGGGCAGGTCCTGGAACGCCCCCATGGCTTCCCCGAAGCTGGCCCCTGTGGAGAAATGTGGGAGTGCAGACCAGGGCCCTGAGCTGTGTGGCAGCATGAAAACATGAAGACTAGTCAACTGGAGGCATGAGACTTATAGTGCCAGCTTTTCCAGAAGTAGCTTAGGAAAAATTAAATACTGACCTTCTCTTTCTTTATTTATTTCTATATTTCTGAAAAGTGCATATCAAAAACTTGCTATCAATTTTGTTTCACTGAGGAATCAGACTGCTGAAGAAAATACAATAAATAATGTTTTTAAAAATGTAGAACAAGGAAAAGGAAAGTCCTGGTGGTCTGTCTAGAACTAAAAATCATTTCACCCTATGGGTCTTACAAGTTTGGACGATTATTCTGGTTGATGTTTAAGTAGACACAAATTCATTAAGTGGGGAAATAACAGAAAGGAGAATGATGTTGCTATTTAACTTATTAGCAACCGTACATTTGAGTTGCATGAGCACATGTATCTTAATCATCTTTGACATCGGTCAATGAATGGGATGCATGAGACACGCTCCAAGCATCCACTGAATGACACAAGGTTGCAATCTGTCAGCTGCTTTCACCAGATATTTATTTGTATGAGATAAGAATCTGATTTGGCCCTTGTCATTCAAAAGTTCTAAACTGTGGCAGGCAACCCACTTGACCATTGATCACGTGCACACGTGTACAGTTGAGTACAGGAGCTAAACATTTAATTTAGTGCACGGATTAAAGAGATATTTGTGGTTTGCTGGTATCATTCGATTAGTTAACATTAATTGACTGTCAACCACATTCCAGATGGTGGACTGCGAGTATAATGAAAAATACTGTGTAGTATACAACATGCAAAATGCTGCTTAATGAATGTGGATCAATAGCAACTCACTTGCCTTTTCTCATAGGTTATCTCACATCATTTCCAAAATTTCCCTGTAAGGTATTTTTTAAGTCTGTAGATGATGAAATTGAATTTTGAAATTGAAGCATTTCATGGACTTACTTGAGCCATGTCTCAATACTTGGGGTGATCATGCAGGGCCCTCCCTACCTGTGCTGTGTTCATGCTGCCTCTGGCTTCGAGGGATGCAGTCCCGTGGCCTGGGAAGTGAGACGGGAGCTGGAGTTGTAGTTGGTAAGGGGTAAAGCGAGGGTTCATGAAGCATGTGGGATTCCAGGGGTGGAGGGAACAACAGAAAGACGAGTAATCATGGCGACAGAGTGCAGAGGACATGGCATCTGGGGAAGATGTGAAGGCAGAAAAGTGGCTCATTGAAGGGACTTGGATGTGGAGATGGAGAGTGTGATGTTGTGGCTTATAGTAGGAAATGGTATTTGGGCTTCAACCTGTTCCTGGTTCACAGCTTGTAAAACCCTTGGGGTTTCCTGTGATAAAAGCAATAAAGGTGTCTTTTATTATGTTAGTGAGATGACATTGCAAAGCCCATAGGTAACCAAAAGAAGGGTGCTGATTGGCAGGGGAAGCAACCATTTGATCACTGGGGGCAGGTGCTGGAGGGTGTGTCAATCACCAGTGGCCAATAATTTAATCACTCATGAATATATAATGAAGCCTTCCTAAAAACCCACAAGAGCAGGGTGCAGCGGGCTACTGGGTTGGTGAACAAGTGGAGGAGCTGGGAGAGTGGCCCCTGGAGAGGGCGTGAAGGCCCCACACTTTCCCCATGCCTTGCTCCATGCATCTACCTCCTCCATCTGGCTGTTCCTGCAGTATGTCCTTTTACAATAAACCAGTGTCTAATAAATAAGATGTTTCTCTTCTGTGAGCCTCTCTAGCAAATGAATGGAACCAGAGGAGAGGGTCTTGGGAGCTGATTCCTAGGCACTTGATCAAAAGTATAGGTAATAACTTAGGCTTGTGACTGCCATATGAAATTGGGCGGTGGGGGGCAGTCTTGTTGGCCAGAACTCTTAACCTGTGGGATCTATGTTATCTCCAGGTACACAGTGTCAGACTGAGTTGAATAGTAGGCCATCCAAGTGGTGTTCTGAGACTCACCACCGATGTGAAGAAACTGCACACACACTGAAACTGGTTGTAGAACTTACTTAGAAAGCTAAATCACTTATTGCGCTGGGGTGAAGGGACCTGATGCAGAAAGTGGGCATCTTGAGGCTGTGAGGCTATGTGAAAGGAAGTTATCAAGCCAAAGTTGTGAGTGGAAAATGAAGCTCTTTAAGAAAGATGTGTTGTTACTTCAATTTTATTGAAGGGGTCTGCTGGGTCAGACCCCAAATCTGGCCCGAGTCTGCCTTGCTTTGCCTTAATAATGGAATGTGGTACCTTGTCAGGGTCTGTATTCTTCATGGTGCCTTTATTTATTCCCTGTTCACCCCTTGGACTACCTGTCTAGCTCCTTAATCTCCCATAGTCTCCCAGTAGTACACATAAGTATGTTACAGCAACATGGAGCCCTAAAATCTCAGTTTCAAAAGGAGCAAAAGTTAGACCAGCATGAAATCATTTTTTATTGGCTTGTTGGTAGATTTCTTTGGGTTCATTCTTGTCTGTTACCAACTTCTTTTCAACCTGACTCTTAATTATGCAACTACAGTACCTGCTAGAATCAATCAGCCTTCCAAATCCAAACGCGTTCATCTTTATCCAAATGTAATTTATCTGCAATGCCATGTTGGTGTGAGCAACATGTATTACTGCATAGGCTTTTATTTTCTCCTTAAATAATGAAACACCCTAATGGAAGCTATTCCCTCTAAATAAATTTTAATGAGCACTTATTTGTCCAAATTGTCCTTTCTCTGAATGGCAGAAATTTAATAAAAACTTGAATTATCAGCGGCTTTTTGTTATAATGGACCTTGGGAATAAATCATGCAAAGATGACTTATTTTCCTTTATCTTTCTAGGCTACAAGTTCCGTAGTCACAACTTTCTCTTAAATGCAAAGTGAGTGTCAATGTAAATGTCACATCAGAAATCATGTCGAGGTGTAAGATATTACTGGAGATTGAAGTGAACAAGTAAGAAACCCAATTGCTATAGAAGGCCATGTACCAAAGACTTTGCTACCATAAATGAAAATTCATGTGTCTGCTACAATTTTAATTCCATGCATTTCTGAGGAAAGAATGCAACTGGGAAATATTATTCTGAATCCTGGCAGGCCACAGAGCTTGGGCCTCATTGTGCTCACCAAGAATTAGAGCAGGGCCAGATGCAGAATTTGGAAAAGTGCCTTCCGGAGAAGAGCTCCAGCCTCAGCGAGAGTTATGAGTCATGGAGTCGGGAGCCAGGTTCGAGAGTGCTCCCTGAGACTCTGGGATGCACACCACTGACTGCTCCTTTAGACTTTCTCTCCATCGGAAATACTGCCAAAGGGAGCCATTGCCCTTCCAGAGTTGTTTCTTGTAATAGAAATGACACAGTGAGGGGTCATTTAGTTCAGTTTTAAGAATTTATATTGTGTACCTACTAGAAGCTTCTGGTTATTAAAAAACAACAACAGAAGAGAGTTTCCATTTTTCAAGGAGCTCTGCTCTGGAATGAAAAGTTCAGATTCCTCTTCTTGAGCCACAATAGCATCAGCTCAACGAGAACATCCAGCAGGGCAGGAGGGCACCAGAGTTCCTTCTGGGCGTGGTGTGGGAGCACAGGTGCCAGGTGCTGAGAGCTGCCCCTCCTACCAGCTGAGTGGTCTTGACAAGACACTGACTACTTTGCTTCCTTATAGGCAAAATGAACACCCATCTTATAAGGCAGTTATGAGACACACACAAACATACTAGACATTCAAGGGGTGTTCATTTGACCTCCTCTCCCCTGAGCAATCTCTGGACACCTCTGCCCTCTGTCCTGTCATACGACCCCTACCTCTCCCATTCGCCTAGGAGTTTTGTCCAGGATCGGCTCTGCCCACAGACATGATCAAATAATTACAATATGGGATCTCCGAAGATTTGGGAACTGGAATGAATTAATCCATGTAGAAGGAAGGTGTTAAAATATTAAATGCAATGAAGATTATTTTATGATCCATAATGGTAATATGCTTTCTCATAATTTAGGTGCCCTAATGATTATTCTTAATAATTAGAAAGCATAAAAATAAAAAAAACATTTAAGGGTTATGAAGTGCTTGTATTTGTTGTGTAATTTGATTCTCAAAGCAATCTGGTATTATCAGCAGGACAAGAAGTTTTACTACAAATTTTAAACACAAAGAAACTGAGGCTCTGAGGATTTATATGACTTAACCCAGTCACACAGAGAGCTGTTGGGAAAACACACTCCGATAAATGTTTGCTTCCAAAGCCTATCTCCTTGCCCCGTATCATATGGCCTGAATAAATGTATGTACAACAGGTCCAGCCTTGATTTGATTCCATGGAAGTGTGCCTGCTCAGCAGCTCCACTTGAAGGTCAAATAGGTAACTCAAACCAGGCTCAAAACTTTGTTCATTAGCCCTCTCCGCGTGCCTCCCACTCTTCTGAAGCTTCCTGCCTTCATTCAGACACTGCCAGTTTACCAAGTGCTCACACCAGAAGCCTTGAGGTTACCCCCACAACTCACCTTTACCCACCCAGGGGTCTGTCACCCATCTCTACCTCCTAAATGATGTTTTTTTCTATCCTCACCCAAGGACATGTTTCATTGCTTTTAGAAAGAAAAAAATGGGGTTGGGAGAGAGAGAGACAGACAGACGTCCATATGAGAAACATTGACTGGCTGCCTCCTGTATGCACACCCCAACCAGGGGTTGAACCTGCACCCTGGGTATGTGCCCTGACAGGGAATTGAACCCACATACTTTTCAGAGTACAGGATGATGCTCCAACCAACTGAGCCACACCTGCCATGGCTCTTAAATGACCTCTGAGTCTGACCCCACCATCCTAGACAAGATACCACCATCTCTTCCCTCTCCTTGCAGAACCCATTCTTGCCTAGTGTCCTGATTTCCTAGACACCACGAACATCAACTTTTAAAGCACAGGTGGAGGTCTGTCTCTTCCTTTCCTAAATCCTCCTTCCTTGGGCTTCTCAGAGCACATTCACATCTGTTAAGATTTAGCCACTGCTTGCTGCTCAGAGCTCATCTCTGCCACTCTCCACCTTCCCCACGTCACCTACACAGCACTGTTTTGGGCCCAGGCAGCCAGATCTCTGTCCGCCTCTGGGCACTTCCATAGGACACTCTCTGGATGGTGTGTCCCTGCTGCCCCTCAAGAGTCCTTCTAAAGACTTTCTCTTCCCAGTGCCCTTTTCTCCAGTCCTCTGGCTTCATGCAGTGGGCAGAATAATGGCCTACTTGCAGATGTTTCCTCCCTGTCCCCGAAACCCATGAATATGTGACCTTACAAGGCGAAAGTAACTTTGCAAATGTTAATAAACTAAGGATCTTGAGATGGGAAGATGATTCTGGATTATCTGGTGGTGCCAATGAAATCTAAGGATCCTTATCAAGCAAAGGAGAAGGCAGGCAAGTCAGAGCAGAGGTAGGAGTGATGCAGTGACTGTCTGGGAGCCACAAACCAAGGAATGGAAGACCTACTGCAAAAGAGAAGGTTCTCCCTCCGAACATCCAGGGGGAACACAGCCCAGCCAGAAGACCCTGGGACCAACTTCCAACTTCTGACCTTCAGAACTGTAGGTTCGTTTTGTTTAAGCCATCAAGTGTATTATGAGTTACTACACCAGCTGTAGGAAACATCTCCTTCAACTCCCAGGTCCTTTTAGGCTCCCTCATCTTGTGTTTACATGACATTAAGTACTTCTCTTAACTGCATAGATCTTTGCAAATACTTGGAATGTCCGTTCTCCTGATCAGAGTGTGGCACTCCTCACATGACCTGTCTAGACCAGCACTGAATCCCCGGCTTCTAGCATAGGACTTGGCCCAAGAGGAACTCATTAATTCGAAGAAAAGGCTCACAGAGCATTGTTGTGGTGGGGAAGCACCATGCATTAGGAAAATAATGAAAATAAATAGGCTGGTTTCAAAGAAAGGGGCCAATTACAGGCAGCATGTGTTGATCAGGCAGAGAAGGCCTGTCTCCAGCACCAGCCCACCCCCTCTCTAAGCTGGTGCAGGACAAATGCTGCTTTGCAAGGTCTGCTGCAACCCCTCCGGTGAGCTGCTGAGTTTGTATAGCAAGGGCCTGAGTGTTGAGGTGACTCTCAGGGCGGATGATCCCAGGTACCTTTTTGTGCCCCCCGCTCAAAGAGGGAGTCTTCCATCGGGTGGAAGGGAGCCGGGAGGCAGTGCGTGGCTGCCCTGCTCTGGAGTGCAGCGCATAGGAAGCAGGCAAGGTCACAAGGTCCCCTGTGGGGAGGCAGGACGGTTTTGAGTGCCCACCATTGCCTCAGATTTTACTCCCCAGTGCTAATACCCATGCATACCAGCTTCTTTAGGATGTGCCAGACAAGAACTCCCTGTGAATAAAAAACTAGTGCTGTGCCCAAGATGACCCATTCCTAGATTACACTCATGTGACTTCTAATACTGGCTCTTTCATTTCTAGGGAAGGGACCAGAATCAATTCCCTAACTCACATTTTCCTCATCTGCAAAGTGAGTTTGTAATGCCCCTTTCACCACATTCTTTGATGCGCCAAAGATTAAACAACACGCGTGGCTCAGATGCCTGGCACACACCACATGCTCAGTGAACGGTAAGGGTATCACTCTGTTCTGAAAGAGAGAAGGATGATACATTTAACTGGGCACTTTTGTAAGTGGTGCACTTCCTCAGGAGTGTTCACAATCTCCACCTCTTTGGGCCTGCACCACGCCCCTTGGGGTGGATGGCTGCCTCCCGACCTTGCAGGTGAGGCGTCTGGTTGATGGAGGGGGTGAAGTTTGGCCAGAACCACACAGTGTGTAAATGCCAAAATGTTTGACCATTCTAGAGCCAGAGTGGCCTCACCAAAGGGGGCTTGGCTGTGCTTTTACTGAGGGAAAGAACAATCAATACCTCTGCAGGGTTACTACTGGAGAGAATCCTGATGTGAACACAAAGTTTCTGGGAAAAAGAAATTGGCAAAGCTCACTGTCAACAATCAGAAGGTGATCAACGGGAGTAAAGTACTCTGAGGAAGCAGTTTTTTAAAAATATCTTCTGTGAAACAGAGCTGATTTCCCTAGACAAACAAAGAGCAAAATTCCTATAATTATCTACGCATGCGCCCCTGCCATCTTCTATATTTGTAGACAGCACACTTTTTGAGTAAAGAAAAAAGACAGAGACACCATTATTCACATGTTAGCAAGCTGAAAAATCTCTCTCCACTTGCTTGCTTCTCTGTTGCAGTCATCAGCACATGTTGTGATGAATTTTAGGAGGAGGTTAACAAATGTATCTGAAAAAAATTGGGGAAAAAATGCTCACTGTTTCTCAGTGCTTGTTAGTGTGAAAATGCAATCAGTTGCTTCCTGATTCTTTGCTCCTGATTCAGTTGCCTCTTGATTCCCTTGTTAGCAAGTTGTAGGAACATGAACTCAGGGGCAGATATGTATGGACATCAGTGACCAGTGTTCCCCCCAATACCACTGGGACAGCCACCGCCTCTTTCCAAGGCCCATCTAGGCTCTATATCCCCAAAGAGGGGAAAGCTAGGCCTCACCTAAACTTTCTTGGAACTGTTGGGGTGAATATGGAAGGAGGTTAAGGGAAAAGATGGCAGGGTCCTAGATTTCATGTAACCATGTCTGCCCACTGCAAACTGGGCTAAGGACACCCATGCATTCACATGTGTTGAACTCATTGTTTCCTTCCAGCGCCCCCTCTAAAACCCCAGAGTGGCAAATACCCTTCTTCCAAACCAACAGAAACCCTTAGACACATTCCTAGCTATATTTGGAATATGTATTTAAGACACATCATAATTAAAATGTCAAAGGTTAAAGTTAAAGGGAGAATCTTAGAAGCAGCAAGAGAAAAGCAGTTAGTTACCTACAGGGGAGTTCCCATGAAACTGTTAGCTGATTTCTCAAAAGAAAAGGTACAGGCTAGAAGGGATTAACACAAAATATTCAATCATGAAAGCAGGGACCTACAGCCAAGATTGCTCTACCCAGCAAAGCTTTCATTTAGAATCAAAGGACAGATAAAGAGCTTCCCAGACAAGAAAAAAATAACGGAGTTTATCATCATCAAAACCATTATTATATAAAATGTTATAGGGACTTAAGAAAAAGAAAAAGATTAAAACAACAATAAAAAGGCAATAAATACATACCTATGAACAATTAAATCTAAAAAACAAACTAAGCAAAGAAGAAGAACAGAGACAGAATCGTGGATGCAGAGCGTGTTTTGATGGTCACCAGATGGAAGGAAGGTATGGGGAAATGGGTGAAGAGGTGAGGGGATTAAAAAGTACCAATAGGAAGTTATAGAATAGCCATGGGGATGTAAAGTATGGTATCGGAAATGGAGTAGCCAAAGAACCTATATTCATGACCCATGGACATGTGGGGTTTGCCTAACGGATTGGGTAGTGCTGGGTGGAAGAGGGCAAAGGGGGAAAACTGGGACAACTCTACTAGTATAATCAATAAAATATTAAAAATATAAATCTAAAGAAAAACAGCAGAAGGAAATATCTGAAATTTCAAAATTTCGAGCTTTGTTTTTTTTTCTTTCCTGACAACTAGGGATATAGGTGGCTTTATTTATTTATTTGTGGTTTTGATGCAGAACTATTTTCCCCCAAATTTTCTACATTAAGCATATACTATGGTTGTAATGAGGAAAAAAAGCTACTGTTTAAAAAAATTACAGCCCTGACTGGTGTAGCTCAGTGGATTGAGCGCGGGACTGTGAACCAGAGTATTGTGGTTTGATTCCCAGTCAGGGCACATGCCTGGGTTGCAGGCCAGTTCCCAGCAGAGGATGCATGAGAGGCAACCATACATTGATATTTCTCTCCCTCTCTCCTTTCCTTCCCCTCTAAAAATAAATAAATAAAATTTTAAAAAAATTACAAATGAGCCACACCAGCCTCTGAGTTGGAGCCAAGTGAGTCCAATAAAAAACTGAGCTGTTCTCCCAGCTCCTCGGTGCCCCACAGAATGGCTGCACTGTAACCAAGAGAATGAAGCTTTACAAGGTATACATCATCAGATGCTTAATCATTGGACCGCAGAATTGTTAAGGATGTGGATGTAAATTACTGCCTTTGCACAGAGCAGACTAGGAAGCAGAGGCAGCTTCCTTTACCCCTCATCTGGTTTCTCACCCGCCCAGAGCAGGGTGGCTGTCATTTGACCACCTCCATCCTCCTCTGCAGGTTCAAAGGGCAGTTAGACTCCTTGCCTGGGTTGGTAGCAAAGGAACAGGGACTTGGAGAAATTGGTCTGACCACACTCCAACGGGTCTGACACAGAAGGAGAGCCACACTGTGGGTGAGGCAAATGAGGCTCCCATCCCAGCTTGGCAACCCTGTAGTCTTTGGGCAAGTTAGTTAGTCTCCCCTGGCCCTCCTTTCCTCATCTACCAGGGGTCCTCTGCATTGTTGAAATCTTGCAGAACACTGAGTCCTCCTCAGAACAGGAACTGGAAATAAATTACAACGGTGACTCAGAGACACAAAGAAACCATCTCAGCTCTGTAAATGTGGGATGAGGAAAAGTGCGTTTGCCTTTATTTTTGCTTACAATAAAAGACAACCAAAATGCCCCACCCTCTCACACACCCCATATACAATTGTAGAGTTACTTTAATGTTTCCAAGTAAAGCCAGAATGTCAGAATCTTCTAAGCCTCTGCTGTTCTGCGTGGCAGCCACAAAGCACATGAGGCTGTTGAAAGGAGGCCAGTCTGAACTGAGATGCCCTGGAATGTAAAATACACCCCATTTCCAAATTTAGTATGAAAAGAGTATCATGTATTCACAGTTTGCTTTGATTATATATTGAACTTATATATCGGACATCATCCTTTAAATATACTGTTAAAATATTTTCACCTGTTACTTTTTACTGGGCCGTACTGAAAAATTTTAAATTGCTTATGTGGCTGGCATTGTACTTCTTGTAGACGGTGCTGATCTGGATTTTCTTTCTGAAGATTGGCTTTATGTCTATATGTTCTTTCATCCACCACCTGCCATGACACTTGAAGTTCATGAGGTGCACACAAGGAGACATAGGGCTGAAGGCATTCCACCACCCTGGTCCTCACTGGGCTGTGGTGGCTACGATCTGAGCCACAGTCTCCCCTTCCTGCCACCCTTTCCTCTTTCACCCTCTCTTTCCATACTGATCTCCTCTTTTATCTTTTTTGTAAGATCATCTATGCCAAAGTGGCCTGCCATTGCTGAGTTCTAATAAGAGTGAGGTGGAGGTCAGATAATTAGCTACTGTTATACTTCACTCATCATTAGCACCTGATTCACTGGGAAAGCTTCACTCCAGGAAAAATCATTACCTGCCAGAGTGATGTGACTGGAAGTCAGGTGCTGCCGGCCCAGAATGCTTCCCAGTGTGCTTGAAGTAACGGTGCTCTGTTTTTTCTTTGCAAAACAGATCAATGCCTTTGTGTCAGCCACAGTGCCCTACCCTCTTCCTCTCCCTCCTGGACATTCAGGACAGCCTGACTCCTTTCCCAGAACGTGAGTCTCAAGAGGAATGGCACACCTTAGGAACAGGGGTGCAGTCTCCAAAGGAGACTGGCTGCTCCTTTGGGGCAGTAGCTCCTGCCACTGGATTCTCATAGCTGCCTTGATACTGTGCCTGATTGATTTCCAATCCCTCTTTCAATCTGATGAGCTACCCAGTAGTGTTGAAATAACTTCCTTTTGCATTGAAGCTATACAGAGTCATTTTCCATTCACTGCAGCCACAGGTCTCTGTGTTGTTATTCTGGTTTTGCAAAAACAGTGAAATATTGTAAAAGTATGTAATGACCTGTATCCCTAGCTGGAAATAGTAGTGTCAACAGGAATAAGATAGAATAAAGAGATAAGTTTTTAAAATATAGCCATTAGCTTCGTCTTTGTGAAAATAACAATGAACCTGGCCCCAAGCTAGCTCCATGGAGCACAGAGCTGAGTCCTCTGGTGCCTTGCAGGCCTCACTTCCATGCCAGGAGGCGGAGCTCTGGGAACTGGGAGTTAATGGAATGAATGGCCTGGACTTCCCCAATCTTTCAGTGCAGTGAGTTCTTACTCAAGCTGTTTCTTATAAAAGCGAGTGTTGGTATTATGTCAACACTTACATATCTCTGAATTATCTTTAAAGTATGATCCTCAAAGAAGCACCTGTTTTCTTATGACATATATGTGAAACTTTAATTATTCTTTCATTCAGGCACAACACTGGTGGTTTCACCTGGATAACTGAGATGGAGGGCTTGCTTTCCTTCCCAAAGGTGCCCAACTTTCCTCTTGGTATGAGGTTTCAAAGACTTGGTCATGACCTTTCACTAATTCTCATTGTTACTCTATACAGATCTCTCTAGCATTTTATGATGGGATGGAGAGAGTTAATGAAAATAACATGAGTTTTATAGCTCTGAGCAGTGAACTTGCTATTAATAAAGTACCTTGCACTTGCAAAAATAAGTTATCAAGAAATTGGTGGTTTCTTCATGAACTCTGTACTTGTAAATTTTGTATTTGTTAGAAAGGATGGTGCCAGCCAGGGAGAAAGGTCTCAGGGGTAAGTATAGCTGCCTCCGTGTTTGTAATCAAGTAATATTTATTTACACAAAATTGTGGATTGACTGCATTCTAAGTTTCAGGAACTGAACTGGGGTTTTTCATTTATTATATTTTGTCCGTTTTTTTGCAGCAACTCTAAAAGTTAAGTATCATTACTCCAGTTTTACAAATGAGAAGGTCAGAACCAAAATAATTAATCTGACTAATGTCACCCTGTTAAGAAATGGCAAATTAAGGTTTCAAACTCCCAATGAAACCTGATTTCAAACCCTAGTTAATATCATCACATCTCCCTATTTCATCCCTGTTGTTATGGCTGTTAAATGCAATTAACTCTAGTCAATTTAAAAAATACCTTAACTTCAGCCAAATATGACCTGTTCTTATGTTAGCCTTGAATAACCTGTGAAACAAGAGTTAAAGAAACAGACTTGTCACCAAGGACAGTCACACTAAGCCAGCAAGTGGTGAGTTAGCTACCACTTTTCAAACCTCCATCAGGTCCCACCCATCAAAGTGATGCTTTCTGATGTTAGGAAGCCATTGTCCTCTTTTTGGCACAGACAGCACAGGCTTGGCCTATCCTCCCAGGTCCTGCTTTCTGAAGTTTCTGGATCAAGGGACACTGTCCCCTTAAGGCCTTCTGGGTCTTGCTGTCCTTCCTCATGGGTAGATCTGACAGAGCTTTGCCTCTAGTTCATTCTCCTCCCTGAGGCAAGAGAACGTTGAAAGAACTTACTGATTCTACAGGTAACCACAACCCTGCCATCCCAAGTTTCTAAACTTCTCATGACTAGATCCCATGCTTCTGAGTATTTTTAACAACGACATAACTTTATCATCTTCCAGCTGCCCATCCAGGATAAACGATGTCTCATGGTGACTCACTTTTGACCATCAACCCATCACCTAAAATAATGTAAAATACAAGATAAGATTATGTGATTATAGTCTAATAAATCATGCATGGGTTTATCAACTCCAGGGCCCGCCATTTCCTGGTTTCACCTGCTGTCCCAGAACCTCATTCTAAAGTTAGTTTGTGATATTACTTATGAGACTGTCCCACAGGGATGACACCTCCCGCCCACCAAGTCCACTCCCATTTTTACAGTTCTGGATTGCAGGAGGGGAGACATTGGCAGAATTCATTTCTTTCCCCCCATTTTCACATGGTGAAGATCTCCATTCTCAAGCCAGCAACAACTGGTCTACCACATACTTCTTGAGTCTGGGATGCTTACAGAGAATGAGGGACAGAGAAGGGAGGGGGAAGTCGGGGGAGAGACTGAATGAAAAATGGACTTCACAGAAAAGTTTGTGTAATCATGGAGGGGAATAGGAAAGGCAAAGATATAAGGTTGAATCAAAGAGTAGGATAAATGATCTTTGTCAGCGATGGGCTCTTTGCTTCTGAACCTCTTATGTTCTGAACAACAGAGAAATATTTTCTGAAGCTACAAAATAAATATTCTGCTATGCCCCATGGTATTCTTCTATAGCTATTCCAGTTCTGTGAATCCAATAAAATTGGAAATTTAAATCTGTTTCCAAAGGAAGCACTGAGCACTACTCATAGTTCAAGCATACAACATCTATCGTTCTTCAGCTTTAGGTGCCATTTAAAATCATTCAGCAGAAAATTCCAAAAGCCAAATGAATCTAGCCCTAAACATCTCTCACTTTAATTGGAAAATAAACCTTTGGATGGCAGCTGGAAAGACAAGCATGGAAGCCCCGTGGTTAACTGGCGGGAAAACTCAGATTGTCCCATAGTGGAGGCCAGCTGTGTGGAGTGTATGTTCTGAAAAATGTCTAAGCCAAACAACCTCTATGCTTTTTGCTTTGTGGACAGTAAGTAAAGATGACTTTCTGGATCCCAGTGCTGGCTCCTCCAGTTGCTGGCTTTGTGATGTCAGGCAGGGGGTGTTTAACTTCTTTCACAATCAGCTTCATCAGCTATTAAAATGGGCATAATTATATTTGCCTCATAAGACTCCTGTAAGGATTGAACAAGGTAATGCATATAAACGAACTGGCTCAGGATAGGTATTTAATGAATATTGTATTCTTTTCCTCCAAAATTGAGAACATCTAACATTTCCATTGAAGAGAGCCCTAATTTTTACTACAGAAATCACTGCATTCAACTTGTGGGTTAAAGTGAGACCAGATGAAAACACCAATCAGACTTCTCATTACAGATGCACCAGGATGCAAAGCCGACAGCCAGTTAGAGGTGGAGTTTTAATTTTCTGTGGTTCGAAAGTGGGGAGGTGCTCCTCCTCCTCCCAGGACTGAGGAGCCAGAAATGAACTCTATAGGATGACTGACACTGTGAAGCATTGCCACTGTGGGCATGATTGCCACCAGCCACCAAGTCACGCAGACTTCCTCTTAAATTATGTTCTGGAATCATATGGTTTTATTTCTCGTATTTAGATCTACAATCCACCTGGAATGGGTTTTTGTTTATGGTAGGACAAGGAATTTATAATAACCGTGGATTATAAGGTAAAACCAGGAAGGATACTCAAGACCAGCTCATCCTTCAGTAGCTTCTTCTTGACCCATGGGACACTCTCATGACCTTGATCTTACAAAATTCCTGGGGGCCCATTGCATTGTTTTTCTTCCTTCCTGCTGCTTGTCTCAAGTTCTCCTTCCCACTCTTCAAGCCAGTTTCCTGTGTGAGCAGACATATCCAGCCAGGGAAAGAGGTTGCCCATCTGTCTTCTTAAAGCCTCTCTACTTGCTGAAGAATGGTCTTGGAGAATCTCTAAAAGGCAGAAGTGTGAGTGGAAAATCACGAGGGGAAGAGCCACCGCATCTCTCCACCCGCTTCCCCATCTTCTTTTTATATAGACTTAGCAGGGAGGGAGACCGGCTTGGAGACTGCAGTGAGGATCTGGGATCTGAATGTAGCTTAGTCTGTTAGGCCCCTTTTTCTTCAGCTTTGGGTCCCATTTGTCAGTTCTTAGGCAACCAGACCAGCTCCACAGATCAACCTTCCATCCCACTGGGGTGGACATTGTGGGGAGAAAGGGAAGTACAGAGAGGAGCTGGGAGTTAAACCTATATGGTGGCCATTTGATCATTTTGCGGAAGCTTTATACGCTAGCTTGCTTTCGAGAAATGAGGAGTGACAGTGCCCCCTGCAGCACAGAGTCCCTGGTACCCAGGAGGACATCAGTGATTCAGCCTGTGACATTCACAGCGCACTTCTTACAAGAGACTCCCTGTCACCCCGAAAATGAAAAAAAAAACACTCACAGCTGAGCAGCTGGCGATAATGTTCATTAAAAACAACCACAGCAGTCTGTGTGTTATCAAAGAGCCTCATGGCACCTGGGAAAGTAACATTCTGATGTTTTAGGGGGAAAATAAAACAAAAGTTGTTTTTTTTTTAAAGAACTATTCTATCTCAAAAGACACAGATTTCCCAATTCTGAGAATGTAAATTACAGCCAACTTATAAAGTCCTTTGAAATTAACAGGTTATATTAGCAAAGCTGAGTCATCCTTATCTAAAAGTGAGCAAAAGCATCCCCATTACAATGGAAAAATAAAACAAAAATACTTGTAAATTATGCTGTGGCCTGAGCCAAAGAAAAACCGAAGTCTTTGCACATTGTCCTGGAATGAGCCCATTGTATATTTCTGTGAGGGACTTGAAATTGAGGCCAAAAAGTTAGATCTTATGTTGTGCAGCATATAACATGGGGGCTCTGGAGTGTGGGTACCCAAGGGATTTACCAAGAATCAGGAAAAGTTCAGGGATATGAAATAAAAGTAACAGAGATGCACAGAGAGAAGTGTAGTGGGGCTAGGGGATGGACACAGAGAGAGAGAATTCAGGATCTTTCTGGTTTCTGACTGCATCCCCTGTGAAGTCCAGCTGCCATCCGTTCTGTGTGCCATGGGCACATAGTGGTTTTAGAGCTGTCTTTTGAATGAGCTGTCTGGAGTTGGGTTCTCTTACTTTTTACTAAGAACCCTATGTACAGCAAGTTTTAGGGAATGGGCCAGCAAGTAGAGAGGCTGTTTCCAGGCAAAGAACACTCACACAAGATACCACTTCACTGACAACCCTCCCCTGCCTCAAGGGTGCTGGCATGTTGCACAAAGTTCTTGAACACCAAGTTGTACCCCAGAGAAGTGCATCTGACTGGATGTGTTTTACCCTTGGAGGAGATGGAGGATAGCCTTGAGCAGACATCTGGAAGCAGCTGGGATGTGTGATTCAACTACTCATCACACCGAAGCAGGCCTTGGGACCTGGAGCCTGCAGGGCAGTCCTGGATTCAGATATTCTGCTCATGTCAGCCTGGATGTTGCCACATTGCTACTTTAAGGATTTATGCTCATTCTAACTCAGGGTAGCAGAGTTTAAAACAGTTTTCCAGACTTGCTCTTACCAGTGGTCCAGTGATGAGGAGATTTTACACGTGTCACAGAGCCAAAGGGACCATTACTTTTCATCTGAATTCATAAAGCCCTAACAATGTTAACACCAAGCACTATATTGTTAATTCCATGAAGTGTAAGTAAATTTTTTAAATTACCTTACATTTTTCTAATTATATGACCGTGAGCAAATTGCTTAAACCTTCCAGACCTCTGTGTACTTATGATTATTATAAATATTAAATAAATTTGCCAATATAAAGTGCTTAATATGGTGCAGGGCTCATGAAAAGTGATGAACAAATACAAGCTGCTATTACTACTACTACTACTATTATTATTACTATTATTAGAAGTACCTAGCTGCCTCCATCACTGTCTTCATTCCAGATGAACTCTCCTCTGTCCAAAAATATTTTAGATACCAGCCTAGCCACTAGAGAGTCATCACTTTGGGTTGTCAAATAATATCTACTGTAAGGCAGAAAATTCTAGTAAGAAATATGAAATACTACCTAGTGGTCATTCCAGCCTTTCATAAAACAGTTTTCAAAGTAGATTCTTTCCTCCTAATATGCTTTAATGAAAAAGGAGGATGAAATTAACCATCCGACTCCCGAGAGAGGCAGGGGTTTGGAGGAGAGACATGGGAGAGTGTGCCGATGGTACGAGGGTCCCTGATTCTCTCCTCACCCGGCAAATGAGCCAGTCTCATCAGAGATACTCAGAGCTCCAGAATTTTAGAGCAGGTACCTCCTCTCAGGTGTGGATTTTTTCTGCCATCTAGTGGTGTCATTGTCGAGGACAACAGTCTTTATGTGAGCTAAGAAGGCATTGTACCACTCTGGACAGTGCATAACCATTTTGGGTGCCTCAGATAAGTGGAACCATGGTTTCATGGGTGTGGACCATGTCCAAACTCATCAAACTTCCTATGTTAAGTATGTAAAAGTTTTATATAGCAATTACACTTTAATAAAGCAGTTAAAACAGTGCCACCCCTGGCTCCCAGGCATCTTCTTCAGCTCCCACTTTCCAGAGGGTGCACCTGACACCCTAAACGGGGCAGGAAGGAAAGTGAAGGCTTGGGTCTGCAGAGGAGACTGAGTCCCAAAGTGGCTCTTTGAAGACCAGTAGCTTAGCCGCTGATTCTCTGGGTGGCCCAGGCCTGTCCTGTCTCTCTCCCAACCTATTTTCTCACCCATCACGTGAATCTCACTGGCTAGTCCCTGCTAGCTCTAATATTCTGTTGTTTTATTGTCCTTCAGATTGTAAATCTTTGTTTAAAGAATCATATATAGAGAAATTTTAACACTTAGACAATTAACTAATTTACTATTCTCAAGGACAGCGATTTTCTACCTTTTTCATCTCATAGCACATGTCAACCAATGACTAAAATTCTGTGGCTCACCAAAAAGTGTACTGTTTGCTGACCTGACAAAAAAAATAGGCATAATTTTGATTCATTCACACTGAATGGCTATTGTTGTGTTGATGCTGTCATTTTTTTTTATTCAGCAATCTAAGGGAAAAGAGGTCAATGCCCCTGCCTAAATAGATATTGCCTGTTTTAAAAATTCTTGGGGCACAGAGGTTGAAAATCCCTACTCTAGCAGTGATAAGGTGGATGAATATAATGTTTCTGACATCTTCCTCTTGGGGAAGGTTTTCCTTTTCAGTTGCCATGTAAAGACTGTGCGAAGTATCAATTCATTTACTCCAAGGTCTGTAAGTTAAACGAAAACATCAGTGAGCAAGTGGCTTTTTCTAACACTCAGGTATTCCTCGATGGACTCCAGAAATGCTTCACTCATAATGATACGCAGGTATTCGTTCATCTGTTGGGTTTCTTTAACCTAGAATGTTTTCATTTGCCGTGACCCAGCACTGCCTTAACCCCTCCTGAACAGGAGTGCTGTGTGTTTTTTAACATTCTGCCTGCATCCGAGATCTCTTCTGTCCCTTCCTGGTTATTTTACCCAATAACTAAGACAGCGGAATTGAAAATGATTGACTACCTAAAGATCCCACTGGCTCCCCATGGCAGCCACCCTCCTGTCCAAACCTGCATCGTGCCATCAGAGCATTCCTCAACAGGGCCCTTTCAGGAGCATCTATTTAGTGCTTCCTTGGCATCCCCACTCCCCCCCAGCTGCAGCACCCTGAATTGTCTTTGGAAAACCACTTCCTGCTATTGCTTGAGTAGTCTTGACCTCACTGCCAAGGCCAGAGTGAGTCTTTATTGCCTTAGGCCACTCCAAATGACCCCTCTCCTGGCCACAATGATTGGTTTGGGCGGACACAGGATCCAGCCTGAGTCAATGAGATTTCTGTGGCAACATCTGAGAATTAGACTTCCTCGAATCCCCTCTGGATGCAAGGAGGACATACACATCCAAAGAAACTGATGGAGCCATCTTGGAATCACAGGGGTGGGCCTGCAAGAAATTAGAGTCAGCAACACAAAAGAGGAGCAAGAAATGGAGAAAGTGAATGCTGGTCACATCACTGGAGCTCCAAATCAAGCCTTACCTGAAGCTTCCATTGCCTTTTTCTCCTGTTAACCAACAGAGTTCATTTATTTAAGGCAACTCAAATTGGGTTTTCTGTCTTTTGAAATAATAGTAGTAATAATAATGATAAGCATATTTCATATGGGCCCCTTGTAAACTTCCACATATTTGGCATTAGTCCTAATAGATTCTTGTCTTCCCACATCACCAGACAGAAGGAGAATATTCAGGCTGAAGGGACAGTGTAGGTGAAGGCCCAGCGGTTCGCATCAGGTTCTGGGGCTGCTGCCTAGGTCATTAATACTTGGACCAGAGCATGGGGGAGAAGGCAGGAGCAAGGGTGACACCAAGGGCACAAACCTGAGCCACTTTGGAACACTACTGCCATGACTAAGATGAGTTTGGGGGAAAGACAGCTTCGTGGAGAACAATTGGAATTCGAGGAAAATTCTCACAGTGTGCTGCGAAAGCTGCTGACTTATCTCACGTATCCACCATCCCCAGCAAGCCAGTAGGTCCTTGGGGGCAGGGACTGTGTTCGGTCTGTCCCCCAGGAGCCCCAAGGACTATCTGTTCAATTAATGAAGAAATAAATAGACAAAAGCTAAGTCATCAAAAATAATTAGAGAACAATTAAGTCTCTTCTGTGGTCTGATAATGAAGTTTTTCAAAAGTTCTGTGATGCCTGTTGGCAGGAACGACAGCCTGTCAGTGGAGGAGGCTACGCTGAGGCTGTGTCTGGAAAACATAAGCAAATGAAGGGGAGTCGCATTCCAGGCTGGGAGAGGAGCTCTGGAGCAAAGGTGTTCCTGCAGCCCTATTCAACTGGGAGTACCACTGCCTCCTGCAGAATTACACCACTGTCCCAAACAATTGGAGAGAGAGCTAGAGTGAGTCGACCAACAAACCCCCTTCCATTCCCTCCCCCGCCATGCCGCCACTACCTGACGACCGATGACCCATCCCAGTGGCCAGAAAAGTAAAGGATACCAGGAAGGCACTATACCTGCAGAAATAGGTCACAGACAATTCAGCAAAAGGGGAGAGAGGTGGTAACTGGAAGTTTCTCAGTCCTTCAGCTGAGTCGGGAGACCATTTGGTGCATCTCAGTTGAAATCCGAGGAATAAGAAATGAAGTAGCTGTTGCTGCTGTTTTGTGCTTCTTTCTCCTGATTACATACAAGATGGAGAGAAGAAAGAGGGGACTTGGAATCATCCAGAAGCTAATTCCTACCTCTAACAGAATTGTTCTTACCTCTAACTGAATTTTCCAGAGGAAAAGTTACACAGAAAATTTCTATTTAGAAACAGGAAGAGTCTTAACTCCCATAATTGTTTCCAGTTTAAGGAAAACTCTTCAAAAGGAAAGTATTACTTCTGAGCTGGCTGTTTCATATGCATTTTAAAAAGAAAATATGGCACCAGCCAAAGCAGTGTCTGTCAACTGTTGGGGATTTGCATGCAAGTGATCAAAGGGGCCCTTTCCTCTCTCTTTTATCTGTCTCCTTTTAAGAGGCTCTCTGGGTGTAGGCGGCTACTCCTCTGTCATAACTGTTTACACTTACAGGCAATAATATAATTCTCCTGGCTGGTTTTATGAATTTCTTAGCTGTCCACAAGGAAGTACTTTGAAACATTAGAAAATCCATTCAAACCTTATTAACTGGCAGCAGGTGACTTGGAAATGATTTTGTGCCCCTTCTTGTTTTCTGGTTTTTGAGGAGTGAAGCTGCTGACTTGTTTCATTGCTTTCACAGGGAAACAGATCTGGAACTCAGAGACGTGTGAAAATGGGCACTCCCCACCATCATCATCATCATCGTCATCATCATCATTATCATCATCATGCCATTCACACCTTCTGAGTTGGGTGACCAGATTAAATTTATCCAAAGGAATAATGAGATGGTTGTGGACTTGAACTCTGTAAATTTGCTCATGTTCTTGCATTTTACTATGAACACTGTATGGTAGAGCAGAGGTGGTGTGGAACAGTGTGTAAAGAACAGGGGGCCATGAAATCTGAGATGCAAATTCCAGTTTCACTTGACTAAATAATGTAACCTTTCTAAGCTTCTGTTTACCTTAGCTCTAAAATAGGATTGTTATATCCATTCCAAAAGAGTGCTGAGGATTAAATAAGATAATGTACCAGGTCTGTCCAGAAGGTATTTAGCTGTGTAATATGAAAAATAGAGACATTTACTGAAGAAGATACAAGAAACATTGTACATAGGACAATGATGCCTCAGTCCCCTTCAAAGCAGGCACCTTGGGACTTCACACAGTTCTCTCAGTAGTCATCAGCTGCCCATCGTATTTCCCTGAATCACAGTGACAATCTGAAATCTCTTCCCTTTCAAAAGTGGTTTTAGTTTTTGGAAAAGCCACAAGTTACAGGGTGCCAAATCTGGTCTGTAGCAGGGCTGAGTCACCTGAGTAATTTGATGTTTCGGCAAAAAGCTCTGCATGAGACGTGATGCATGAGTGGGCACATTGTCCTGATGAAGCTGCCAATCTCCATTTGCCCACAGCTGTGGCCTTCTGAATGATCTGAATAGTTTTCTGTGGAGGAATGTTCAAGCTTAACACAAAATTTGATGCAGATTTGGTGCTCTACTCACTCAGTCATTTTGAATGTGACAGCCACACAGTACAGATGCTCACTCAATGGTGTTTACTGCCCATGCTAGACTAGTATAGTGAAGTCATCATTGTTCACACATGCGCATTCTAGTCCACTCTCTTTGGCTGCCAGGTTAATCGATATCACACAAACCATTCTCATTATATTAACAATAGCTGGACTTTTTCAGATAGACCTCGTATATCAAACATCTCCTATAGATTATACCCAGAATTGGTTCAATTAATTGATGGTGGAGGAATGCTAGTCATAGTGATATTATTATCAATCTTTAAATACTCAATGAAAGAAACCATTTAACTGGAATAATCCATTACAAATTATCTATGATGACAGCAATGGTTACTGTAGGAATAGTTAATATTTTGAATAATATGAAATTGGCATTTTTAAGCTTTTATTAAAGCTAATTAATATATGCTCATTTTCAAATATATTAATGATATAATTAAATAAAGTAGGAAATAAGAGTCCTTTATCATTTTATACTTTCCTACTCTAAGATATGGTGATTATCCTTTCAAATTTGTTTTTGAAAAATAATGCTAGACACAATCAATAAAGTATAATTTTTTTAAAAAGATTCAAAATGAGATCATCCTGGATTTAGGATGGTCCCTAAATCCAATCATTGTTGTTCTTCTAGGAGAAAGACTTAGAGAAAAGACAAGGGAAGGCCACATGAAGACTGAGGGGGCGATTGGACTGATGTGCCACAAGCCGAGGAATGCCGGGCACTGCAGGGAGCTGGGGAAGGTAAGGAAGTATTCTCCCCTAGGGTCTTTGGAGGGAGTGTGGCCCTGCTGACACCTTCATTTTGTACTTCTGGCCTCCAGAACTGTGAGATGATAAATTTCTTTTGTTTTTAGTACATTGCTAGAAAAAATAATGATTTTTCACTCAACAGTAAGACTTGATCTCTATGTGATTGAGAACCATTTTATCTCTAGAGCTTTATCTTTGGGATAGATACACCCATAGGGAATTTCAGATTTTTGGTCTAGTTCATCAATCAGTAGCAAGTCAGTCTTTCAGATTTCTCTAACAGAGGGGCTGTGAATTGTCTAATGTCAAAAATGTTGAAAAATATCACTATTTCTTGTTGGACTTCACTGTTGAAGTAATGACTTTTGCTGAAGGACCATTTCAAAAAATTAAAATATGACTTTCATATAAATATACAGTAGGGACATGCTAATGATTTCATTCAATTTATTAATAAACGAAGGAATCAATCAGATAATATACCTGGTTCAATGAAGAATGCAAGGAACATAAGTTTAAACAGTCATTCAAAGGAATGCTGAAATGAATTTGTTAATAAATATGAAACTGCTTTATGTTCTTCAGGTTCCCTGAAACCTTTGGAGCTTAGACTTCCGGTTTATCAGAAATCTAAAACTTAACATATAAAATCATAGTATCCATGATCCTATCAAATACTAAAGAACAAAATTAAATGCAGATATATTCCCTTAGTTAACTAATCCTTGGATGAGACCTTTTAACAATGACCTAGTATGACTCTGAAAGAATATGCTGTCTTCTTTTGCTTTATTTCTACGTTTTAGATGTTCATTATTCTCAATACTTATTTAAGCTTGTTCTTGGTTCTTATGGTCATGGTGTCCCTATTACCTTTTGACCCACAAAATCTTTTTTACCTCCTGTGTCTTTAATTTCCCTTTCATGTCTTTCAGAATATAAAAAATAACTTTTCTAAAGAAATAAGATCTTAAATTTTTTACTTTTTAAAAAATTCTAATAGATGTGTACAACATCTATTTGGAATATTGGTTCCTTGTCACCAACTTGGTCAATTATGTCTACCATTCTAGAGCAGATTCCTCCAAAACATAGTGATGAACTATTAATTACTACTTTTTGCATATTTCTCTAAATTTCAAGACTAAAATAAATTCTCTTGTGTTCTCTCCCACCCCCAAGACCATATAAAGTGTCTCTTATGTGTCCTAAAGCACTTGTCACACAACTGTGATATACTCTCTACCTCCCACCACCAACTCACCCTTCTGTTTATTAATTTGAAGTCCTTAAGGAGAAAGACTGCCTTTGTCCTGTTTCTTCAGGCCTGACTTATATTGGTCACTCAATATGTAACACTTGAATCAGTGGACACTATTCTTATGGTCCATGAAGCAACTATAAGGACAAAAATTTAAAATAAATTCAAAACTTTCTTTCTCATCTCTCTTATAGTTTTGTTTTAGTCATATACCAAACTTTTTTGGTCACTACAACTTAAACATCATAAACTCTCCATTTTTTACCATGTTAATTGGCACTTCCTTTTACTCAGAATAATTACTCTTCTTTAGGTAAAACATAGCAAAATGGTCAAATTCTGAGTTTTCCAATCAAAGTAGAGTTTAGAAGTTCAAAGCCAGATTAACTGAATGTTAACAGAAATTTAATTTTGCTCTATATCAATCAGTATGATAGGGATTTCCCCCTGCAACAACTGAAAAATAATTTTGTACAGCATTCTAATGTTTTAGAAAAGCACTCAAAAACAGTCCCTTATTATAAAGCAATTTCATGGTAAAGTTAAGACTAGTTCTTGATACCCAAACTAGTGAATAAAATATTATGTGTTACAGTGACAAGTTGCTGTATGTTGCCCAACCAGTATGACACCTCTGTCCTTCTTTGCTGCAGGATTCATGGTAGATGAGGACAAGTAATGATAGACCATGGTCAGATTAATACTTGCTCTGCCTATGAGATGATCCAGAACCAAGGGTCTTTAAGAGTCAGGAATAATACTTGAAATGCTGGGCAATCTCATACTGCCATAATGGGAACGGAAAGGTGCTAGAGAGTTTGAGAAGTAAAAAGCTACCCTTCTCCTGTTATTGGTAATATCACTGGTGGTCAACATAGTGAGAGCTCAGTAAATTTCTGTTCATGTATTCTTCTCTCTCCTGCTATCTAAGGCCTTGTCCCCATTCCATCCGATAGGTCTTCTATATACACACAGGGCAAGCAAGAAGGGGCACTGTTTCTGGGTGTTTGGGAAGATCCAAAGTGGGCTCCCATGTTCCTTTTGTAGGAATTGTTCACTGCCATGGTATTAAAGAGTTAATAACCAATACTTGTGGAAGTGAACAATCCTGATTTTTCATATTTGCCAGTTTCCATGATATAAATACTTTTATTATCCCATCACCAATTCCAAACTACCAATGTTATTTTGATTAATTATATGCTGTAAGAGTAAATGAACTGTATGCATTAAATATCCTAGCTTCCCCCTTTAGTACCTTATACACACATTGAAATTACTGAGTATCTAGAAGACATGAATAACACCATCAACCGACATGACCTATTGGACAATAACAGGTCCTTTCACCAGACAACAGCAGAACACTAATTCTTTGTCATTGCAAATGAAACATTCTCCCATACAGATAATATGGTGTGACGTTAAGTAAATTTTAATTATTTAAAAGGATTCAACTCATACAGCGTATGTTGTCTGATAGCAGAAGATTCAATTGATAAGGACAGTTATTTGGAAATTTCCAGATATTTAGAAACTAAACAGTACACTTTTCAAAGTAATCCATGGGTCAAAGAAGAAATCACAGAGGAAATTAGAGTATATTTTGAGTTGAGTAAAACTTGAGCCAAAACATTAAAAAATGTGTGCAGTAGAGCCTGAAGAGTGCCTGGAGTGTAATTTACTGCTCAACATGCTTATATTAGAAAAAGAAGAAATGTCTAATATCAACAACCTAAGCTTCTACCTTCATATGTTGGAAAAGAAGTTCGTATTATACTAATACTCAAGAGAAGAAAGGAAATAAACACGAGTAAAAATCAATAGAAAAATAGAGACTATCAGTTAACCCAAAAGGTTGTTTTTTGTAAAGGTCAATCACATTGACAACCCAGTATTTATATTAATGAAGGAACAATGAGAAAATGTGCAGATTACCGTTATCTGATAGAATGAAAACAACATTGTCGCATACATCTTCTATACATAAAAGTAGGATAAAAGAGCAATTATAAAGAACTTTATGCTGATCAACTTGAAGCTTAGGTGAATTGCAATGTATAAACATTTCCAAAATATATGCAAGAATAAATAGAACATTTCAATAGCTCTGTAACAATTAAAGAAATTGACTTTGTATACTGAATTTTTCTTGCAATTGAAATAAACTTCACTGGTTAATTCTAACTTTTAAGGAAAAAAGTAATACATCCATTCATAAACTCTTCAAGAAAAGAGAATATAAATAAATCTTTTCTAAAGTATTTTACCAGTGCAAATTTATCCTGACACTAAAATCAAAGAAAATACAAAAAAAATACCTCTCACATTAACATTTCTCATGAACATAATGCACAAATTCCACAAGAAAATATCAACCAATAAAATTGAGCCATACATGACTGATTGGCATTTTGTCATCAAAGGAAAATTAATTTACAGCTAGGAAAACCAAATAATGTAAATTACTATATTAGCCAAAGAAATGGTTAAAGAAAACCTGTTTAATTATATAAGTAGGTACAGAAAGAAACTTCTGGCAAAAGTCAACAATCATACTGGGTAAGAAGAGACCATTATGAATCTATTCAATAATGCACAGTAACCCTCCACGACCAAGAGCACACTCAGCTGTGAACGACTGAGTGTTTCTCCTGCACATCAGCAATGGGGAAAGGATTTGTGCTTTGTCCCTTTATTCTTCCCTGTAACAACAGTTTTAGTCCATACCTAAGACCATTCAAGGGAGTAAGAGTTGTAGTGATTGGCATGGAAAAAGAAAAGCTGTCTTTATCCACAGATAACATAATCTTGTATGTAAAGTTTCTTAAGAAATCTAAAGAAAAACCATTATAACCAACAAGTTAATTTAGCCAGGTTATGGGGACAAGAACAATGTACAAAATTCACTTATATTTCTGTATGACAGGAATAATTACAGATTGAAATTAAAAACTAATACCTACTACAGTAGAATAAAAATAAGGAATAGCATAAACAAATGTAACAAAATACGTGCCAGACTCACAACACTGTATATACCAAACATTGCAGAGAGAACTGTAAAATGGTACAATACGTGCAGAGGCACAAAATGCTCATGGGTTGGAAAACTGTATTGGTGTCGATTTTCCTTAAAATCATCTCTAGACTCAAATCAATCCTAGTCAAAAGCCCATTATGCATTTGTATAGATATTGATAAGCAGTATCTCTAGTGCATGTCATAGAAATAATCAAGATAGCTTTGGAAAAGAATACATTTGAAGGAATTACACTACCAAATTTGAGGCATATCATAAAGCTAGAGGAACAAAATTTGATGTTTTCATGAGAATAAATATGTAGATAATGGAAGAAAATATCCAGAACCAAATTCAAATATGTAGGGTGAGTTAATTCTCAAAAAAGAGGCCAAGGTAATAAAATGTAAATGGGTCTTTTCAAGAACTTATGCCAGAACAATTTGTGTTACATACATAGAAAGTAATTAACTTTGACTCTGTCCCCAGGCTATACAGAAACATAAACTTGAAATGGATCATAGACTACATGTAAAAGTTTATGCCTACAACTTCTGGAGGAAAACAGAACATTTTTGCAAGCTTGGCATAAGTAAAGAATTCTTATGCTAGACAAAAAAAGAACAAATGGTTTAAAAAATAACTTTTACTTAATTAAAAGAAAATGCTTGTTTCATTCAAAACATACTGTGAGGAAGAAACAAGTCAGACTAAGAGAAAATAGTGAATATTTCATGCACTAAAGTTGAAAAATGACACAATCATGCCCGACTGATTATCCATTTCTTGAAATACAACCCTGTGGCTCCATTCGCCTGCAGCCAGCATTTCAATCCAGAACCTCACAAAGACTGAGGGACCCAGCGTGTCTAGTGGAGCCCCATTTCTGTGTCCCTGGATGGGAAGAGTGATGTGTGTGTGTCTACCCCTGCGTAGTCAAAATAAATAATGCCCCTCGAAAGATAACCACATCCTTATCCTTGGAATCTGTAAATGTCATGTTAAATGACAAGGAGGATTAAAGTTGCAGATGGAATTAAGTTTACTAATCAGCCAACTTAAAAATGAAGAGATTATCCCAGATTATCAGAGTGGAGCCAGCCTAATCACAAAGATCCTTAAATAGAAGAGGCAGTGTTACCCACGTGATGTAAGGCTTGGCTCCAGCCATCGCTGGTTTTGACGTGCAAAGGGGCCCTGAAACGAAATACTGGAGCCACACCTAGCTGTTGGAGAAAGCAAAAACTGCAAAAGAAAAAGATTCTTCTCTAGAAAAATATTAAAACACCTGGAGCATATTCAATGTTTTTTTCTTTTCTATTTAGTTTATTGGGGTGACACAGGTTAACAGAATTACCTAGGTTTAAGGGGCATATTTCCACAACACATTATCTCTTCACTGTATTGTGTGTTCACCACCCTAGGCCAAGTCTCCTTCCATCACCGTTTATCACCTACACCCTCCTCCACCTCTCCTCTGGACCCAGGCAATCACTACACTGTTGCTCCTGCCCCTGAGTTTTTCCATTTAATTGCTTTTTTTGCTGAATCCCTTCACACTCCCAACCCAACCCCCAACCCCTCCCCACAATGTGATGTTGTTGAAGGAATGCATACATAGACTAATTGAATAGAATATCATTCTACTGTCTCAAATGAATAAGGAAATTCAATACATGATAAAGGCGACATCCAAGTATGGGAAAATATCTTTGTAATAGAGGTGTGGGGTTAATTGGATATACATGAGGACAGATAAAATTATGTCAATGAATCACACTGATAGTAGGAGAAATTCCAAATGGGTTAGAGATCTAAATATAGAAAGTGAAATTATGCAAATAATGGAAGAGAAATCATGAGTAAAATCCTCTAATTTCCATTAGCAAGAGAAACCTTTGCTAACTATGAGTAAAACTCTAGAAACAGTTAATCAAGACATTGTTAAACTGGTTACATTAAATACTTTTTTAAACTCAAGTGGAATAAAATGTTATATGAGAAAAGTACTTGCAAGCATGCTGTGAAGAGTTAATATGTTTAATATGTACTTTCTAAAAATGAAGACAAAGTGAATCAACCCTATAGAAAAAAATAGAATGAGATATAGACAAGTCACAGAAAAAAAATGCAAATGGTCCTAAACCCTATCCTATTTCTAGAAGTCATTTCTAAAATCACAATTTCAAATATGAGAAAAGAGGTATTCATACGTCTAATCGTCAAAGAACTATTTGTAAGAGCAAGCAACAGAAAACTAATGAGAGAACTAATAATTAGGGCCCAATGAAATAATCCAGGCCACAACATGGAGCATTATACAACTGACCCAAGAATAAGGAATATATACTATGGTAATGTCATTTTAGGATATGCTACAAAATAAAAATGGCAAGATAACAAAAATTATGTATATGGTGTGCTGCAGTTTTCTGTAAGAGAGAGGTTGAATGTGCCTGTAGATTTTTCAATTAAAAAAGCAATGGGAGGATAAAACATAATATAATCAATGGAAGTCTGTGAGGGGGAGGGCAGAGAAAGAGGTAGGGAGCAGGAATAGAAGTTGGGTGAATGAATAAATCTTGTTTGGTAAATTTGGTATTGGAGGTGATTTTGTTTTCTTAAATTCCTAATGCGAATTTAAATTGTGTAAAGGCTATATATATATTTTTTTTTTTAAATAAAACTAAGAAGTCTGTTATTTTTCTAGGGTCACCCCCTAGAAATGTACCACAGACTGGGTGGTCTGAACAAGAGAAAATTTATTTCCTTACAGTTCTCGAGGAGTCCAATATCAAAGTCGTTTATTTTCTGAGTATCCCCTTCATTTGAAAATGGCCATTTTCTCCTTGTATCTTCACATGGGCTTCCCTCTTTGGATGTCTGTGTTCTATGCTCCTCTGTATAAAGACATTAGTCATATTGGGTTAGGATCTAACTAATGGGCTCCTTTTACCTTAATTCCCTCTTAAAAGACCCTGTCTCTGAATAGTCACATTCTGAGGGACAAGGGGTTAGGTCTTCAACCTGTATGATTTAGGGAGGCACGGTCGAGCCCATACTATTGTCCAGAAAGAGGTGGAACTGGTGGCTCTTTGAATAATGACAGGGAGAAAACTTCCAAGTGACAAGGGCACCCATTAACTGGACCATATCTGCCTGGTTGATATGCTTGAAAGATGAGAAGAAAATGCAGATGAGAGGGGAATGATTCCAAGTGACTGGTACACACAGTAATCAGATTTACCTCCTGGTGGATAAGCCCCAGGGGGGAAAGCAAATTCAGAAGGCTATTTATCTTTTGTTGTGCTGGGTATCCTGTAGAAGCTGTGGCTCCCCTGGCTTGGCCTGACTGAGGTAAGACATTTCAGACATGGGGCACAGACTTCGTTCATGTGGTCCATAAGATCATGGGTGCTGGACTCAGTCTTTCTGGGTCCCTAGACCTTAAGAGAAGTAGACAGCCCTCCTAAGCCAGCTCAGTTTTTATCTGTAGGTGGATGGGGGAGCTGGGCTAGGAAAAGCCTATGATTTAACACATGCCCTGTGTTCCCCAGAGCCCACCATGGATCCCTCACTCCTGCTGGCCTTTCCCTTGCTCCTGGCTCTGTCAGCACCTTGCAGTGCTTGTCAGTGTAAGCTCCAGCACCCTCAGGCATATTACTGCAATTCAGACATTGGTGAGTCAAGGGAAACAGCAGGGAAGTCTTCATGAATGCGTCTCCATGGGGTGGAGAAATGCAGGGGTCAGGAGTTCTTTTGATCTGAACATCTCCGACAGACTTAGGATGGAAAAAACTTAAACCGATGAACCTATGGGCTCCTGACCCATTTCTTCCTTCTCCCAGTCCTAGTAGCTGATATACTAGGACCAGGAAACAACACCGCGCTGAAACAAAGTTTCAGAGTCAGTGTCACTAAGGTAAACCCGGTGCCTGCTTTCTTCCTAAGCCCTTCCTTCAAAAACCCAGACTTTCCTATCTGCTTGGGCTGAGGGAGTTGAATGGTTCCTGGAGCCCAGCAACTTCTAGGAGAACCTAAGGTCTTAGCCTCTTTTTCCCTTTCATCACAGATACTCAAAGCTCCCAGGAGCATCCCGGAAATCCATGCAATCTACACACCTAAGCATCAGAATGACTGTGGTTTTGAGCTGACGACTGCTCCACAATCACAAATACTTATTGCAGGTAAGCACCCCTGTCCACATACAGCTGCTCAACCTTGCCACCTTCCTCTGACAGGGCTGCTTTACTTCCGCAACTCTAGTTCCAGGGAGAACCGAGGGCCGATTCTCCACAATCTGACAGACTCTTCCTAGGAAAATGCTAGACCATGATTCATGGCTGACTGTACAAGCCTCTGGGTTTCCAGACTCTCTGGGGCTGACCACCTAAGGGCTGCAGCATGTCCTTCCCAGGGGCTGCCCATGCCTGCTGTGCTGACTCTCAGGCCTGCTCTCTGATCACTGCAGGCTTCCTGCGGGTGGGAAGAGTGAACTTCACAAAATGCCATCTGGCGTATGCCTGGCAAAAGCTCACCAGAGAGCAAAAAATAGGTTTCGAGATGGCATACAGAACAAGTTGCAAATGTCAAGTGAGTAGCTTCCTGAGTATGTTTTCCCTCGTCCTTGTCCAACTTCCTTGTTTCCGGAGCTTCCTCTTTGTCATCTCCCTCTCCGGATGACCCTCGCCTCCCCCCTTTTTCCTTTACTCTTCCCTGTCCCCCTCACCGTTCCTTTTAGCTTCTCCCTGTATTAAGACCCTCGTCGTCCTTGTCTTTTTAGAATGGGGGCTGTGAACAACAGGTGGGGAGAAAATAGCAACAACCCCTGTATCTTCCCCCACCTCTAGGTTCAACCCTGCCTCCGCTGCTCCCTCGGCTGCCCCAGTCCCGAGGTCACACAGTGTGTGTGGAAACAAAGGGACTGTGACTATAACACATGGGAAGGAAACCACTCCCTATCCTCCGTGTGTGTCCCCTCCACATCTGGTCACTGTGGATGGGCCAACATCTAGAACCACCAAACCTCGGCTCCAACAGCTTCCCCAGTGACTACCCCTGTGGTTTTGTATTAGAGTTTTAGTATTCTGTTTCTTCATCTGGCTAATGTTAGCAGAACTGCGTTAGCTTTGTACACACTCATTGAGCTGTACACTTATGTTTGTTTACTTTCTGCAAGCAGTGTATGCATCTATAAAAATTCACAAAAAAATAAACAAATTCTAAACTGACAATCTGTGACCAATTTCCTTTATTACCTCAGTTCTTCAATTATATTTTCTTTCTATTCATCCAGCAACAGCATGCCTGACCCTAACCCTTCTCATTCCAAAGTTCCTGCATTTCTCATCCTACCAAAAAGCAAGGGCCCTGGGCCCACACAAAAGGGTAAATCCCAGAAGACTGGGACCAGGCTCCACCTGACATGCTCTAGACCTTTCACAGATGACTTGTAGAGCCAAAAATCACTGGATGAGAGAGAAAGAATACTCCTTCTTCCCATAAAATCAAGACCCCTGTGGAAATATAAAAATCATTCCTTGTCATATTAAAGTCTTTAGAATAAAATTTAAAAAACTTTTAAACTTTAATAAGAACACAAAAGGGAATACTTTTAGGACATCAGTTCACAAAAAAACCCACAAAATATGAAGGAAAATATCAGCAAATTTGACTACTTTAAAATAAAACATCTTTCCAAAAATTAAGTACCATAAACTATAAAAATATAAGATGCTGACATAGATTGGAATTGTAGAGGATTTGCTACTTTATAGTTAAAGTGAGGTCTGAACAATGAATGTCTTGGGAAATTGATTGCAGTTTTTCTTTGAACATAATAAAAATTTCTCCAGTTCCTTCAAAAACAGTCCCTTCTCTTTATTTTATTAATTATGTTTTTTAATTTTGCATTTAAAACAAGAGGCACCAAGGTGGTATAGAGAATCCACATACAGATGGTCCCTGACTTATGATGAACCTAAGTTGAACCATACAGATGGTTCAACTTAGGCTTTTGACATTAGGATACCACAAAAGCACAAGGCTTTTGGTAGAAACTGTACTTCACATGAATGTTGATCTTTTCCTGGGTAGTAATACGTGATACGATGTTCTGTCCTGATGCTGGGCAGTAGCAGCAAACCACAGCTCTCAGCCAGCCACATGATCGTGAGGGTCAACAACCCGTACGCTGGCATATACTCATTGTATTAACTGACTTTGCCTGATTGTAGGCCTAATGTAAGTGTTCTGAGCAAGTTTAAGGAAGGTTAGGAGAAGCTACAATATTCAGTAGGTTAGGTGTATTAAACGCATTTTCAACTTATCATATTGTAACCCCTTTGTAAGTCAGGGAGCACCTGTATTCCCTTCCCCTAATTGGCCCTGATGATAACATCTTATGTTTCTATGGGATGTTTGTGAAAACTAAGAAATCAAATGAGGACAATACTATTAACTAAATGACACTCTATTCAGATTTCTACAGCGCTGCCTTTTCTCTGTGCCGGTGTCCAATCCAGGACACTGCAAAAAATTAGTCATCCTCACTCCCACATCTTCCCTGCTCTGTGACAGCTACTTCACTTAACTTTGTTTTTGACAACGTGGCAATATTTAAGAATACCGGACAGGAGTTCTGTAGATGTTCCTCAGTTTGGGTTTGTCTGGTGTTTTGCATGATGAGACTGCAACTGTCAGTTTGGGGGAAGAATACCACAAAGAGGAAGTTCATTCCTTTTTCACTGCCCCACGTCGCAACAGCGTGGCGCTGACACACCACTGGTGGCATCAGCATTCCTTGCTGGTTCACGTGGGGTCTGCCAGGCTTCTCCACTGCAAAGCCTCTCTTTTTCTCTTTCTGCTCTCCAGTGACCATGCCCTCATTTTTTTAATTGGACAATGATTTAGAAATCCATACCTGGGTTCTGGGTTATTCGTTGCTACTGGGGTGTGACTGCTTCCAGGCCCTCTCAACAGACAGAGCGAGGAGACATGTATGTGTTTACTAATTCATGTATATACCCATAGTCGTAACTCTCTCAATATATATTAAAATGAGCAGGAGTTCATACTACCTTTAGTTATGCAGTAATACAGGATTTATCCTAGGCCTCAGTACTTGATCATCTGTAGCTTTTTCTCTGGCAATAATACATCTGACATGTACTTTATACAATCTATTTACTTATTTTTTCAACTCCAATATACAGTATACAAAAGTGTACTTTTGGCACACTTGTTTAAAACTGATTTTTAGAATGTGTGCAACACGGTCTATTTTTAGACCATTTTTCTCCACAAATTCAAGTGTGAAAATGTTGTCAGCAGGCTATGTCTGATGCACATACACAGTACCTGTAATAGTGGCGTAAATGATGTCCTGTTGTTCCTATCAGCGGGTAAACTAATTACCCTAGGCCTTCATTTACCAATGGCTTCAACCTGTGCCCAAATACTTGCGACTGTAGGCTTAATGTCATTGAAGATGTTACATGTGATGCTAACCCAGGTGAAAGGTAGTCTTACCTCAGTTGACAGGGCTGCGGACAACGGCATTCCTGAACACTCAGAGGGAGTTTTCATTATTCCACATTACTGCACGCCCCCTCTTTATTCCCAATAGCGTTCTGCCTATTTTTCTGTTTTCTATTTAGTGTTTTTCCTTTTTCCTCTGTAGTTTGAACAAAGGTGATTCTTAAATATGAATTTCACTTTATCCGCAGTCCAAACTTTCTTCTTCAGTGGATTTCCTCCTGCTTTACCTTTGTTATGAACAACAAACCCAGGCCCAGTGCAGACTTACACAATAATTTTACACGATGAGTTACTACTTCCAACTCTCTGCTAGGGGCAGTGAGGATCCCAAGATTAGGCAGAGAAGGAAATTCACCTTTTTCAGAAACATCAATGCAGAGGAAATGAGCCTGGACAATGGGTGATGCTGTGGGGCTCAAGTACACAGTCTCTGTAGAGGGGACTCCTTTATTTTAGAATTTTTGGTCCAATGTTTGGAATGAGGATTCCTAAGAATGACACTTCCTAACACGTACTACCTGAAGGTTTCTTCCCACCTATAGATACCCTGCCACTTTCAAAAGGCCGCTTTCCCATGAATGTCATGGTCAATACTAAAGACTAATGAGGGGTAGGGGCAAGGGGACTGAGGAGGGGAAAGGTGTCCAGGCTTGCCCTCACTAACCAAAAGCATGGATTGCTTCCTATTGCACATAAGATGAAGATAAAAATTCTTACTATGGCCAATAAAACTATTAAATTTATCAGTTAAAAACAAAAAAAGTTGGCCCTGGCTAGTGTAGCTCAGTGGATTGAGAACAAGCCTGTGAACCAGATGATCGAGGTTCAATTCCCAGTCAGGGCACATGCCTGGGTTGCAGGCCAGTTCCCAGTAGGGGACTCATGAGAGGCAACCATACATTGATTTAAAAATCAATAAATTAATTAAAATTAATTTTTTAAAAAAGCTCCATGGAGAGGTGTATGTGTTTCTTAAGGATTCAGCTCCATCAAGTTTGACAACTCATAGTACCCCCCTCACCAGAATCCAGATCCAGGTGAACACAATACCTACGTGTTGGTAGATTTGAGGAGGTTGGCATGGAGTCTGTGAGGGCCTTATCTGAGTTATGTAACAAGGACTGTTCATGGAGTCTACACGGGTACTTGGTGGGTAAACTACCCTCCCTGAATACAAGGCAGGAGAAGTCCTAGCTGTGGTTGTGTGAGGGTGAGGAAGCAGTGACCAACTATCTCTACGGACATCTCTCCGGAGGGTGCAGAAAGCAGACAAAGATTAGTGCACCTTATTATGAGCCCTGTCCCAGGTGGACAATAGGGAAAAAGAGGTAGCAGGAGATCAGGGACTGGAAGAGAGTCCTGTGAGCAGAGAGAAGGAGCATGGAGCAGCAGGAGGGAACGAAAAGACTGCAGGTGGGGCAAACAGTAGAAAGCGGAAGCAGGTAGAAAGGATAGAGCACAGGGAAGGTCGGGAGGCTCATCAAATGGGAATAAAGGGCAAAGACAGAGAGAAAATACACTACAGGGGAGAGAGAGAAGAAAAGGGAGGAACGAGCTACAATGGCAGAAAGGAAGCAGCAGGTCCTGGGCCGAAAGAACAGCTGGTGGGTTACTCATGTTAGAATGACTTTTCGTGCTGTAGATATCAGGACACCTTCTTCTCCATATTTCATGGGATTTCTATTCAGTTTTGATTTATTGTAAGTCAGAGCTGCTCATCATGAGGACACAAGTCAAACTTGGAAGGTCAGCACACTGTGTGAACTCTGTGGTTTGAGTGAGTCCAGCCTCAGGATACCCTGGGCAGGGAGCCAAATCGGCCATGGCAGGGCAGTCCTCGGAGCACCATGTCCCAAGTTGCTCAGGAGAGACAATTACTGTGTTCTGGTCTCTCAGCCAAAACTGAGGGTTTTGTGCAGGGGGTCAGAGAAGGCAAAGGGCTGGGGGAATGTGATCTCACCTGGGGTGAGTTATGTTTTGCTGAACATATCCACACATGAATGTCATGATGTTTTCCTCATTTCTTGTGTAAGTAAATTCAAATTTCAGGAGAGTTGATCCTCTGTGGAGGAAAGAGGAAATGATTGGGCACCCAGGAACACAGGGCTGGGGGGCTGGAGAGTTGGTGTTTCACCAGGACCTGTCAGCCTCCAGGCACTCTTCGTATTCTCTCAGTCAGAACAGGATGGGAAATCTTCTGTTCTGACAGGGAGATAGGTATGGGGAGGAGTGGTAGGTTACCCTGGGGGCGGGTTCTCTTAGAGCTGCCTTTTCCTGTAGACATGGCCTGGCCCTAGAGTAAAGCAGTAATGATTGAAAAGAGGGAAAGAGAAAGCATGAGACCCCTGGTGTTTAGGTATTCAAGATGCCACTTGTGTGCCTCCAGCCAAGTCTCAAAATGACAAAATATGCAGCCCCACTGCACCCACACTCAAGAGCCCCACCCTCCACCAGAGCAGAGAGAATTCTTACCCCTTATAAACACATGGTGAGACACCACAGTGAAGGATTCTGCGTACCTACCAGACTCACCGGCTTCAAAATAAACAACCCAGTGTTTCCAAAGTTCACAGAGCAGGCCTGCCCACCCAGGGTGATCGGGGGCAGGAGAATGCAAAGGTTACCAGGAGGGTGGCAGCGGGGTGGGAGCCTGGGGGACAGGAAGGATTTTGGGAAAGACCTTCTTAGAGCTCCTCTGTCTTTAATAAAATGTTATAATACAGAATGTGTAGTACTAGTGACTTGTGATAAGTATTCCTTTAATCACCACGAGAAACCTAGAGATTAAGTAGATGGAACCTGGACTCAAGGTGTTTGGGTTCAAATCCAAGTTGTGTTAATTCCTGAAGGCAGCTTGTTCAATGGCTCTTTGCTTCAGATTCCTCAACTGTGACATGTAAATAATTACAGAACTTCACTTACAGAATTTCTGCCAAGATTAAATAGTTAATACATGGAATACACTTGAAGTATTACCTGAAGTCAAGTAAGGACTCAATAAATTTTGACTTGCACTGTATACTCTATGGTTAGTAGTTATTATTACCAACACTTTAGCAATAATGAATACCATTTTAATAAATAAGGATCTACCTCTTGTAAGCATCACAATACTCATAAAAATATTAGGTTGATGCCCTAATTTGCAAGTATCTTTTCATCCCAATTGCACTACTAATTTCAATTATATTTTAATATGAAGGAAAAATGACATCAATGATGCACTGTAACTATCTCAGTTTCCTTTGGATTAAGAGGGGAAAACAAGATCCACCAGGATAGTACTAATCATGGTTACAATGTTGTGTTGATGTGAGTTAACAACGCACTGATCATGTTCAAATTTCCCTGAATGCCTGATTTTTAAACAATTGAAGTATAATGTTAATAAGACACCCCCAATTGCATTTGGTGGTTATATCTTTTAATTCATGGGTAGCTCTCCTTTTTTTATTCCTTGTAATTCTTTAAAATAATTGAAAATTTTTTTCAATTACAGTTGACATACACTATTATATTAGTGTCAGGTGTACAACATCATGGTTAGACATTTGTGTATCTTACAAAGTGATCACCCCAATAAGTCTAGTACCCATCTGACACCATGCCTAGTTATTAAAATATTGTTGACTATATTATATATGCTGTTCTTTACATCTCCTTCACTGATTTCATAACTGCCAATTTGTACCTCTTAACACCAGCCACACAACCCCCTCTTCTCTGGCCACTGTAAACTTGGTCTCTGCATCTATGAGTCTGTTTCTGTTTTGCTTGGTCATTTATTTTGTTCTTTAGATTCCACGTATAAGTGGGATTATAAGGTATTTGTCTTTCTCTGTCTGATTTATTTCACTAATACCCTCTTGGTCCATCTATGTTGTCACGAATGGCAAGTTTCCATTTTATTTTATGCCCAAACAATATTTCATTGTTTACACATACCACTTCTATATCATCCATTTATCTATTGATGGACACTAGGTTGCTTCCATATCTTGGCTATAATAAATAAGGCTGCAATGAACATAGTGGTGCATACATCTTTTGTAGAATGCATATATCTTATTGTATTAGTGTTTTGGATTTCTTCAGATAAGTACCTAGAAGTACAATTAGTGGGTAATATGGTAGTTCTATTTCTCACTTTTTGAGGAAGCTCCAGAATGGCTGTTTTTCACAATGGCTGCCTCAATTTCCAATTCTGCTAACAGTGCCCAAGTGTCCCCCTTTCTCCACATCCTCACCATCACTTGTTGTTTGTTGATTTATTGATGATGGCCATTCTCACAGGTGTGAGATGGTATCTCATTGTGGTTTGGATTTGCATTTCTCTGATGATTAGTGACATGGAGCATCTTTTCATATGTATTGGCCATCTGTATGTCCTCTTTGGAGAAATGTCTATTGAGGTCCTCTGCCCATTTTTTAATTGGATTGTTGTTGTTGGGGGTTTTATTTTGGTGTAAAGTTGTATGAATTCCTTATATGTTTTGGATATTAACCCCTTATCAGATGTTTCATTGGCAAACATATTATCCCATTCAGTGGGTTGTCTTTTTGTTTTCTTGCTGGTTTCCTTTGCTATGAAAAATCTTTTTAGTTTAATGTAATCCCATTTGTTTATTTTGTTTGTTTCTTTTGCCTGAGGAGACATATTTTTAAAATATTACTAAAAGTGATGTCAAAGTTTTGGGTCTTACATCTAAGCCTTTAATTTGTTTTGAGTTTATTCTTGTATATGGTATAAGAGAGTCATCAGGTTCCACCTTTTCGCATGTATCCATCCAGTTTTCCCAACACCGTTTATTGAAGAGACTGTTTTTATCCCATTGTATTTTCTTGCTTCTTTTCTCATAAAGTAATTGGCCATATAAGCATGAGTTTATTTCTGGATTCTCTAGTCTGTTCCATTGACTTATGTTTTGTTTTTATGCCAACACCATGCTCTTTTCATTATTGGAGCTTTGTAGTACATAGTTTGGTATCAGGTACTGTGATTCTGCCAACTTTATTCTTCTGTCTTAAGATTGCTTTGGCTATCTGGGATCTTTTGTGGCTCCATATAAATGCTATGATTATTTGTTCTAGTTCTGTGAAAAACACCTTTGGTATTTTGATGGGGATTGCACTGAATCTTTCATTGCTTGGGTAGAATGGGTATGTTAAGGGTGTCATTCTGTCTATTTGTAAGCACAGTGTAAGCTTACAGTTTTCCGAGTAAAGGTCTTTTTTCCTCCTTGGTTAAATTGATTCCTAAGTGTTTTATTCTTTTGGGTGCAGTTGTAAATGGCTTTTTTCTTAATTTTTATTTCTGATAGTTTATTATTGATGTATAAAAATACAACCAGTTTCTGAATATTAATTTTGCAACCCACTACATTACTGAATTCATTTATTTGTTCTAATGGGTTTTTGGTATATTCCTTAGCATTCTCTCTATATAGTATCATGTCATTTGCTAACCCATTATATTTAAATTAAAATTTCTTTCTCAACTTCTGCTATAACTTCCTAAATTTCTATGACTATCTAGTCATTTACCCACCAACTGTAAAATAATGCAACAGAATAAAATGCTGACCATTACAGATTTCTCCTCATTTTGTGTTGAATTTTCTCATCTAGAACACACTAATTTAAAGCAAACAATCTCAGAATGTGGCTGCGGGGGGGGGGGGGGGTAAGAGTGTCACTGAGAACGTGACTCACAAATTAAGCACATTCCTGTCAGGGAAACAGTGCCTATTGCCCACGGCAGAGGTGGCTATGTCCTCGCCTTCACGATGTCCGCGTGTACACGCTGACAAATAATATTCTTGGTAGCCTCCAGTTTTTCTTTTTTAAAAACATGTTTCAAACTTCTCTCTTTTGCATACTTTGAACTCGGGTTTTGGTTTTGCAGGCTGTGGGGGCTTGAGGGATCTCTCACATTAATTGGTACTATCATTGCTTATCAAGGAGGTGAGCATGGCGTTCACACTCACTAAGTTCAGTGATCAAGGAGTAGCCAACGCATGCCCTTGACTGCGCAGTATTTCAGCATGTGTGTAGTTGTTACTTATTTTCACACATGGGTGTGTGTTTAGGCTTCAGGAATACCTAACATTAAGGGTGAAAAAATGTGAGTGGATTTCCCCCTCAAGTTAGGCAATTAGTCTTTATGAAAATTACTTTATGATCTTGTTCCTATATTTTTCACCTTAGAGGAAACAGATAACACTGCTATATCTATTAATTCTTTCATGATGCCACACCACCATCATTAATGCCAGTGGCAGATATGGAGGCTGCTTTGAAGAGTGATGAATGGTGATGCCCTGGGGCTGTGTTGCTGATTAGACTCTCTTCTTTGAAGATCTTTACAAATAAAATAACCATTAAGAAAATGATTAAATAGGGCCTGTAGGGACCCTCAGAGCCTGTTGTGGGTTGAGGCATACAAGCAAGTACATTAGTTTGTAGGTTGACAGAAAACTAGCTCAAAGTCACATAAGCAGAAGAGCACATACAGGCTCTCATAATTGCTTCATACAGAACCGCCCCCTGGCTTCTGACCCAGCTCAACCCCAAACGCCAGACCTCTAAGAGAGTTTGTGGTCTGTTTCTCTGCCTCACAGCTCTGCTTAACTTTTATTATTATGGATTTGAGAGAGGGAAAAAGGGAGAGAGAAAAAACATCAATTTGCTGCCTCACTTATTTATGCATGTTTCGTTGATTCTTGTATGTGCCCTGACTAGGGATCGAACCTACAACATTCACGTATCAGCAGGATGCTCCAGCCAACTGAACCACTGGCCAGGGCCTCTGCTTAACTTGTCTGGCATCATTCCTCAGACAGCCTCCCTCCTCTCCCTCCTCCCCGCTGAGCAACCCCACTGAGGAGAAGCAGCCTTTTCTCTTCCTAAGCATAAAAATGTCCAAGAACTCTCACAGGTCCTGTGCCCTTCACCAGCCAATCATCATGCTCAGGGCTTGCTCCTCTGTCTGGAGAGGGGTAGGTCAGAGTGGTTCATGGACCAGAAGGGCCTAATGGTGGAGGGAGGAGAAGTTCTCACCCAAGGGTGGTCTCTGACCAGAAAGACTGTGATCATACAGCAGTCATCCTCAGGAACCTGACATTGGCCTGAGATGGAGACTCATGCACCTTCTAGCTACTCCTTTACTGATCTGAGCAAGGTCCCTGCAAAGCAAAGCTGTGAAGAGAAGCTTCCCTGTCCCGGGCTTGTCAGTTTGTACCCTCAGTGTGGTGTCCCTCTGCCACTCACAGTAGGGACAGGCTACCATGGTGTGGACCATGTCTGAGTGTGTCAATGCTGAGCTATCACACAAAGCCCCTGAGCGTTATGCTGTACCAACAGAGAAACACAGCAGGTTGGCAGAATTCAGTGACATTTTACCTGTCAAGGAGGGAGAAGGTAGGCATGAGTGGGTCCCTGGTGGTGGTGGGGATGACTTAAACCCTTCACTGCACTAAAAGAGATCACGTAACATGGAGCCAGCAGGATAGTCCCGTTTAAAGCATTTTGCTAATGTCAGCCTAGGTGTTGTCAACATGTTCCCTTAACAATTTATACTCATCCTTACTTGAGGTAACATGGTTAGAATGGCTTCCCAGACCTAGTAATGAGATTTTAACAGGCATCACAGAATTGAGAGAACAATCTGAATCCTTAATGCCCAGTGATGCCAACTTCAAGCACCATATTGGTAATTGCATGTAGTGTGAATACATATAAAGAAATGGTCCTGATCACTTTTCCAATGGTATGCCTTGAGTAAATTACCCAAATTCTCTAGGAATCAGTGTATTTCTTAATAAAAAATGTTAAATACCCATCACTTTGTAGGGTTATTATGGTGCATGTAATATAAGGTACATAGTAAGGTGCCTTGCACATAGTCAGTGCTGAATAAATGTCAGTCTTATTATTATTACAGAGTTTAGGGTTGCCTCCACCAATTTAGTTTCTTAGGAGCAGATGAATTCTCTGCTTGTCCCAAAATATTGCACACACCATTCTAGCCATTACAGAGTTATTGGTTTGGATTGCCAAACCTCTATGGTAATGCGGAAAACTCTAGAGAAACATGAGATACCACATTCAAGCCATTTATAAAAATAGTTTTCAAATGGATTATTTCCTCCTAATGGGTTTCAATGAAGAGAACATTGAGATTAACCACAGGACTCTTAAGACAAATACAGATCTGGTTGAGCACCGTGGGAGTGGGGTGGGCCATGTTATAAAGAGTGGGCTGAGAAGAGAAAATCTCCATGGAAAATATTCCCACATCACAATGACCCCCTTCTCTGCCTTTGCCAGGAGAGCTGGTCTCCTCAGACAAACGCTTCACACAGACTCTGGGAGCTTCACAATCACTGGAGCAGGTGTGTACGTATCAAAATCATGGATTTTTCTGTCATCTGCTGGTCCTTTTTGAGAAGGGCAGCAGGGCTTGATGTGAGCAAAGGTGGTGGCGTGTTTGATGTCTCTCTTTATGCCTACAAACCTCACTGGAACTGAGGGGTGTGGAGTCTGGTTTGTGGAGTAAGCGACAGGGACTTCAGGGTTAATGCGGTGGGGTGGTGGGGTGTGGAGACACTGGTGTGCCGAGTCAGGAGTCAGAGAGGCGTGTCTACAGGTTCAGTAGCTGGTCTGTGAGTCGGGGGTGGGACTGAGGGCTGAGTGGCTGAAAAGCTGTGGAATCAGAACTGTGTTTCTCCGGAGTAGGTAATGGGGTCTCTAGAAGTAATTTCTAGAAATGGAGATGAAAACCCCTGAGATGTGGAATCTGTTTCATCTGGAGTGTGAGTGCCTGGAGGCTCAAAGGTGTGGGGCCTCAGGTGAGTAGGTGGGGGTCCTGGGCTAGTGGTGGGAGACTGAGTTCACCAAAGTATCGGCTCTGAGTATATCGATGGGGTCTCTGGGTCAGTAATGGGAGGCTGTGGGTCAGTATGTGGGTGATGGATAGCCTCTACTGTCAGAATGGGGTCCGTGGGATCGGTGGTCCTGGGTTTGGGGTAGAAAGTGGGGGGTCTGTACGCCTAAGGGACGGGGCATACACTTTCAGTAATGGGTGTCTATGGAATCTCGTATATATTCGCATCTAGAGCAGCCATTCCATGCAAGCACCTGCGAGAAGCAGGCGCACACGGCCTGGATGCAATTCCTGTCCAACAGGGGCCTTCCTGGAGACTGATGCAGATCCGAGGTGTCAGTACCATCACCCCCAAATGCCTCAGCCCTGAAGGAATGGTTGGTTGTGCCCTGCACCGTAAACTAAAACAGATAACATGATTATAGTGATAGGAAACCCAAAAATAATGGAAAAGTCACTACAAACAACCATAGTATTTATTAAAGTAGCAAATCATAGAATCGACACACAAAAATCAGTGTGCTTGCTACTGACCTATACAGACCAGTAGAAGATACCATGGAGGAAAAGGCCCCATTCCCAGTCATGGTAAGTAAGTAAACAAATGATGAAGCAAAATTGCAAAGAAAAAAGGAGCTGCATGCAAACTCATATCGCCTAACGTTTTTGATTACGTAAAATGTGAATAATACGGATTTGGTGTATAAGAAATAAGAAATACCAGACACACCAAAACAGAGGGTGTTTGTCTACAATAAGCTGACTGAACTGTTGAAAAATGTGGAGGTGATGAAATTAAAAAGAATGAAGAGTCATTTCATAGTAAAGAACCCTAAATACAAGGGGTGATTATTAAGTGGATCCTAGATTTTTTTAAAAAATCCATCTGTAAAGTAATTACTAGAATCATAAAAAATTGAAAATTGATTATATATTAGGTAGGCTTATTGAATCAATGTGCCATTTATTGGCTGCATATGACAATATCCTAGTTCTCAGGAGCTGTGTGTATTCAAAGGTGAGATATCCCAACATCTGCAATTTCCCTTCAAAGTGGGTTAGCAGCAGAATGTACATGTAATTTTTCAAAAGGTTTAAACACATCAACAAAGAAGTCCAAAACATATGCATATAAACTATAAATATTCCCAACTATATGTAAATAAACCTGAAGGAATGAAAAGGTACACAGCGTCTGGAATTCTCTAAAATTAGATTCCACAATAAAGATTCAAATTCTTATCTATGAAGGATATCCTCCTGCCATAGTTACCATTTTGTTTGGTGATGAGAGCATCTGGAAGTTACTCTCTTTGCAAACCTCCCGTAATTGACAGAGCAGGGTGTCGGTGGGCCCCGGAGGACACCAGACAAGTCCTCACCAGGAGAAAGGACTTCGAGAAGTGGCAGAGGTGGTGGGGCTCTACCACCTGGACAGTCTCCAAGGGACTTGAGATGGGGGGGTCTTAGATCCATGACTTCCCTCAGCCGCTGGCCCATTTCTTCCTCCTCCTAGTCTTAGTAGCTGGTGAAGTTGGATGGAAAAACAATGCCAAGAATAAATGAGGTTTCAAAATAAATGTCACTGAGGTAAATCCAACACCTCCTCGTTCTTCATTTCCACCGTCCTTCCTGGGGGAATTTGATAGGCTTTGATGCCTCACACCACATACAGTGAAAACCCAAGACTGTCACCCCTTTTCCTCTCCATCTCAGATGCTCATGCTTCCCATGGGATGGATGTCAGAGGTCCGAGGTGCCCGCCCACCCTGCCCTTGGGAGGACTGAGGCTACAGCCTGAGACCTGCTGGCCAAGCACGTTATTTATCACAGGTGAGCGCTTGCTCTCAGCCTGGTTTCACCCAGTGTATGTGGAAACAAAGAAACTGTGGTAATAAAAGGGAAGGAAACCAGTCTGTATCCCCCAGATGTCCCCTGAGAATCTCATCACCAGCAAGGGACCCAAGCTGATGTGTAGCCCAGTGCCCTGATCCCCGGAGATGAACCCTGCCGCACACCTGCCCACTTACCACCTGCATTCCAGCAACTCCTGTGGCCCATCTGATGGCCTCTCCAGACGCACCTTCACCGTCTCACCCAGTGACCCCACAAGCCCATCCAACTGTAAATCCGATGGCCCTTTTCCCATCAAGTCCACTAACACCAGCTCTCAGAGCAGGAACTTCCCCGGTCCATTGAACATTCAGTCCAGAATCCACCAACCAGTCAGTCCATGGGCAACTCTGAACCCAGGGTGGCTTCAGCTTCTCCTCTTCCTGTAGGTATTCGTGATGAGTCCCTTGACATGAAAAATGGTAACAAGCTGGGGTAATTTTGTGAAAGGTCATTGAGTCGTACACTTAAGTTTTTCACTTTCAGCAAGTAGTGTATGTATCAGTTTAACTTACAAAAAAAGGTCTCAGGACGACAAACTCCACCCTGATGAAAAACCCCCTTGATTCTCTGAATTCTCCGTTCACTTTTTATTGCTTATTCATCCAGCAACCTCATGACTGACCCTAATCCTTCTCATTCCCTAACTCCTGTCATCTCTTCACTCCACCAAAGTGAAACAAAGCCTACACTAAGAAAAAAGGGCAAAGAAATCTGGGGTCGAACCCCATCTGACACGCCATGAGCTTTCCCTTGGTGATTTCCCAAGCTGAGAATCACTGGGTGAGAAGAGGGAGAACAGTCTCACTTTCACCGCAAAACGCTCTTAAATTTTTATAACACAGAGGACAACAGGACTTCAAAATACAAAAGGCACATTTTGTGAAGGCAATTATTAACTGCTGAAAATAAAACACCATAAATGCCATGAAAGCACTCTAAAATGCAGACCCACATTGGAATTATAGAAGGTTTCAGCAAAAGGAGGTCTGAATAATTCATATTTGGGGGAATTGACTAAATTTCTTTCTTTAAACATAACTAATCAACTTCAAAATTTTCCAGTCTTTCAAAAACAGTATATTCTCTCTGGTTTTTATGTTATTCATTTTTTTATTTTAGAATAAATTTAGATTTGTAGAAAAGGTTCTGAGATGGTATACAGAATTGTTACGCCTTTTTACCTAGCTTGTCTTAATACTAATGTCTTATATAACCAGGATACATTTGTCAAAACTGAACAGTTAACATAGATAAAACACCATTAACTAAATGACAGACTCTATACAGATTTCACTGGTTTCTCCATTAATTTCCTTTTTCTGTGCCAGAATCTAACCCAGAATATCACAGCTTTTAGTCTCCCTGTCTCCTTCGTCTCCTCTGATCTGTGGCAGTTTCTTAGTCCTTCTTTGTTTTCCGTACCTAAGAAAACTTAAAGAGCATTGATCACATATTTTGTACAATATTCCCCTAATTTTTATTTGCCTCCCATACTCTCATTATTAGACTGGAGTTATGGTTTTTATAGGAAATAAAACTGCCACAAAAAAAGAAACACCATTCTCATCAAATCATATCGAGGGTACATTATATGCACATGATAACTGTGGTGATGTCAACCTTGATCGATTGGTCCAGCATTTCTACCAGGTCTCTACACTGTGAAGCACTTTTTATCTTCCCTTTTCATTCCTGATTACTTGGAAGTGAGTCACTCATTCTAGCTCACACTCCAGGGGAAGAGAGAAAGTAATTGGAATTAATTCAAATTGTCCCACAAATACGATCTGCCCTTGTCCCATGTCTATTTATTTGTTCAATCATTCATCTATATTATGATGGACTCATGGATATTTACTTTGTTTCTTGGGTTATAATGCAGTACTAATATTCTTTATAAATCTGCCAAGTCCATACTTGGCTTCTGTCTCCATTTGCCAAGTTCATATTTTTTTTTAAATCAGAGAATGGTATTCAAAAACCAATATCTGGAGGAGTAATGTTAGCAAAATGGCAGAGTAGGCAGCTGCTCCAGGCTCTCGCCTCCCCAAAGACACATCAAAAACAGGCGGAAAATGCCAGGACCAATTCTTTCAGAACTCTGGAAAAACAATCAGCAACTTACAGCAACCAAGCAAATGCCAAACCAAAAAAAATGTGACTTCGAAATTGTAGAAAAGTTCTGTGCTGATTTTATTTGCCTTCATTCCATCCTGTCCCAGGCTAGGCAGTGCTTTTAAAGCGGTGGCCACACACACTCCCAGAGAGTCGCCCTGGTCCCTGGCAGGGAGGAAGAGAGAAGACATTATTCGCAAAGTATTGTGTGTGTCTGTTCAAACCTCTAGTGGGGAGATGGGGCTGGTGACTGAAAGACTGATGCAAGTTGTTCGATCTCTGCTTCAATTAACTGGGAAGTGAGCACAGGAGAGCAGGCCAGAAAATTGACAGGCACTGTGCAAAAACACCACAAGCATACTGAGAACCCTCAGATGCCTGGGGCAAAGAATTACCAGGTCTTACATAGTTTATCCACTCTAACATGCCCACCTCAGGGGCTCTATTTTTCCTGCCTCTACTGCCTGCTGCAGCAGTTCTGGCCTTTCTGCATCAAGTGCTTTAGTCACCCCACATCTCTAGAGCCATCCCAGAAACAGGGTCATCCTGGCTGGTGCAGATCCTGCCAGGGTGTTGAATCCTGTATCCTTGCCCCAACTCCCAGCCCCCATGCAAATTTAATCTTCAGTGCCACTTGGCTGGCAACCTCCAATTCCGAGCCCATGGCCACTCCCTGGCTCTTGTTAGTACAGGACATGGCACACTGCCATGGTATTGAGATATTGTCCCTCTCTCACTAGCTGGCTTAACATGTCTCTGACTGGGATATATTACAACTTTTTCCCTAGTTATTGACTTGGTGGCAAGCCCTTAGAAGTCTCTGCATTTGGAAGCAACTCAGGAGGATGTGACAAAGGGCACAGCACCTGGGAGAACCAGCTGATTGTGGGGCTCAAGCAGGGAAAATAAAAAGTGATCTCAGGGCATTATCTAGTGCCATAAATCAAGTGTACAAAGCTAGTATGCATTCCCTCCCAGCTCTTTTGGTGTATAATTGATAAAAGTGGTATATTATTAATTTGCATAGTACAACTATTTGATACATGTATATATCTTGAAATAATTGCCTTGTTCAAGCTAAATTAACACATCTATTATCTCACATAGTTATCTTTTTTTGGCCCACTGAGAACACAATATCTATTCTCTTAGCAAATTTCAAGTATACAATACAGTATTGTTAACTATAGTCACCATTGCATTAGACCCTTGGAATTCATTTACCTTAAAACAGAAAGTTTGTACCCTTTAACCCACCTCTCCCTACTTTCCTCACCCCAGGTAACCATTGTCCAGAAGAATGTACAGCACAATTTTTAAATATGTAAATATTTTAAAAGTACCAAAATGACCTAAGAGCAGATCTGAAAGATCTCATAAAGGCTAAAGCAGAACTAATTTACATACAATATATGATACTATAGAATTATACCCCAAAAGAGCAAAATAAACATCCATAAGCATATGGATATAAATAAGTTGAATAAAGAAATAAATAAGGAGAAGAGGCAAATCTTTCCTACAGACGAATTCCAGATAACTTGTGTAGATGCCCCTCCAGGATTTCTCTTCCCTCTTCTTTGAGTGCAGTCACTGGACTCAGTGACTCACTTCCCAAGAATAAAGTATGGAAAGGTTTACAGTGGAAAAGCCTAGTGGACACCTCTTTAACCAAGTGATCAAGCTGAATACAACACCACCAGTGATGATTCGTAATGATAACACGCACTACCTGATACGATGTAGCGAGAAGTGGGATACACCCCTGTGGTCTTCTTAACAACCCGTAATCCAAATCTCATCATATGGCACAAACCAAAAATGAAAGGAATTCTACAAAACACCTGACTGGTACTCTTCAAAGCTCTCAAGTTTATTAAAAAAGAAAAAGAAAACTAGGAAAGACTGAAAACTGTCCCGAGTTATAGAAAACTACTGGCACATGAAGAGTCAGTGCAATTTGTTACCAGAATTAGATCAGGGAAGTGAAAAAGGATTTGGGTGACAAGGCAGATCAAACATGAATAAGGTTTAGAATGTAGCTCACAGCATTGTACCAATATTAATGTCATAGTTTCGCCAAATGTACCGTGGTTATGTAAAATGTTAACTTTGGGAAAATTGGATGGAATGTATATAAGAACTCTTCATACTAAATATCCTACTTTTCTGAAAATTCAAAATCATTCCAAAATTAAAAGTTTATTTAATAAACTAAAGTGTAAACACCAAATTGTACAAAGGCTAAAAAGAATAAATGAAATAGAGCAGAGGAATCTAAGGGTAGGGGGCGTTGTGACTCCCATAAATGACACTAAAAAGAATGACTCCTATTGATTTGTGAACCCACTGCCGGTCTTATTTGTCTCATAGATATGCCCTACAGATGAATATAAAATGCAGTAAACTGTCCTCCAAGGAGCGAGAGAGCCCAGCAGAGACTCTGTGGAGAGGCTCAGCCAGGACGGCCAAGGGGAAACACCTTGGAACAATGGCCCAGACTAGTCACATCTTGTCCACAGGAACTAGGGGTAGATATCTTTCTGTTTAAGCTATGTTTGAGTTTGTTGAAGTTCTTAAATGCACATATTAAATCTTTTCTTCAAATATGAGGATCTTTCAGCCACTACATTTTTCTGCCTCTTTCTCTTCTCTTTCTGGAACTAATATATGTTGCATTTAAAAAAAAAACTGAGGGATAATTGGCATGTAATATTATATTAGTTTCAGGTGCACAACATGGTAATTCAATATCTGTATACACTGCAAAATGATCAGCACAAAAAGTCTATTTACCATCCATCACCATACAAAGTCACAGCATTTTTTCTTGTGATGACAACTTTCAAGATTTCTGTTCTTGGCAACTTGTAAATATGCGATAGACTCCAATATCACTGACTATGCTCACCATGCTGCATGTTACATCCCATGACTTATTTATTTTATAACTGGAAGTTTGTACTCCTTGACCCTCTTCACCCATTTATCCTGTACCCAATCTCCTTCCCCGTAACACATGTTCAATGCAGTACATTGCATGGCTTCCCAAGGAGCTCGTTTGTGTGCATTCATTTTTCTACATCCCCTTAGCTTTCTGTTCACCAGCTGGACAACCTCCACTGATCTATCTCCAGTTATTTCTTCCTTCTGCTGGCCCATATCTGCTGTTGCCCCTCTCTAGTAAATTACCTGTATCATTATTATACTTTCAAAACTCCAGATATTTGTATTTGTTCATATTTATAATATCAATCTATTTACTCACATTGTATATTTTATGAGCATGCAATTGTATTTTTAATTCTTTTTTTAAAGATTTTATTTATCTACTTTTAAAGAGAGGGGTAGGGAGGGAGAAAGAAAGGGAGAAAAACATCAATATGCAAGACATACATCAATTGCTTGCCCCTCACATGCCTTCAACTGGGGACCTGGCCAGCAACCCAGGCATGTGCCCTGACCAGGAACTGAACCAGTGACCTTTCAGTTCACAGGCCGGCGTTCAATTCATTGAACCACACCAGCCAGAGCTGTATATTTAATTCTTTATATATGGTTCCTATTAGTTTTTAAAATATCTCTGTAGTACCTGTTTTGAAGTCCTTTTCAGATAAGTCCAAAATCTATAGCCCCCTCAGCATCTCCACTGACAAATTCTGTTTCTGTATATAAGGCACACTCCCCTATCTATTTGCATGCATTACTAAAAAATTGGCATTATAGGTTATACACTATGTCAACTTTGGATTCTGTTCCTGCCTTGTGGATGGTTGTTTGTTAGTTTGTTTAGTGACTTCCCTGGGCTAATTCTGGAGCGTGTTCCCCCCTCAGTGTGTGGGACTGTGGTCATTTTGTTGCCTGAAACTTGGCATTCTATCCCCACATCCTTGTTACCTCCCTGCAATTAGAAGATGGAATTTACCTCTATTCTATTTAGAGGATATGGGGAGTTTTATGGAAACGATGAAGCAAGAGAAAAAATTCACTAAATGTCTATGTAATGTCCTGGCAAATCTGTAAGAGGTGCCTCTGTGAAAATGACCAGAAGCAACACAAACAAAAGGTTTGAGAAGTGGATGACAATGTAGAACGCTAGACAGGTTTCAGAATCAGCCTGTGGACAGCACTCAAGTGAGGGAGACCAGAACTGCGCTGCAAAGGCTTTGAAAACTAAATTCATAGCTGAGCTACAGCCCCACCCAACACTAGGCCAGAGTGTATGTTACTGTACAAACCAACACAGGCTGATCACTAATTAAAATGAAAGCTTTAAAGAGGAAGCATGTCATATAATGCCCAAAATGTGTGAGACACAGTATAAACTAGCATAATTGCATTCTGTTAGATTCACAGTTTTGCCTTGTTGCCATTCCCAGCTAGAAATCTTCTCCTCAGTAACTCCTACTGCACATATTCAGTTTTAATTTCTTAGGTTAAGCAAGGTTCATGGGAACAGAAGTCATAGCTGGGGATCCCTTCAGTGTGTGCAGATATCCACAAAAAAGAACACACCGTGGTTACAACTAGTCCACTGCAGAGACGCAGGGCACCCCGAGGCAGGTGCACAATTGCTCGTGGTTGGCCAGTCCTGGGAGTGCAGTGCCCTGGGTGACTGACTCCTCAAGAACAATGTGCACAGAGGGGGGCCTTTTGTTCTCAAAAGATGGGTGGGGTCCACTTTTCAGGAATACACGCCAAGGGTTAGAGGTAGGAATCTGGAGAGTGATCAGTTTCCTCTAGGTGAGGAATTTCTTCTGAGATGTCCACTTTAGGATGTAAAACAATTATCCTTCTTAGAGGCTGTATAAATGAACTCAGCCCTTCAGTTGCCTTGATCCTCTGTGATGAAAGTTAGGCACGTGATATGGGATGAACGAGTATAGTGGTGTTTTCATCAGCTCAAGCTACTACAATAAAGTAGCATAAAATGGCTGGCTTAAACAACAGGCATTTATTCCTCACAGCTCTGCAAGCTGGAAAGTCCAAAGTCAAGTTTGCAGCAGATTTGTTATCTGGTGAGGCCCCACTTCCTGGTTTCAAGACCACCACCTCCTTGCTCTATCCCCCTATGGATGAGAGAGAGAGAGAGAAGACAAGCTCTCTGGTCTCTTTTTATAAGGACAGTAACCCATCATGTGCACCTGCCCTTATGACCCTCTAAACCTATTTACCTCCCAAAGTCACCATCACAAGAAATACCATCACATAGGGGTTTGGGTTTCAACATATGAATTTTAGGGAGACATATTTTAATCCACACCAGGTAGGCAGAATAATGTCCTCTCCACCCCCCCCCCCAAAATATCCATGGCCTAGTCTCAAGAACCTGTGAATGTTACCTGCCTAGAAAAAGAAACTTTGCTAGTGTGATTACATTTAAGGATGCTGAATTGGGGAAATTATTCTGAATTATCTGGGTGGGCTGAATTTAATCATGTAAGTCTTGAAAAGTAGAGAAGCTTTCTTGGTTCTCAGAAAAGTGGATGAGACTATAAAGAATGGTCCAAGAGATGCAACATTGCCAGCTTTGGAGTTGGAGGAAGACATGCAGGAAGACCAAAGAAGCTAGCAAAGGCAAAAAAATAGATTCTCCCCTAGAACTTCCGGAAAATAATACATCGATAACTGTATTTTAGCCTGATGAGACCCATCTTGGACTTCTAACCAACAGAATGGTTAAGAAAATAAGGTTGTATTGTTCTAAGCCACTAAATCTGTGTAAGTTATTAGAGTAGCAATAGTAATTAATGTAAGGGTATTGGTGGATGTTCAGTCTTAATATCTCATGAGAATTTGGTGGGCTTTAGAAATTCACCATGCTCCTTCAACCAGAGCTATTTCTACAGGTCTTGTATTTTGGTGGAGACATGGAGGTGGGAAAACTTACTTAGTGACATTGATTTCATGAAAAAGCATATTCCTGCTAACACAGCCAAGATCCAGACATTTAGTACAGGTGGTGGGGAATGAGGGGGAAAGAGTTACAATTCTGGAACTCTTCCCTGTGAAGGAATTTAAGTGTTTATCCTTACCTATATATCCAAATCTTCAGAGAAGAAACCTTCTGAGAACAAAGTGTGCAGCATTCCCTTCTCCCAGGTTCTTCAAACATGAGTAGCTGGGCCTTTGCCATCTGCGGGATTTGATTAAGGTTGAGAATGAAAGGCAGTCTATTTGTGGAGGCTATGGTGACACAGAGGGCGGGGGGACTTACCACACCCACCAGATTAATTCTGGATTAAATTTGAATTTCCAGTCTGGTTTAGGATATTCAGCATTTCTCATGGGCTTTTTCATCATGCATATACTTTAAGAAGTATCTTTATTGCCTTGACTGGTGTGGCTCAATGGAATGGGTATTGTACTGCAAACCCAAAGGTCTCTGGTTCATTTACAGGTCAGGGCAAATGACTGGGTTGCAAGCCAGGTCTCCAGTTGGCAGGGGGCACACAAGAGGCAACCAAAAGATGTTTCTCTCCCTCTCTCTCTCTCCCTCCCACTTTCTCTAAAAATAAATAAATAAAATCTTAAAAAACTATCTTTATTAAAATCTTATGCCCATTTCTATTGGGTTGTCATATTGAGTTTAAGAGTTCTTTTTATATCTTCTTTGTGAATTTTAGACAATTTAATAGACATTTTGAACTGCATTTCCCCATTGATTCATGATGCTGATCATCTTGAATGCTCTTATTTACCACTCGCATACTTCCTTTGGTAAGATTTCTTTGTCTAATTGTCTGTTTGTTTACCTACCTCTACCAGTCTATGTTATTTTCATTCTCTTAATATCATTTATATATATTTTTAAGTCATCCTTTTTTATGATTGATGCCTTTAGGTAACCTAAGTAAAAAATCTTCCCTAACCCAAAATCGTGAAAATTTTCCTCCTATTTCTTCTTCTAGAAATGTTATAATTTTGGTTTGTCTGATTGGTGATTGATACATTTTGAATTAACTTGTTTACAATGTTAATTTAGGGTTGAAAATTTTTCTGTATAAATATTCACTATTCCAACCCTATATGTGGGCAAGACTATTATTCCCTGCCTTGAGTTATCTTTTCATATTGTTGCACCATAGAGGTAGGTGTGGGGAGATTGAGCTCTCTAGTTCATTCCATTGATATATAAGTGTAAACTTTCTCAATACCACATGCTATTTTTACTGTAACCTAATTATGTGATTCAAACTGCTAGTGTAGGTCTTCTATTATTTCTTAAATGATTATAGCTAAAATATTTGCATTTTCATGCAATTATTAATATCACGTTTCCTCAAAAATTCATGGTAGGGTTTTCATTACAATTAGATTTAAATACGTTTTTTTTTTTTTTTTTTAGTTTTCCAATCAATGATCATAGTACAATCCTCATTTATTTAGATCTTCTTGGTTTTTTCAGCAAAATTTTATAGTCATCTGGATATAGGTCTTGCACATATGTTGTATACACTATTAAATTTTTTTAAATGTCATTACTATTTAGTTGTAGACATTATGATGTGTATGCGTAGGTATCTCTTGCGGGTTTTAATTTGCATTTCTCCAGTGCCCTCGCCCAGCCAGTAGTGGCGCCCAGCAGCCGATGGACATTTTCCTCAACCAACGAGACACAGAAGGCTGACAAGGCCACGATCACCTACAACCCTGTTAAACTTGAACTTCTAATCTCTGTAGCTTGTACCACAAAGTCGTGTATTCGAAAATGAGGTCGTCTGGGCAAACCCTGATCAGCCTGAATAGTACCTTCTCAAACTCACTCCCTCGCGCCCCGAGGCTGTTCACTTTCTCCTGCTTTCTTTCGCCTGGCTGAATTCCGAGACTGATGAATATAGACACCCTCCTTCTGAGATGTCCTCCTCCCGCTTTTGCAGCCGAGTTCTATAGGCTGGCCAGGTTGCGCATGGCATTCCAACTGGAAGCGATGACTGTCCGTCAAACATTCTATTTCTGCCCTTCACCCTCCTCCCCCAGCATTTCCCGGTGTATAAGGGAGGGTAAAGTTGCCCCACTTCTGGGGAAGCACGTCTATTGGTGGGGCACCGGTATTATCACTTAGGCTGTGAACTACCTTGAGTGAAGGGAGGAATTGGCTCGAGCCTTCAATTGGATCCAGAAAAATGTCAGTCAAGGGATGGGCGGGTGTAATCACAATTGAACGCACAGTATTGGTAGATATGAGACGTGAAGCCGACTTCTCCTGACTGGGCGTTAAGGGAAGCAGTGCCGTACTCGTACACCGGGTTGGCTGAACGTGAGCCGCGCCCCCTCACGCCGACGCCTTCGGTACCAGAAGGGCCTGGCTAGTCCGTGGGAGCGTGGCGAGACTCTGCGGTGGGAAGGCATGTACAGGGCCCTCGCTTAGTCCCCAAACAGATCTGACGTAGATCCAGGAGCGCTCCATCTCAACGGTGAGCGAAGGCCAGTGGGCGGCGGGAGAGAGGGTTCGGGGCCCACGGGGAGCGAAAGAAGCTCCGCAGCGGGAAGTTCCTTCAGAGTCTTCTTACCCGGAAGAGCGGCAAGACCGCAGTCGCACCCGGAAGTGTGGTGATACCGCGGCTACGGGGAGTGATGGTGCCCGGCCAATTGAAATTCCGGGTTGAAACAGGTGTTTATGTATCTTTTTTTCCTGGGGGTCGGTAGAGCCTTCTTGTTCAGCAAGTGTTGGAGGATGCAAGTATTTGGTCGTATTTTTAAATGTCTCATCCTGTTGAAAACCGAGGGGAAACCAGCACTAGAAGTGTGTACCAGAAGGCTAAGCTCTGTGACGGCTTTTAAGAAGCTTCTTTTGCTGCCCGTCACCCTCAATTCCCCTCCCGCACAGGGATGTGCAGATGGAGGCCGGAGAAGACACTGCTGCCCCAGCCCCCGGGGACGCAGAGGACTTGGAGAACACGCGGTTTCCCAATGAGGAAGCTGGAGACGGTGGAGGGGTTCACGAGGACCCAACAGATCTCGGAGATAGGAGCTTGGAGGAAACAGGTATGCCTTTTCCTCACTATGGTCTTGGAAAGAATTTATAGGGGGTGTCATTGTTGGGGGCGGTCAGTGAGGGATCATTGAAGAGTCTTTTGAGCCTAACGGGGTTGCATGTGGTCAGTAGGAGGTCATTACTGACTCCCATTATAGTTTAAATCATCAAGGAATGAAAAGGAAATCAGTGGGCGTCAGTGAGTGTTCACTGGGGATGTGGAGTGAATTTAGGTCTTTGGGATCAAAGAGGAGCATTGGGGATTTAGGTTGTATAGGCCAGTGACCAAAAGAAAGTGAATAGGATCAAATGTGGACTATTCAGAAATCAGTTTCTTGGGGGCTAGGGTGTTGTTTAAGTTACTGAGATGGGTAAGAGGACCACTGGGAGCCTATGGGTACTCAGAGTGTTTATATCATTGAAGAGACAATGGGGAACTGGTGGTGGAAGTGTTTTAAGGAATCAGATGTTAATGATAATTATTGGTGGGGAGGCAGTGGACATCAGTGAGATTATTTGGAACATTAGAGGACCAGTGGGAGGGTGTTTAAAGACCCAAGTGGATGTGTAGAGGTATTCTGTGGAAATTAATGGGAATCACTGGGGGTATTGCTCATTGACCACTTTGGAATTAATGGATATTAATGGGGTCACTGAGAAGGATTAGTGAACATCTCCGAGACTATTGGTAGTAGTTCAGTGGCGGGGGGGGGGGGGGGGGGCGGTTCTTTGAGAACTTGGGAATTACTGGCAAGTAATGGCAGATATGGGGAGGAGGTAATTGGGGCATGTGGGATCAGAAAATGAGAGAATGTGAGGTCATTGGAATTTTACGGGAAAATGGTTGAAATGTAGTTGCCAATGGATAATAATGATTGTCTTTGGGAGATCAATGGACAGCAACTGGAATAGATGGAAGGGGTGTCAGGGAAGTCAGTAGGGGGCATTGAAGTCATGGGTTTCATTGGTGATAGTTAATGATGATCATGAGAAGGGCAACAGAGGTCATTATTAAAGTTCTGTGTGTTAGTGTATGTTATGGTGATTATTGTAGGGAGGGAAATGGATACCACTCAGTATAAAGGGGGGTCAGGAGAGTCAGTGGAGGTCACTGAAGTCCTGGGTGTTAGTGGAGATTAATAATGATTTGGGGGGAGATGGGAGAATGGACTGAAAGAGGGTCAAGGGAATCTGCAGAGGTCTCTGGAAGTCTTGAATGTTAGTGGAGGTTAATAGTGTTCATGGTAGGGATGGAATGGACGTGAAGTGGAATAGATTGTGGGTCAAGGCAGTCATTTCATCGAAGACCCAGATATTGGTGATGTTAATGTGGGATCATTAGAATGCTGATGAACAGCAATGGGAGTAAAACTGGGGGAGGGTTAAGGGAGTCAAAGATCTGGGTGCTAGTAGATATTCATGGCAATCATTGGGAGAATTAGTGGTCACCATCAGTAATGTAAGTAGTGCTCAGGAGAGTCAATGGGGTCATTATGGGTCAGTGGACATCAGTGAGAATAACTAAGGAGTTCAGTAGTGGGGACAGGGAGCAGTCAAAGACCCGAGTATTAATAGATATAATCATGGCCATTACATTTTTTGAGGGGTAAATATCAGGATAAAACTGAGGGGTCAGAGGTTATTAATGGGGGAACCACTGAAGATGAAGGTTATTCAGAGGTGATGGGGTGCTTTGAAGACTCGAGAAAGGCAGTTATTGAAAGGGGAATGATTGGCCTCTAGGGACATAGAGGGTTCTATTATGACAATGAGAGATTAGATTATCGGGGCTTTAAGGGATTCATATGGATATAATGTTAGGGATTGAGGAGATACCTGGGGGTCTGTGTCAGCATCAGGGGTCATTGGGGGACTGGTAGGAATTTGATTTGGTGGGTCCTTGGGCACATGGGGTTAGCGGGAGTCCACAGGCAGATGACCCACTAGGGGCTCTCTTTCAGGATCCGGGACCAAGGACAAGCCACCTAGCCTTCTGTCACCGCTGCCCCAATCAGAGTCCCCTTCATGTAATTGTGGGCTCTGGGATCCTTCAGCCTCTGAGAATAGTCCCACGGGTGACTCTGAGAGCGGCTCTGGGGGCCAGGGTGGAGACCCCAGTGATGAGGACTGGCGTGGCAAGCGGAAGCACGTGTTTGTACTGAGTGAGGCAGGCAAGCCCATCTACTCGAGGTACGGTAGTGTGGAGGCACTATCGACCACCATGGGCGTGATGACAGCCCTCGTGTCCTTTGTGCAGAGTGCAGGAGACGCCATCTGCGCCATATATGCTGGTGAGCAAAGGGGCAGAAGGCAGAACAGCGGGTAATGATGGGACTATGAATATGGCTAGCTGGCTAGTGGCAGGTCTGCCTGACTTCCGGGAGCACACTCCAGCCAGCCAGGGTGGATCAGTGTATGTGGATGGCTGTCCAGGGTGGTGAGCATTGTATCTGTCTGTCAGTTTGGCCTGCTGAGTTCTGAGTGGTTAACTGACTAGGATGTAAGTGACTGGCTGGATACCTCCTTGTTTATCTAACAGGGTGCTTTTGTGGGCTATGTGGTCGAGTTGGGTGTGTTTCTGGCCTTGTCAGTCTTTGCGTTATCTTCCCCCACTTCATGCTGTATGTCTGACCTGAATCTCTGACCGTCCTATCATGTCTCGTTCTATCATGTCTCTAAAATGTTCATACTCCCCCCGTGTGCCCAGTCTGAGTGTCCACAGTGGCTGCACAAGTTCTGGCCAGAGGTGTGTGTGTTCAGGGAGAGGGTGGAAGAACCTCACCTGACCCCCTCCAGTCACCACTGACTCATCTCTACCCCTGCCTGTGCATTTCCTCCCCTAGAGGACCACAAGCTGGTGTTCCTGCAGCAGGGCCCATTGCTGCTGGTGGCTGTGTCACGGACTCCTCAGTCAGCAGCCCAGCTTCGGAGGGAGCTGCTAGCTGTGCATGCACAGATCGTGAGCACATTGACCCGTGCAAGCGTGGCCCGCATCTTCGCCCGCAAGCAGAACTACGACCTCCGCCGCCTGCTGGCTGGCTCAGAGAGCACACTAGACCGGCTTTTGGACAGTGTGGAGCGAGACCCAGGTGCCCTGCTCCTAGGCGCCGTGCGCTGTGTGCCCCTTGCTCGCCCGCTGCGGGAAGCACTGGGTACCCTGCTCCGACGTTGCACAGCCCCTGGCCTGGCACTGTCTGTGTTGGCGGTGGGTGGTCAACTGGTGACAGCGGCCCAGGAGCGCAGTGTGCTGGCTGAGTGCCGGCTGGACCCAGCCGACCTGCAGTTGCTGCTCAACTGGGTCAGTGCCCCGGCCTTTGCCGCAGGGGAGGCGTGGGCACCTGTGTGCCTGCCCCGCTTCAACCCTGATGGTTTCTTCTATGCCTATGTGGCCCGCCTGGACGCCATGCCTGTCTGCCTGCTGCTGCTTGGCACTGACCCTGAGGCCTTCCATGACATGGCCACCTGCCGGCGCCTGGTAGAAGACGGGATGCACAGCCTTGGTGCCATGCGTACACTTGGGGAGGCTGCCAGCTTCTCTAATGCCCCATCAGCCAACGCCCCTTCCTACAGTGTGCAGGCTGTGGGGGCGCCTGGCCTCTGGCACTTCCTCTATAAGCCACTGGACATCCCTGACCATCACCGCCAGCTGCCCCAGTTTACCAGGTGGGTCCTGAGCCCGTTGGACAGTTGGCAGGGCAGGAAGGTTCATCTAACTGGAAGGTTCAGCATCTCATAGACATGACTCCATAAGAGAGCCAGCCATGTGCTAGAAAGAAGGAATAGAATGAGTCTCTCACTGATGAGAGGCTTGACCACCCTCAAAGAATCCCTTATTCTAATGGAGAACAGGGCCCTAGTACTTAAGGACTCCCATAGTTTCATGGGGAAGCTGGGCCTCTATTGGAGTTTCTCAAGTCTGATGGGGAAGGCTTAGCTCCCTAACTTGATGAACTCCCTTGACTAAAGGGAGATGGGCCAGCCAAGAAAGCCCTAAACTGACCTTGTCCCCTGCCTCCATCCATTGCTGCAGCCCCGAGCTAGAGGCGCCATACAGCAGAGAGGAGGAGCGGCAGCGCCTGTCGGACCTGTACCACCGCCTGCACGCACGCCTCCACAGCACCTCCCGGCCCCTGCGCCTCATCTACCATGTGGCTGAGAAGGAGACGCTGCTGGCCTGGGTGAGTTGGGTAGGGCCCTGAAGGGGTTAATTCTCTGCTTCGGTACTTTCCCCCCTCCATCGTATTTCCCCAGGCATAACACACTCCATCCCTCACGCTATGCCTTTGCCTGGGCTGTGTTTACTTTTGCCTTTAATACTGTCCCTGCCATTACATACCTGTCTTTGAAACCCATTAGGGTCAGTCAGTGTCTACAAACCTCATTAGCTCCATCATTCTGTTTGCTGTTCCCCGATTAGTAATCAGTACAGCATCTTTGACTTTCAGGAGTCCCCATTAACCACCATCTCTGTGCCTGCTGATTTCCCATTTTCCCATTAGGCCCACCCTTGTGTCTACAGGCACCAGTTCAGTTTTGACTCTGTGACTCTCTCCCCAGCACTCCTTGAACACCATGCTATGCCTTCCACCTGGGATATCGTTCCTGAGGTCGTTTCAGAGCTCCTGTCCTCACTTCCTATGGGTCTATTAAAAGTCAGATATTCTGGGAGTTGGGTCAAGGTGACCCCACTAGGAATGGCACCTTCCCCCAGGCTCTGCCATTTAGTGCACATTTATTAAATAATTTATTTGGTGCCTATTCTGTATCAGGCATTGTTCTAGGCCAAGAATTTTGTTTTATATTTAATTTTTTAAACTTTAATTTTCAAGCAATTTTAGACTTATGAAGAAGTTGCAAAATAGTACAAAGAATTACTATAAATAATCCCATCACCCAGTTTCTCCAGATACTAACAAAACCATAGTAACTTATCAAAATCAGGGAATTGACATCAGTATAATAACATCTAATCCACAGACTTCATTCAGATTTCACCAGTTGTCCCACGAATAATGTTTTTTATTGGCCCAGAATCCAGTCCAGATTCACATATTGGATTTCTTTGTTGTGCTTTCCTAGTCTCATTTATTCTGGAACAGTTTCTCTGTCCTTTTTGTCTTTCATGACCTGACTAGCCGGTTAGTTTTTAGAATGATTCTGAATTTGTGTCTTTCTGGTATTTTATCATGACTAAATTGAGGTCATGTGTGTTTGGAAAGAATATCACAGAAGTGGTGCTGTATCCTTCTCCGCATCTCCTTGGGTGGCCCACACTGTCATTTTGTCCCATTGTTGATGAGATTAACTTCGATCATTTAGTTAAGGTGGTGTCTGCCAGATTTATCCACTTATAAATTTAGTATTTTTACCCTTTGTACAATAATTACATAGTGTGAGGTGACTGTTCAGTATTCTTTTTTTTACATTATACTTTCATCCACTAACATTAATATCCATTAATGATTCTTGCCTGCCACAGTTAATACCCTGTTTACTAGATGGTGATTCTTCTAACCCTGTCATTCCTTCTACAATTATTGTTTGAGATTCTGTTGTCTTGGAGAATGTTTCCTCTTCCTGTATTTGTTTGTTGAATTTGTGATTTTACACATATATCAGTGTGGTCTTGTGAATTTTTCTTTCATTCAGTAGGCTAAAAGCCTCTTTTATCTTTTTTTTTTTCTCAAATGGTCCCTGATTTAGCTATTGGGAGCTTTAATTTGGACAGTCTGTTCCCTGTGTCATTTTGAGATGTCCCTGTCACTGCTGAAGCACTTCTTACTTTGTGGCACAGATGTCCCAAGCTCATCTTGTAGTTACTCTGTGTCAGTCCATTTGTCCAAGCAGCCCTTTGATCCTTTAGCAAAGAATGGTATTTGGGCTGAAAATTGTAAATCAGGTGGTCAGGGCATGCCTCACCAAGGAGATGGCATCTGAGTGGGGGGAGAGGGGCGGAGCATGTGGGTTTCTGAGGAAGGGTACAGCTGGCAGAGGGAAGGACTGCTCAGACACTGTGAGGTGAGACTGAGCCTGGTTGATGCTTGAGGAGTAGCAAGCAGAGGCTAGAGTGGCTGGAACAGAGGGAGTGGGGCAGGTACTGAGAGGTGGTGTGGAAAAATAATGGTGGTCCGGTCACATTAAGTCTCTTAGGTTGGTGTGAGGATAAATCGAATTAATCCTCTTAATACACTCAGGGCATAGATGATGAAAACATGGGTGTGTGGAGATTAGAACAGGACCTTGTATACAACAGCTGTTAATACCCATTCTACAGATGAGCAAACTGAGGCCCACACATACAGCCTGATTCACCAATTGAATCCACTAGATCTAGACTGAGAACCCCTGGCCCGCCCATGACTTCATAATACCAGCTTACCTGCTTTAGCCCAGTGACCGGGCAGCACCAAGTGGGCGCTGCTGCCAGATGTGTCTTCCAAACCAGAGACAGGCATAGGCCTAGGGTCTGATGGACAGGATGGGGCATGGCCAGCTCAAGCCCAACTGACTGTCTCCTCTCAAACCCACAGGTGACCTCCAAATTTGAGCTCTATACCTGCCTCAGCCCCCTGGTGACCAAGGCAGGTGCCATCTTGGTAGTGACCAAACTCCTGCGCTGGGTGAAGAAGGAGGAGGATCGGCTCTTCATTCGTTACCCACCCAAGTACTCCACACCCCCCGCAGCTTCATCTGCCTCCACAGACCAAGCTTCCCACAATGGCTTGTTCAGTGGACCTTGAGAGGCAGAACTCCCAGACTGGGCAGTGCTGGGAACAGCCACTATTGGCTTTTGCCTTCTATCTCTACCCTGGAAATGGGCCAGGTGGGAGAGATGAAAGGGTTCTTGGTGGTGTCTGTGACTGGTCTCTCTGTGGGCAGTGGGGCAGGAGCTGAGGGCCTGCCCACGAATGAGAGGTGGTTGGTGGCATGTTTGCACACAGATGAGCAGGCTGCTTTCCCAGCCCCCTCATGTACCTCCACCTGTGGAGAAATCCTTCAGCCTCTTCCCTTCCCTCTGCCTTATTTCCTCCACTTGGATGATATTCTAGCCTCTACCATGGGCTTTCTCCTTCGGTCCTGGGCACCACCCCCTCTGTCCTGCACCTGGAATTAACTTTGGCAATGGGCTCTTAGCCCTGAGGGTCCTGGGCTGGCCAAGGTGTTTTGGAGTGGCCCTTGGGGGGAATTCTGAAATTGCGAATGCAGGGCCACCTTGTGCCTGGAACTGGCCTAAGGATAATTAAAAAAAAAAAAAAAAAAAAAAACTAAGGAAAAAGGCCTGAACCACTCCCTACAAGGACATTCCTTTGCCTTTCATATACTTCATCTTTACCCTGTCAAAAATGACCCCCATCAATGTTGGCTGCTGCTAATGTTAATGAGAAAGGTGGCCTCCACAGGCTACCTGTCTGGTAACCCTTGACAAAGCCACTGACCTCACAGGGTAGATGAGATCCAGCGTTTTTACACAGGAGGTGCACTTAGCTCTGGGGCTTGTTCTGCGCCTTCATGAAAAGGAGAAAATTCACCTCTCACAGGCAGTAAGTCAGGGTTTGTGTTCAACGTAAAGGGACTCGCACTCTTTTGTGCCACCGCGTGACACATGCACAGTTCTCCGGACTTTGGCACAACCTGCACTACTGGAACAACCTGGAGAGGGAGAGACCCCCTCGGGTTTGTGTCTGTTCTCCCCACACGCACTCCCCACTGCGTTAGGACCTCGTTCTGCCCTTGTTTCCTTTAAGCTGGAGTTAAAGGCGCATGCGGCTCACTGGATCCGAGGCTCGCTCAAACCCCTTTGCTCACACCCAGGTCAACTGATAAGGTTGCGAGCTGCACGCATGCGCGCTGTGGAGTCTTGCCCTTTTTTGCCAATTGTTCAAGGCGCATGCGCCAGATTTCTGCGTTGGGAAATGGCGGGGAAGTTGGAGTCTTTCGAAGTGGACCCCATAGAAGTCCTGGAGGAGAGCCTGGAGGGTGAAGACAATGAGGGTAAGCTGGCCCTGCCTGCCCAGGGCAGAAGGGAGAAGTGGCAGTCCCGTTTCAATAATGAAATATTGATAGCAGTACTAAAAAATTGTAATTTTAAGGCTTTTATAAAATAGGGTTCAATAATGTGTAGATAACACGCATAATTTCGTCTGAATTATTGGACATACTACTTGGTATTTTCAAGTACACTACTGAAGTGTGCATCTCCAAGCAACGAGTGGAGGTGGGAATTCCCACAGAAGCCACTCCGCTGCTGCCACACCTAAGAAAATGGACGGTGATGCCCCAGTATAGCTCGACCCCCCGCACATGCCGCACTTTGTGTGGACTCCCTTAATGGCCACTCCCACCGGCCGCCTTTCTCCAGGGCGTTTTGTGATACCTGCTTCCTAGTGAGGGGAAAATTGCCCACAGACAGGTGGGAATTGGAGTTTAGACAAAAGTGGAAAACCTCCCAAGACCATGATCTGCTACTATGCCACGAGCATTATTTTAACTGTAGGATTTTTAAAAATGTACTCACATAAAAAGAATAGCATGATAAGTGCCCGTGCACCCATCACTGTTTAGTAGTTATCAACTTTTTACCCTCCTTTCATCTATGACGCCCTTTCCTGCACAGCCTTTAAACCACTGTATTAGTAAACACTGGGCTGCCTTTTTCCACGCCTGTCTATGCAGACTTCAACAACAATGGTGATAGTTGTTTATTGTCCAATGGTGTGAGCTCCATGGAAACCATTTACTGCTCTTTCCCCAACACCCCAACAATGGCTGCTTGGCATATACTAAGTGCTCTATCATGGGCTCTCTTCGGTTAGGGCCACACATTGAACACCAGCTTTCAACAAAGGACAAGCAGAAATGAGAGATGGAAATAGATCTCATTTATTAAGCACTTATTGTAGCTGCCACTGCTACTGAAAAACTTTTACTATCAAGTTTTCAAATTTGTCAAAATCGTCATTAATTTTATCAGCAATGCAGAAAATTTAAAAGCATATCAAGTTACCATTTCTAGCCATTAAAATTGGCTTTATAAAGGGAGGGAAGATGTCTAGTATTGATTACTCTGGGGGAAAGGCCATCTCGCCTCACTGGGAGAGCTGACCAGTAAAGGCTTCGCTAACAGCAGCTGGGCAGAACACTTTCAGCATCTAAAATACTATTGCATATCTTCAGTAATGAGGAGGGTACATGTGTATGTGGACCAGGAAGAGCCATTAGAGTGGTGTTGATGGGAGCAAAAAAAAAAAAAAAAAGAGCAATCATGGAAATGGTTAAATTTAGGTATTTTCATGCATATTGTGGAATACCTGTGTGGTGGGCTTTTTACTTTTTTCAGTAGCAGGAAAAAATAATTAAATTCAAATTTAATTTGAAATAATTTTTAAAGGACAAGGTTAATATTTATTGACACAATGAACTCCAAGAAGAGATATTTTTATGAGGAAAAAAAAAGGTTTGGATGTTAAAAACTCAAGTGGAAGCAGCGTCACCTATAGCCCTGTGAGGGTTGCGCGGAAAATTGTGTGAAGGTGGAAGGCCTAACTAATGAGTGTCAGCAAGGAACTTGGATGTTGGGGGCTGTGCAAAACCAGAGGCATTTTTGTGAATTTTTTTTCTTTTAGGAAAATGTGATACTATATCATTTTGAAATACTAGAAGGGGGAAATTTGGTATCTGAGGATCCTATGTTAATATTGATATTGGTACTAAACTCGGTTTCGATGGTTACACTGTGGTTACTTGGTAGGTTCCCCTTGTACAGAGGAAACCCACACTGGCACGTTAAGGAATAAAGGGCCAAGATCCCTGCAATCTGTGGTACAGAAACGCTCACAAACGGGAAACCTGGTACAAGGGCGAATAGGAGAACCGTGGTCTGTTTCCTACAACTTTTATGTACATCTGAAATGATTTCAAAATAAAATGTTTAAAAGGGACTCATGTGCTCTAGGTTGTTTTTTAACATGGATTTAAAAAAATTATCAAGATGTTAGTTGGATTATTTAATTACTGAGCAGCCATGATCTTACCCCATGACGGGTTACAAACGCAGGGAAGAGGAAGAGCAGAGATGGAGCCTTCACAGAAATGGTTGTACACCCAGCTGTAAAAAACGGGGACAGTCAGGGAACTCACACGTGTTCTGGGTACTGGATGATGCTGATAATCTATTGATTAACGACGATTGTGAATATTGGTGTGATTTTAGGATTGGAGTCATCTAAGAAAATGTCTTCAAGTAGTGAGACATGTATCTGGGGAAGCCCAGGGCTTCCTTGAAAATACTTGTTTCTGTCTGTCTCTGTCTCTGTCTATTTCCCTGTCTCTCTAAAAGTAATAAATTAAAAAAATACTTCACAGGAAAAATATAGCTGAAGCAAATATTTATGAATATTAATGACTTTCAGATCTTGGCGATAAATAAATCAGAGTTCATCATGATATTCCTACTTTCGTGTGCAATTGGAAATTTTCATAATGAAATATTTAAAAAGAAAACAATAACAAATATCTAATTATTACTAAAATAACTTTGATTTTTTGTTTAATTTCCAAATAGTAAGAGTATTTAAAAGTGTTGAAAGTCTCAAGAGGACACATACCAGTCTATTAATATCAGAGAAAGGCACCGAGGTTTGGGGCCAAGGAGAGAGGGGGAGGTTTCATTTCTAACTTCGCCTGTTTGTGTAGTGTTTGAATGTTTTTAGAATGTTACTTGGATAAGAAAATAAAAATTAAATACATGAAATACAGTTTACTAAGAGATCTGAGTGTCTTCACCAAACTGTTGACGTGGTTACTTCTGGAAAGGGGAATGACTGGGGGAAGGGGCTCTTGGTGAGAAGAGACTTTTACTTTTTATTCTGAGTTCTACATTTGTTTAACAAGTAATTTAAAATTTAAATGCAAAGTTAGATTAATGCATACTTATTTGTAAAAGATTTGAAGACAGAACATGTAAAGAAAATGAACATACCACCAAATATTTCCCCCACAATTAATAAACTCAGGTTAAGAATCCCTGGTTTGCAACATGATTTTTAATAGCTGCAGGGAATTTCATCCTACAATGTGCTATGATCAACTAAGGCATCCTTAGATTGTTTCTACTTTTTAAGATCTCAAACAATGAAACAATGAAATTCTTGCCTATCACCCTTAATTATTTTCTTAAGAAAGATTCTTAGAAGTAGAATTTTTGACCCACAGGAGTAAGTTTTGGATATTTACTACCAGAAAGTCTGAAGTGAACTACTGGTTTTGTCTATCAGATTGGCAAAAATGGAGTAGGTTGAAAGCATACTTGGCTGGTAAGAGTATGGGGATGGAGGTTCTTTTGGGGGGCCTGATAAAAACAGGTGGAGGGAAATTCCATAATACCAGTCTAATTTAAAAAATATACCTGCATTTGGATACAGCTGGTAGCCTTCTAGGAATTTATCCCATAATACACTCTCATGTGGGCACAAAGAAGAATGTACCAGGGTACATGTACCTGGTTGAATTTTGCTCCCTCCAAAATTTCATGAACACCAGAACCTCAAAATGTGACATTATTTGGAAATGGGGGTCTTTGCAGCTACCACTAGTTAAGGTGAAGTTATAATGGATGAGGGTGGGCTCTAGTCTGATGACTGGTGTCCTTACAAGAAGAGGGAAATTTGGGTACAGGGAAAGAGAATGAAAGGTGAAAACACAGACACAAAAGAAAGCCTGGGTTTGTGGCACTTAGTTTTGGCAGCCCAGGGAAACTAATGAAGATGGTCACTGCAGCATTGTTTGTGACAGCAAAAGAAGGGGAACAACCTAAATACCCACTAGTAGGGACCTAAATGGTAGGGACTGCACTTAAATTGTGAGGCATCCACTCAGTGGGCCAGTACGGAGCCAATAAAAGGACTAAAAAGCACCAGTGCACACTGTCAGGTGAAAAATGCACGCTGTGGAACATCATCTATGGTAGGATAAACCATTTGTATAGAAAGAGTGGAAATAGGCTTGTAGATGAATTATCTCTGAGTATGCATGGATAGCTTGTGACTCCAGTGACTCCAGTGACTCCTGAGGAGGGGAACTGAGGAACTTGGGACCTGGGCAAAGGGGCTTTTCACCGCACACTACTTTTTGGCTGTTGTGTCATCTGTGAGCTGCCTTTCATGTTCTCTGCCCAGTTTTCTTTGGAGGTGGTAGGTTACTGGGATTTGACCTTTTATCAGTGATTTCAAGAGTTTAAGATATCAATCTTTTTCTGATTTTTTGGTTATTATACTAAAAGTAACGGGTGCATATTAAGAATATATAGACATATATGTGCTGAATCAAGATGAAAATTAGATGTTGTCCCAAGTCTCTTTTAATCATAGTTTTCTCTCTCCCCTTTTCTTCTTTGCAATTTATTTCTTGAAGAAACAAAATTGTCCCGTGGAGTTTACCAGAGTCTTATAATCCCCATGATCATATTCTCATGATATAATGGAACATGTTTCTCTGCCCCTTGTATTTTCTTTGAAATGGTATTTAAATATGGAAACCTTGATTTCTCTTTTTGACTTTTTTTGGGGGGTGGGGAGTTGACAAGAATCCTTCATAGGTGGGATTATGTTCTTCCATCAAGAAGCTCATATTAGCTGATCGTCTTTTTTTATTGTTAGAGTTCATTAGTAACTATTTTCTAGACTCATAAATTCTTCAAGAATCTGAAAATTGTGATCTATAATGATTTTTAAGAAATTCATGTGAAATCTTTCTGCTCTATCGCATTGGTGAGCACTTCATACTGATTTTGAATGGTAGCAGCAAAAATGTTCCCCTTCCTTCATTCTTGACATTCATTAAGGGATCTGACCTCTCAGGGAGAAGCTGACCAGTGGGGCCCTGATTCATCCAGCAACACCATAAACCTCAGGGTCAAGGAACAGGGTAGGGTCCCGCAGGGCTCCTGTTGTCTTTGGTTCCATCCCAGGGGTATCTGCAGAACCCATGGGACTTACCTCTTCCCTTCCCATATAAGCCTCTGTCCCTCTCCCTCTCTCTGGGTCCTGCAATTCTGATTCTCATCTCCACAGGGAAGACCAAGCCTTCGAAGACTGAAGACTTGCTGGCAATGGTGAAGAAGCTGCATAAAGGTCGTGTCTCTGTATCTGAGGCTCCCCCAGAGTTTTGAGTCAGGCCCCATAATTTCTGGAGGTTCCTCAACTCACAGCCTCCAGAAATTATCCCATGGCACTTTCCCCTTCAAATACAATTTATTCTCTGAACCAAGCACACAGCTTCAAAATTCGAGAAGTGTAAGATGAAGGAAAACCCTAGGATCTTACACACTCGCACGCGCACACATCCATTTCCCTGACCCACAGACCAGCAACAACTATTTTTAAATTCTTGAGTATTTTTCCAGAGATTTAAAAAAAATGTGTTCATGGGTTTGTATTTTTTGTCTGCCCTGTTGGTATACAAGTGGTAACACAAATATGTTGACTTTGTGCCTTGCTTGGCTTGTTGAGGAGCACCTAGTAGCCAACCTACCTCAGAGAAGGGCAGAGTGCTGGCTGGGTTTGAGGCTGTACACACTGCTCCCCAGCCCATTCTCGGGTTAAATTCTACAGTCTATTGGTCTATTCCTGATGAAACGGAACCCGCCCCTTCTGTGGTTGCCTGCTGAAGTGCACTGAAGCTCCCACCTAGGCTAGAGTTGGAGAAATTGGAGACCCACCACCAGTGAAACAATCTCCCCTGGAGATTTGTCTATCATAATTAGCAACTTAGAAGCACCCACGGCCCTAGAAGTCACAGGAGCTGGAGTCGATGGCCTTGGAAAATCCAGGGCTTGAACCTATTAAATCCAAAGTGTTCAGGCCTGGTAGTGAGACCCAAGCAAAGGTTGGGAAGCTTTTGCTCCAACTCTGTGCTGTCAATCTTGAAGCCAAGGGGGAAGAGGAAGAAGGCTCTCTATACAAAGCGCTGTTATTGGGGCTGTTGAGAAGGTAGAGATGAGTCCACTAAAGAGTGACCTTCCTGCCACTGGAGAACTTGAAAGCTGCCATCCACAAAATTAAAGCCTCATTTTTCTCCATGTCTCAAATGAGACAATACCAGAGTCCAGATGGACAGGAGTGACAACTGCCCTGGCAAGTTTTTAACAGGGTGGGGCAGGCAGGTGGTCTTCGTTGGCTCCCACCACACTCAGAATTACATTGGGAAGTCTCCACCATGTCCCAGGAGGTCCTAAGTGATCTGCACCCTCACTCCCCACCCTCCTTGTCTCTTGTGACTCTCCACTTGCTTACTAGACACACCTACCATACCAGCCCCTTAGCCATTGCTTTGGGCGTTTGTCTCACTCTCGCTGCAGGGACTATGCACCCGTCCCTTTGCCTGACATGGTTCCTCCCTCCACACTCCACCCCCACAAAACTGCAGGATCCCCTTCCCTCTCTTCATCTGGGGCCCTTCCATGTTTTGAGAGGCACCTTCTACCCTTTCATCTGCAGTCCCTTCACAGCAGTTACTGCCCACCTGCGTTGGGATCCTACATCTTTGTGCAATGCCCATCTCTCCCACCCAGCATGCCAACCCTACAAGGGCCTCTTCCAGAGCCCAGCAGACAGCTGACATCCAGAAAATGTATTGATGGGTAGCAGCAGAGACACAGTGCCAATACCCACCCCTCTGTCTGAACTGGACAGTCGGGCATCTGTCCTCTCTGGTTCAATCTTTCCTTCTGCAGAAGGAAGCCTGGAGCCACAGATAGAAGACCTGATTAATCGAATTAATGAGTTTCAGCAAGGTAAACTGGGACCTAGGCTGGCCAGCTGGCCATGAAAGCCTTGACTTGGAATACCTCCACTTCGTCACCTGTAAAATCCAGGCCCCTCCAGGTTGTTGGAAGATGAGTGTGCAGTGTCACAGTCTGAGAGAGAACAGCATGGCTTGAGGCTGCATTCACATAGTGCCTTCTTTCGCCAGCAAAGAAGAAGGCCAGTGAGGAATTGGGAGAAGTCCAAGCTCTCTGGGAGACCCTGCACAGGGAATTGGACTCTTGTAAGTGACACCAAAAGAGGAACCCAGAGATCCCATGGCCACTGCTGGTGTCCTGCGCACAGCTCAGTCTTTGCATGGGCTGCTCCCTCCACCTGCAGTGCTCATATTCTCTGCAGTCTACATTGCCTCTTGCTATCCCAAGTCATCTTTCAGCTCTTAGCTCAAGCTTTATCCAACAGGTCTACCTTGATGGTCCCATGTGAAAATAGAATGTCACCTCTCTGTCATTCTCACTCTCCTGCTCCACTTGTTTCTTCATAACCTTATTTTTATCTGACTCTGCATTTATTTATTTCTAGTCATCTCATTCCTCAGTATAAACCTGGTGTGTTTTGCAGAGTCTTTACTCCTTTGGCAATTACAGGGAATGTGGACACCAAGGGGGAGGAGCTGGGTCGGGTTGGTCCCCAGTGGGAGATGGGTGTAGGGTGGCAAGGACATACCTCTGCTCTCCTGGGGCTGTTCCAGACCTTCTGCGTGACCATGGGCATGCCCTTTGCATGAATGGCAGTGGGGGCAGGGGACATAGCTCCTTTCTTGGAGGCTCAAAGTGTCACTGTGTTTCCAGTGAATGGAGAGAAAGTGCACCTAGAGGAGGTCTTGAGAAAAAAGCAAGGTATTTTTTCTCTTCTGTCTTCATTACACCCCATTACCCCACAAAAGCCCACAGTCCTCAGAGAAGCCAGAAGAACCCCACTGAACCCTGAGCCAGAGTGCCTCCCTTTCTGCTCAGATTTCTTCTTTGGCTGTCACCTGACTCAAAGTAAAAGCTAAAGTCCCCTTAGTGCCTTCAGTGCCCCTCACCTCCACCCAAGCCTGACTCCCCAAGAGCTCTCATGTGGCCTTGGTTCATCTCCACAGAGGCACTGAGGACCCTCCAGCTGCACGGCCAGATGAAGTCAAGTGAGACCCAGAGGTAAGAGGTCCTGCCCAGCTCTTCCCAACCTTAGTCCCCAGCTTGAAGGAGGGCAAGCAAGAGCTAGGGAAAATAAATCTTGGACACACTCTCCTCATTTCCCTTTTTAATAAGACAGATCAGCTAGACGAAAGACCTCTACGCTCATCTCTGATATTAGATAGTGGTGTTAAGATGTCCTCATTTAACCATTCCTTCATAGTTTCTTTATAAATTTCATTCACTGGTGTTATCCTAATTCTTCCCCTATTGGCTATTCAGCTCTTCAGCCATTGATTCATTTGTTTATCTGTCTGGCCATTCAGGCTTCCCAATCACCAATTTACTGACGCATCCATCTACCCACTCATTTGCCAATCCATCCATTTACCCATTAACCCATCAATACATCTGTCCTACTCTCCAGCCCTTCATCTAGTCAGCCTCCCAGACATCTCTCCAGCCCTCCCTGTACTCATCTATCAATGTAATCATTCATTTATCTTTTCTCCATCTTTCCAATCATTGTTCATGTAGTAGTTCATTTCTTCAACCAACCATCCAACCAAACACCTGTCCATCCTTCCATCGGTCCTTTTATTTCTCCACCCAGACATCTCCCACCACTCATCATTTCTCTCACCAGTCATTATCTTTTTAGCCAGCCATTCATCCATCCAATTACTTGGCCATCCAACCACCCACCCATCCACCTCTCCATCATTTGAACCTTTACTTAACAGATTTTTGTGACCAGAGGTGTCACAGCTTGGTTCACTGTGATTTTAATTGTGCAGGAAAACCTGGTGATGGTTTGAGTATCCATACGCTTAACTACACCACACACAGTCTGATGAATGGTTTATGTTTATTTGCAAACATAACCCTCACAATGACAATTAGGTGTGTTAAGGGGTGATGTCATCCTCCCATCATTACCACCGCTTTACATATGAGTAAACTGAGACCCAGACAGGTTAAGTAACTTGCCCAGACTCACAGTAGAATAGCAGATCCAGGCTTCAAGCCAGAACTTTAGAATCTATGAAACTGAACTCCCCCCTTGTACAGTTTTGTTCCAACTAAAGCCACTCCTCTATGGCTTCAATGTCTGCTCACTGCTCAGGTTCAGGCCTAACTTCTTGGTTTGATGGACAAGGTGATGGTCTTGGCAGAGGCCCATAAAGTTTCACGTTCAATTAATAGGAGAAAGGCGAATGATGAAGGTTATGAGCAGACCCCCACCCCCACCCCCCAGGGCTTCTACTCCTGCTGGAGGGAGTGTGGTGGGGAGTAATTTGGAGAATATAATCGAGATTGTCTTTCTCTTCCTTGGAAGCACATGTTGTAGGAATTCATGGACCAAACTTCCATCTGTAACTCTCAGATTGAAGAGAGTTGTAAACAGAGGAAGCTGCGGTAGCCACCTGGGTACTCCAGGCCTAGGCCCTGGTGTGGTGTTGGGTGGGAAGTGGGAGTGGGGCTTGCATCAGGGAGAGTTTGTTGGAAGAGGAGCTACTGGAACCAATGCCTGGTGGATAAAGCCCAGAAAGGGGCCCCCAGCAGAGGGAGCCATAGGCAGAATTTCGAAGGCCTGTGCACGATGAACCCCTGACTGGACTGGGCTGCGTGTTGGTCCTAGCAGGTGTTCCGTCATTCCCGGGTGTTGACCCCTAGGTTGCATGTGGAAGAGCAGCTGGAGGATTTGATGGGCCAGCACAAGGACCTCTGGGAATTCCAGGTGAGCCATCGTCATTGCCTCCAAACAAAGGCCTCCTCGCCTGGTTGCAAAGTCTCTGCTGGCTGATCAGGCCCACCTCCTGATCAGGCCCACTTCCTGAAGTAGTCCTTGAATCCATAATTCTTTTTGCCCACCCACCGGTCCTTCAGCTTTTACCTTAAATCGACCACCTCTCACCATCTGTCACTGACACATGGTTGCCCAGACTGGTACAGTAACCACTGCTGATCCTGCTCACCTAGAGTGTGTTACCCCGCAGTGGCAAATGGGAACCCCGAGAAAGCTGTGGTCAGGTTAATCCTTCAACTAACGTCCCTGGATGCATTTTGCAGCACTGCAGGCACAAGGAGACAGTAGGGAGCCCTAGGGGCCAAGTGTTTGCCTGTCCTAGGATGGTTGGGAGCAGCGGGAGGCACACCCAGACTCTAAATAAGAAAATAAGTAAGACCATGTAGTGGCGTTTGTGGAAGGCCTCAGCAAATGACATCTGAATGCAGGCAGGCAGGCAGGCGGGCAGGCAGGCAGGCAGGCAGGCAGGCAGGAAGGAAGGAAGGATAGGAAGGAAGCCATGCAGGTATCTGGGTGCAACTGTTCATGGCAGAAGGAAAGGCCAGTGCAAAGGCCCTGAGGCTGAACCATGCCTGGAGCTTTTGAGGAAGAGCGAACTGGAGGGTGGGCAGGGAGGATGAGGAGAGAGGCAAGACATGAGATTTGAGAGGTATGTGAGGACATGGGGAGCAATCGCAAAGAAATGTGTCCCCACCAGCAATTAGTCACAGCAGAAACTGTACATTGAGTTAATAGATATAGTGGAATGAATGAATGACTCAATTCAAGTAAGGACTTTCTGAGAGGCGGGAAAGAGGAGGCGGCCAGAGTACAGAATAGAGGGATTTTCAGGCCTCATCTCTCCTCACAGATGCTGGCGAAGCGACTGGCCGGGGAGATCTGTGTCCTGCAGAGCAGCAAGGAGCAGCTGCTCATCGAAGGTGGGACTCCACTTGGGGTGGGGGGCGAGGAGGGAGCAGGGTCTGCTCTTGGGAGCTCCAGGTCCCGCCTGTGACTGCCCCCAACCCCAACAACCCCCGCAGAGAACTCCCTGCGAGCCAAGCTGGAGCTGGTGAAACAGAGGCAGAGCTCACTGCCAGTGGTCCAGGGTGCCCTGGCAGTGAAGGAAGGGTGAGATGGGAGCGGAGGCTGTGGCGAAGGGGCAGGGGCGCGGAGGAAGGGAATGGGCCTTTGCTCTCCACAGCACCACCCCTCCCAGAAGGGCAGGCTCTGGGGCTGGTAGACGGGGCCACAGCCTGTGGGGTCTCTGTGTCTCGGTGGCTTCCTCCTGGACTCCCTCGACTTTTGGTGTCTTCTTCCTCCTCCTCTCTCCTCTGCCCCTTCTCTGCAGGCTGAAGGTGGAGCTGGAGAAATTTGGGGGGAAAGTTCCCACTCATACCCAGAGCAGCTCAGAGGATGGGGCCAACAAAGGAGAGGTCGGGAGCCAGGGATGGAGGCGAGGCGGGCAGGGAGGGAGACAGAGGGGGTGAGGATGTCCCCAGAGCCCCTCGGAGAGAGTATCTGTGGGGAGCAGGCCCCCCTCCCACGCCGGGTGGTGACGGTGACAGGGCAAAAGTAGCTGAGTGCCGGCAGCTTGACTCTCTGCGCCTGCCCGCCAGGAGGAGGAAGCACCTGGAACCGCCAGTGGAGCCTGGACCTGATGCCCCACTAGGCCAGTAGGACCCACCTGGTCCCCAATTAACTTCAAGGCCCGCCAAGAAATAAAGGCAGTGATTTCAGACGGTCCTCCACCTGCTCGGCTGAGTCTGTGCTGCGGGAGTCCTTGTGCAGGTGGGGAGGGGTGGGGCCGATGCGGGGGGCGTGGCTCCGGGCACTCTGGGTGGGGCCTCCGATGGACCTCACCCACCAGGCCCTGGCTGGCTCTCTGGCAGGTTGGATACTGTCAGTATTCCTGGGTGGCTAGTGAATAAATAAGTGAGTGTCACGTCTACCCCCTCTCCACGGGGGCATCTCAGATTCCTGAACCGTCTGTTTTGCCAACAAGAGCAAGAGGGAACCCAGTTTAGAAATGGGCAAACCACGCAAATAGACATTTCTGATAAAAAGATATACCAAAGGCCAAAAGGTACAGGAAAAGAGGTCACTAGTCATTAGGGAAATGCAAATTAGAAACAATGCCACCTCACCTAATGCTCCTTAGAATGGCCATTGTCAAAACACAAGAAAGAACAAACGTTGCGTGGGTGTGGAGAAAAGGGATTCCTTGTGCAGTGCTGGTGGGGTAGCCAGATGGCACAGGCCTGAGGAAAACTGTGGAGGCTCCTCGGAAAATTAGAGATGGAGCTACTGTGTGGTCCCACGTCTGGGACTGCATCCGAAGGGAACAGGAACACTAACCCGAAAGATACTCTTGCCCCTGTGCTCATAGTAGCATTATTTACAGTAGCCAGGACCGGGAGACCCCCTTTGTGTTTGTCAGTGGAGGGGTGAGTGAAGAAGTAGTATATTTATATACATAAGTATATATGGGATATATGTGTGTGATGTGTGTGTGTGTGTGTGTGCAATGAACAGCTGCAATTAAATTTAATTCAGCCATCCATTAAAAAAAGAGAGAATCCTGATATTTGGGAGACAATGTAAATGAACCTTGAAGGCATTATCCTAACTAAAATAAGTTCAACAAATATTGAATGATTTTGCTTATAGGTGGATTCTAAAAAACAAAACCACCAAAACACCCCCCAAAAAAACTCATAGAAAAAAAGAGGTCAGACTTTGGGTTACCAGAGTCAGGGGGTGGGGAGAGTCAAAAGATACAAGCTTCCAGTTATAAGATAAGTGAGTACTGGGGATATGATGTACAACATGACCACTCTAATTAATACTGCTGTGTGATGTATAGGAAAATTAAGAGAGTAAATCCTTAGAATTCTCATCACAAAATAATTTTCCCTTTTTTCTTTTTATTGTATCTATATGAAAAGATGGATGTTAGCTGAGCCTACTTTACATATATTGTGGTAATTATTTCACAATATATGTAAATAAACCCATAAAAAATTAATTGACATCTAGGACAAAGTTACCCCATTTTGTAAACCTCTAGGAACCATTTAACAGAAATGGCACAATCTTACATGATAGCAGGTTGACTGAACACTGTAGAAGTTTGCTGATTTAGCATGTATGCCTTGCAGAGCAATCATGGGGAAAACAGATGCCATCAAGATAATAAAATTAACATTGGTACAGTATTTACATTTAAAAACTTTCTGGTGAAAAGACACACTTGGTGGAGACAGCAGAGGAAATGTGTGCTGTGCATGCACACACTATCTACGCATGCCAGTGTGCAGACACAGACACGGGCACACGCATCCCCTGGGGCACACAAGGCCTTACTCTTTAAATACAAACAGATACAAAACGAGGCAAGAGCTGTCCTGGGAGAGAAAGATTCAGCAATGAATGGTGCCCCAAAGTCAAATTCACGAGAGTCTGAATTTACAAGGGACAGCGGGAAATCTGACTTCTCTCTCTTGGCCAAGCGCCACAGACAGAGCTCTGGGAGAGCTGCCCTGAGCAGGCGCGCTGCCCCCCCCCCCCCCCCCGGGCGGCTCTGGCAGTTTCTCCAGGGTCCCTTCTGCAGGGTCTGGAGGAGGGGGGTGGCCCAGCAGGTCTAGTTCCAGTCTCCTGAAGCTGTAGAGCAGGGAAAACAGTTTTCCCTCCACTCTTTATGGTGAGTGCCTGGCAAGAGACCCACCTCTCTGTGGGGACTTAGGATATGGATATGCTTATCTAGATTGAGAGTTCTCCACTGTGGCCACTCTAATTTGATTAACTTTGATAAGTTTAACCTGCTTGTTCAGGTTAAACCTGAACCAAACCAAAATTCTGCTCACCTGAAGCCTCCCATGCTGCCCTCCAGCCTTCCTCACACCCAGCTCTGCCCTGACCACCCTTGGTTTCTGAGTCAGACCCAGTCAACTCCTGCAGGTTCCCAGATTAAGTCCAGGGAAAGAAGTGTTCGGACAGGCTGAAAGCCCCCAACACAAAGCTGCAGAGCCTGGACTCAGCTGCCCAGGGGGCCTCGCCCAGAACCTCCAGAGGCAGTGAGAACACAGCGTGCTCACGGGCCCAGCAGGTACCTTCTGGCAGCTTGCTGCTTCTGGGGGGCCATGGGGG